>NC_065450.1:33318149-33630919 GCF_917563875.1 Diabrotica virgifera virgifera
TAAAGTCAGAATTTGGTATTAATTTTGAGAGTAAATTAAATGTAAGACCAAATACTTACGATGTCGGGATAGTATCACGAGGTTTTTTCCTGGTTTTCCCTCGTGATTTACTATGAGATCTCTAACGCGAGAATTTTAATGTCACCGTTGCATGTGGTTGTCTTTTTAAAGACAGATCACATGCTATGATTTTTTGTGACGGATATTCTTGAGTTGGGGTTGATTTCATGTAATCGAATGAACTATCTTTCAGTAAAGTCGTCCCAGGAACGCAACTCATAGATATTGGCAATATCATTTTAAAGTCTTCTACTTTAAAGTGTATCATATGTGTCTGAATTGCCGATATAAATGAGTCAGATTGGATAAATTGTTGGAAGAATTTTTTTACTAAGCAACAAGATTTTTGTTTATATTAATAGTATTTTGTATTTTGACAACGGCACCCGATTTGGGCGTCGAAACGTTAATAAAAATCATTTTTTAATAATATTGTGGCTTATTTCCCATTCTAAATAGTTAAAATTGTAAAAATGCCACAAGAAAATAGCTTCAGAACAACATCCTTAAATTCTTTCAAAAACTTGACGCAAGTCACGAACCATAAAAATACTGGATTGTTATATTAGTTAGATTGTTTTAATATTTGTGGCATAATAAATTCATCATCTGTACATATCCTTCCAAATCCGGATCTAAGTCTAAACTTATGAAATCAATAAAATCTGTCACGAAAATTGGATAAAAAATGCTTCCTATTATTCTCTCAACCAACAATCTTAAATTTTAATCACACGCATATAATAGAAGCATATTATCATTAACGCATAAACAAACATCCATAACTTTCCTTTTGCGTAAGATATCAAAAGATTAATTTCATTATTCATCAATATAACAAGCCCAATTCGTCATATTTATTTATTGAAATATTAAAGGAGTGATCTATTGTAATGTAATGTTAAGTTTTTGGCGATTAACAAAATTTATAAATATTGCAATATTGCGCAAAAGAAGAATGACGGTAAACTTGCTATGAAGTTATTTTAGGAAACCTTAATCTTAAGTGTATTACAACGTCATTTTTATTTGAATAGTGTGGTTAAATTTCCGGCACAGGTAGAAATTACTAAATTTTAATTTATTGTCCCTTTAATTACTATGCCTCTTATTAAGTATGTTTAACTCTCGATACAAATGACTTTGTAATAGGGTTAAGATTAAGAATTTCTAAAATAACTTGATAGCAAGTATACTTTGGCTGGATTCAGAGCAAACTTTGGAATCAACGATCACCTCCAAACAATAAAACAACTCATCTAAAAATCCATATAATATAACAATATCTTAGTTTTAGCATTCGTGGATTTCCACAAAGCCTTCGACTCAGTAAAACTCGATAGTGTTAAAAAGCACTAAACGAGAGCCGCATTGATAGCCGATATTCAAGGCTAATATGTAATATATTTAAAATTGCAACAAGCTCGATACAACTACACGCTAACAGCAACCAAATAAAAATCCAAACTTTTCATATCGGCTCTAGAAATAGCGATCAAATCCCTCGAATGGGGTGACAAAGGAAAAAATGTGAACGGTGAGATGCTACACCACTTAAGCTACGCAGACGATATAGTCCTGATTGCAGACGATTTGGTACAAATAAAGAAAATGTTGGAAGAACTTAGTACAGCATGTCATAAAATAGGTTTAAAATGAATATAACAAAAACAAAATATATGACGAACTTACTACCAAATAAACACCTTGAAATACAAAATTAACAAATAGAACTGGTAGACAAATATATAGATCTGGGTCACGAAATTAAGATAGGTAAGGACAATCAAACAACCGAAGTATCCAGAAGAATAATACAAGGACATGCAGCATACGGAGCTCTTAGGAACATTTTTAAGAGTGACATTCCAACTAATATGAAAAAAAAGTTTTCGACCAATGTGTGCTACCTGTGATGACCTATGGTGCAGAAACATTATCGCTCACAAAGAAAAACGCACAAAATCTAAGAGAAGCGCAGAGAAGAATGGAGCGATCAATGATAGGGGCCGCTCTGCGAGACAGGATTAGAAACGAAGATCTGCGAGTTAAGGGCAAAGTCATAGACGTCATTGAAAGAAGCTGTAACTTAAAATGGAAATGGACTGGACACGTCGCCAGAATGAAGGACGGAAGATGGACTCGCAAACTAGTTGAATGGAGACCAAGAGCCGATAAACCTAGCAGAGGAAGACCACCAACACGATGGCAAGACGACTTACGAAAGACAACAAAAAACTGGATACAGAAAGCACAAGATAGGACACTTTGGAGACAAAAAGGGGAGGCCTATGGCCAGCAGTATATTTTAATACATATCAAGTTTCATCACTTCTGGTATGAATTTTGGAGTTCTACAAAATAAACTAAAACAGTTTTACAAAATAAGCTATACTAAAGTCACAATAAAAATGCACCAGAAATAAACAAACCAAGATACGTTGAATGTTACGAGGAGCAGTCCCTAATCATGATTTATAACGTATAAACTTTGTAAATCATTATTTGGGATTTACAATGTACATACATTGAAAATTATGATTTAGGAGTGCTTCTCGTAACATTAAACGCGTCTTGGTTTGTTTATTTCTAGTGCATCTTTATTGTGACTATATAATGAATATGAAGGTATTGGAAAGGCAAGCTGATGTTGAACTCCTCCCACAGTTTAACCCCATAGTCCCTATACTCTGAAGGGACATATTGCCTAAGCGAGGGTTTATTACGTTCAGGATTCAATTGGGTACTGAATAGTCAGATGGGGAAGGGGCAACTGGAAGTTGGAAGTAGCCAATTGGGATCGAAAATAGAAATAATCATCATTGTTATCAAATTGGCTTCGGTTTCAGTCAGCTTAAAATTTTTCCTTCGCGTACGCGGAGGCGAAAAACAATTCCCCATTTTCCTCTGAATTAATTATTTTTTTCAGAGATCATTTATTCGGATTTTCACCGGTTATTACTTTAGAAAAAATAAACCGCTTATAACAGGGACAAAAAAAAAACAACTGAAAAAAAATTATTGCGGAGTAAAAAAAAACAATTATTGTTGATTAAAAAAACCAGGTTTAGGTTATAACCGGTAGGGTTTTCCCATCCTTATTGTAGTCGAAATGAAACAAGCTTTATATTATATCGGTATTCCGGTAGGTGTGTTGCTGGAATTTAATTGAAATGAAGGTAATAAATGTACACAAAACGACGGTAAATATTTTATTTATTGGAGTAACAAAAAATCTGTTTCGCTTTGGTCTCGGAAGAAAGGGTCGATGTTAGCGACGACCAGACCCGATGCGTTTGCCTGCCGAGTTGTTACTAAAGAAAAAAACCACAAACGATAATATGTTTGTGTTCGTTTTCCTCTGACCAGATGTCAATAAATCACAAGGTCTGGAGTATACTTTTGCAGTTTTAAAAAACAGTCTCGAATGGATTAAGTGAGTTGTTGATATAATGGTCTGATATGGTAACTAATTTATGTGGGTGAAAAAACAGATGGGTGACAGGGTAAAGCCATGTCTCTCTAACATTTGTATTTGAATGTGCATTTCGAATGACTAACGTTGTTTCGTTTTTGAGAAAAAATATTAAAATTAAAATTAGCTAAAATAGTAATTAAAGCGTATCGCTATATATGGTACCCCGAAAAGATTGGTCATAAAAAATAGGTTGATTGAACCTCACTTACCTATATACAATAGTTCACAGAAAACAGTTACAGCCGTTTGAAGTTACAAAATGAAAATCGATTTTTTTTTCATATATCGAAAACTCTTAGAGATACCTTATTTAAAATGGACATGAGGCATCCATATGGCACGAACATCATAAAAAAAATTAAAGGGAAATTTGTGTACCCCATAAAAATTTTATGGGGGTTTTGTTCCCGTAAACCCTCCCAAACTTTTGTGTACGTTCCAATTAAATTATTGTTGTGACACCATTAGTTAAACACAATGTTTTTAAAACTTTTTTGCCTCCTAGTACTTTTTAGATAAGCTAGTGTTTATCGAGATATTTGGAATATTTGTCGAATCCACCACATATTTGTATATGGTTAAGTACGATTATAGAGACCTGTTTATAATCTAAAAATTTATTTACAATTTACATTGTTAGGTATATTTTGAAAAAGATGCCACATCTCGACAAAAGTTGACTTATCAAAAAATACTAAGAAGCAAAAATTTTAAAAACACTGTGTTTAACTAATGGTACCACAATATTATTTAATTGAAACGTACACAAATATTTGGGGGGTTTAAAGGAACAAAACCCCCATACAATTTTTATGTAAATGTATTAAAAAAAGCCGCATCTTGATAAAAACTGGCTTATCGAAAAAATACTAAGATGCAAAAAAGTTTTAAAAATGTTGTGATTAACTAAAAGTACCACAATAATGAATTAATAGGAACGTACACAAAAGTTTGGGGGGCTTTAAGGGAACAAAACCCCCATAAAATTTTTATAAGGTGGACGAATTTCACTATAATTTTGTTTTAAGATGTCCCTGCCATAAGAATGAGGCACGTCCATTTTCAATAAAAAATCACTAATAGTTTCTAATATATTAAAAAAAAATCGATTTTCATTTTGTAACTTCAAAGGGTTGTAACTTTTTATGTGTGGTATAATTTATGACCAATCTTTTCGGGACACCCAGTATAACCATCAAGTTTAAGAATCCCACATATCTGTGAGAGATGATGTGTTACACTATCCCTCACATCTATAAATTATGTCATACATATTTGTGAAATATCTTAAAATTTTTAAATAAAAGTAGGAAATGAAACAAAAATCTCACTTACCTATTATCTTTAAAGGCCTTTCATCACAATCTATGAAAAAAATTTACATCATATACAATTAAGTGTGAAAGTTTCAGATAATCGTTGTAGTCCAGTATTCCGTTTTATATAATATAAATCATATTTGATAATTTTATCATCCTTTAATTATTTTAAAATCATTGAAATGTAAAATGTGAGACTCTCTCCTCTTCTTATAATTCCAAATTATTTTTATTTCACGTCAATTACATGCCACTTTATTACGATAATTATGAATCTTCACAAGAGCTAATCTGCTTAAGTGATATGATTATAAATAATTAGCATTATGCAAAACCAGATTCTATACAAGTATTATAGGCCTGGATCGCGCGTACCAAAAAAGTTGACTAGCATAGCAAGCTGAAAAGTTGTTAATAGCTTCTTAAGTAGCACCGAAAGGGTTTATTAAATATTTTAAGGATGCTTTAACACTACAGAATAAAATTAAAATTAAAACCATTTGGTTTTTAAGTAAACCTTAAGGTTGCAATATAACTGCTTTCAGCATAAAAGGGCCCACTCTGTAAGATGTCAATAAAACCAAAAATAAAAACCTTAAAACTTTGTTTTCTTAAGCAACTGGTCTTAAAGCTGATGTGAAGGTGCTCTTAAAACCATGTTAAAAGACACTTTAAGTGTAGATAGTTTTATAGCAAACTTAAAAAGGTTTCTTAAATGGAGACTTTTAAAGGCAATTTACTATATTAAATGATTCTTTAAACCCACATACCCCATATAGGTCAACAAATTTTTACATGTGTTATGATAGGTAGATACGTATTTGTAACGATTAAATATTAAAAAGTACTTGATTATTTCGGACTGTCAAGGTAGAAAAACACTTGCGCACCCAACTTTATTGATAATGTTAACAAAAATAGGTCTAAATAACACACATGCCGTAAATTTTCTGACTTTTGGCGATTAAAAAATAAAAATAATAAAAAAATTTAAATCCAAAAATATTAATTTGAAAGAAAAATAATTGTATCTACGATTTTAATGTTTTAATGTTAAAATAAATCGAATTTATGTCTTTAAGTCGCTTATTTATAATTTTTATGTAAGCCTTATATTGTGATCTATCATGGCTTTCCATGATAAATAATAAATAATAAATAAATAATATGGCGGAAATCCAAATAAAACTGTTTGGTCTATCGACAGAGAATGGCTAAGACCAAATGGTTTTATGTTATGCTTTTCCAAGGGCATAATATATCCTACATAAAAGCAAGGTTGCCTTGGAATTTTTGCGCGTTTAGTTTTAGTGCTGCTGTCAATAATGCCACTCGGTTTTAATGTGAATCTAATCTAAAATCGAGGCTTCGTAGTGCTGTGTGTGTTGAATTTTTCTTTTAAAATGACCAGTTCGTTTGTATTTTAAGTACTTGCGGCTTATTTCTTCCATACTAACTGTACTTTCACTTTTTACAGCAAACTACACTACTGTTTCGCTCTAAAACAAATGGCCGACTATTTTGGACATGAAAGAAGAGGGGATGAGTTTAGTTTTATTGTTTCTAACAAGAAATATAGTTTAGTCTTTACGATAACCAAATTGATTCAGTTAAGAGTGTTTGGTTTTATTATAGCCTACCAATTGTTAAAGAAAACTAAAAAAATAGTTTTAATGCATATGTTTTACTGTGTTTTACTGACATAATAGTCTTAATATCAAGTAGTTTTAGTAAAAGTTTTATTAGTCATATTAGGAGAATTTTTAAAACTGCAAAAAAAGTAAAATGTAAAAAGTAACAATTTAATAAAACCAAACAGTCTGGAAGTTTTTTATAAATCTGATTAGTTTTAAAGTGAACTGAGAATAAACAATTTTAAAACTACAATAAGACAAATTATCTATTAGATTAATTGGTCTTATTTAATACTCTTATTAGATAATTTAAAACTAGTGACAAATGCTTAACAGTTTTAAAGTTCTGGCAGTATATCTACAAGGTAACTTTAAAACCATTATATTCTTATTTATCACAATAAAACCTTTATAAACCTTAAATAAAACTAAAAGGTTTTTATTGTGTTACTTGAGTTAACAATGTCTAGTCGGACAAACTTTGATGTAAGGGAACACTGGAACAGGGGAAGTTTTAATTGTGGAAGAGGTTACAGCTTTCGAACGTCAGACTACGAAAACGCCCCATCTATTTTGTCGGACAGAACTTCCAATTAATTTGTTATCCTTTCATTAAACTCTCATGCAAAAATCAGACTGATATTTACCATCAACATAATTCCTGTCAATTGACATGTTCTACTTAATAAAATGCCCAACATATTTGTCGGAAAAACATTTTTTCATATATAAAGTTTGCTATTAAATAAACTTAAAAAAACAACCTGTTACGTTTCACAATCATAAACTTGTCAGGATGACACGTTCCACAATTAAAACTTCCCCTGTTCTAGTGTTCCCATATATCAAAATTTTCAATGTGTTTTAAATGTATCCATTTTTGCGAATCCTGAAAAAACTAACAAATATATTTGAAAATTTTTAAGAAAGATTGCATTACTACCGAGGGCTGAATGTCCATGAAAACTTTTATAATGTTTATTTTTAATAAGTTACAGGAGTGAATATAAAAGAGAAAATTTAGTGTGATTTTTAATTACTTACAAATATTTCATTCAAAATATTTTTTTAGTTATTCTAAGGGACTTTCTGACCTCAGTAATAAAGTAGTCTTTCATTCTGCGTTTAAAATTTTCAAAAATACTTATTAGTTTTCTCAGGATTCGAAAAAATGAATACATTTAAAACACATTGAAAATTTTGACATGCGTCAAAATTTTGCATTTTGATCCGTTTCCCTTAACCTATTAATAAATTTTCAGCTTGGTATTAATAAACTTTTTTTGGTACGCGGGATCCAGGCCTATTATTAAATGTGCTCCATTCTGAAGCTGGTTTTATAGTACTATTAATATATGAAAGGATATTAAATATTAATATTAATGTAGTTCTAATTTGTGTCGGAAGATATAGTGTACCTACTTTCATATGTGTTACAAAGCCGGTTATATCATATTTTATAATAGGAGATAATTTTAACTTCTTTAAAATAAGATGGTTGCTCAGGTGCATTGGTTAAGTAATATCAGAAGACAACTAATAATATTTAAAAATTGTTTTGTTTTTATTAAAGAAAAGCATCCACCAATTGTTATTAGCGGCGTTAATCAGTAAACAAAGCTTAACAATAAGTTTAGATTTGGTACAAAATATTGATTGATCTTAGAAAATTTATCAAGTCTTCTCCTGAACAGTTTTCTCCTAATAGAGCTGGTAGAGTGGGTCAACATCACTCAACAAATGGGTGATTATTGCATTGTGTGTGGCCTAAGTTTGGGCTGAAAACTAAAAATTTTGGAATATGTTTAATTACGTAGACCAATTTTAACAGTTATTTCCAATACAACAGATTTCAATCCTCTTCAAATAGTTTCTAATATCTTTTGATGTAAAATAATTATTAGGGAAGCTGAAATTCAACAGTTCAGAATTTTACATTGTGTTAATGCAAAACTTTGACGCATGTCAAAATTCTCAATGTGTTTTAATTGTATTAATTTTTTTCGAATCCTGAGAAAACTAATAAATATTTTTGAAAAATTTAAACTCAGAATGAAAGACTACATTATTACCGAGGGCTGAAAGTCCCTGAAAATTCTATAATGTTTATTTTAATAAGTTACAGGGCTGAAAATAAAAGAGAAGTGTGATATTTAATTTCAAATATTTCATTCAATAGAATCTGCTTGTTTATTCTAAGGGGCTTTCCGCCCTCGGTAATAATGTAATCTTGCATCCTGCGTTTAAATTTTTCTAAAATACTTGGTTTTCTCAGGATTCGAAAAAAATCATATTACGATTCAAATGACAGTAAACTCTCGTGACGTAATCTCACCCTTAATGTTCATTGGTTAGTCGATTTAGGCAACCGTAGTAATGTCTAAGAACCGTGGATAATTCTCATTATAATTTTAATCTGATTGGACAGAATTAAACACGTGATCAAATATCTTACTATACGATTGGAAGTTAAAATCATTAAAAAATAATCAGTAGTAATTGCACAAGAGTTTTAAAATTATTGAATTTTTCCCGAGTGACACTTTGACAGTTTTAATTTCACGAGCCGAAGGCGATTGAAATTATGTCTAAAGTGTCACGAGGGCAAAAATTCTATATTAATTTTAGAGATCGAGTGCGATTTGTTGCGATTATTTAATGAATAAATCTGTTCAGAACCAAAATTGTATTGTAATTTATTTATGTAATTACAAATTAGTACAATTAAACAAGCAGTTGTTATAAATATTAATTTGACGGTTGAAAGTCATCACTTTTATAATTTTTAAAACATTAATTGTCATTAATGTCACTGAATGTATTTTTTCGTAGCAACGAAGGGCATCTGACGTAATATACTTGACGACGAGAAATTATCAAAAATTATCGATTTAATTTAGATTTCTGTAACTTTCTATTGGTCAGAATCTCCTATGAATGAAATAATCGGGTATAATATCACAAGAGAGTGAGAATAAATTGAAAATAATGCGACAGTTTTTCGAAAATTTATTGTCTGGCAATAGACACGAGAGCCCACAGGGCTCGAGTGGCTATAGGTTTGTATTATAAAATTTAAAGCATGTATTCGAATTGTAAAGACTATCCATCAATTAATATAATTTGACAAATCTTGAAAAAACATAAACCATAATAATTATCAGCTTATTTTTCGATCACCACGAAATCTGAATCAGTATTAAAAGCTTTTCTATGCAACTGCCTACTCTTTCTTTCACAGCCAATAAAACTAACAATAAATCATACTTCAAAGTTAAGGTTAATTGAAAATATTGGAGAGGTATAATATCCTTTCCGCGGTCTGACATTTAAAGCTACTTAATAATCCAACCGGATTTATTTCAACGTAATCCAATTGAGAAAAAGATATCTTTCGAACAGGATTTACAATATACCGTGTTTTTAAAAATACTGATAGAACATTTCATTATTACATAATGTGTGTTTAATTACTTTAAAGAACAAAATCATATTTATATGATATAGTCTTAAATATTTACTTTAATTACATGCCACCTATAAAAGGAGTGTCTCATACCTATGTAAAATATATATGGATTGTTGCATTTTCTCTTAAAAATGTCTTTATATATTTTATAATTCAAGATTACTCAAACGCATATCTTTTATCAGCAGCATATTTCTTGCATTTTATTGTTTGTAACAAACCAACCCCTTGTGCGGTGCCTATGTAAGGGATGTTGCAATTTTGGAAGCGACAAATTTTATTAGCTTCACTAATAATTTATTGGTTTCTTATTTATTAATAATTTACTGGTATTATGATTATATCCCTGTCGGTACAAATATAGGTACCTATAACTCATTTGTACATTGTACTGTTGATTAGCTTCATGGTTATAAGGAAATGGTTAATAAAAAAATACTAGTTGGCCAAACCTGTGTTAACCTGTGCCATATATTTCACCTTAAATATATGTTCCAAATACTGAAATTTGTTTTTTAACATTTTATAATATAATTAATCTATTAAAATAGAGCATATAACCGTCTTTCTGCGCAATCTACATGATAATTGTGAAACTATTGGGAACAGGAAAGACGGCATCTGTAATAGGGACGTTAAAATTGAAAACTGTAATACTTCAATATTAAGTATTAAAATTAGTTTAATATTTAAATAAAATACAAATAAACTCTTTAAAACATATCTACTTCGTTAAATTATATAATAGAAGTATCACTTCTTACGTGAGTTTAAAGTACACATGCCTTTTTTTGCTGAAGTCACTTTGGGATATATCGTACCTCAGCTCAAATAGTGTCACAACTTAAAAAAATAAAAGCGGTTTTATTGCACCAGCAGTTTAATATAACTACAAAATCTTATCTCAAAAAGTGTTACGTTTATAGTTCAAGTATTTGTCGTTGAATGACCCTAGAGTCTTTAATATGATTAATGTCCGACTGGTCTATTATTTGACAAATAATAACATTATTTCGAAGTCTATTAAGTACGATATAACGCCCAACGGCGTGTTATTGAAAAATAACGCGCTAGGGCCTATTAAATTTAAATAACGAGTTAAATACTGTCAAGTTGATAAACAAAACTATAAGTAAAACTTTGGTTACCACAATTACGTTACGACCATTTCTGGTCGTACTTACGTCATGTACTTATTTGAAAAAAAATTAGTTCAAAATTCATTCAAATTTTTTGCACATATAGAATAATTTAGTCGGACATTAAACGTTGATGGCACCAAGGGTATTATAATAATAACGCTTTCAGTAAAAAAAAAGGGCATCCTCACACTGTGCAAAAATTGCAGAGGAATAACCTTGCTTACCGTCATAAATAAAATTATTACGACCATCGTACATAAAAGATTAACAAACAAGGTTGAATTTCGAGCAAATCAAGCAGGTTTTTGACCAGAATCTTCCTGCATAGATCACATTAATACTGTGAGGGTAATAATGGAACAATCGGTTGAATGGAACACACCTCTACACATGGTTTTTGTTGATTTCGAACGTGCCTTTGACAGCCTATCTCATGCTGCTATATGGAAAATTTTAGAGCTAAGAAACATTCCACATAAAATAATTTCGATTATAAAGTCACTGTACACTGAGGCGACGTGCAGCGTGACACCCAATGGGATCAACAGTGACGAATTTGACGTACTTACTGTAGTCAGACAGGGATGTGTGCTTTCTCCGTTTCTGTTTAACATAGCTCTAGACTATGTTCTCTCCAAACTAGACTTCGCCACAAAAGGGATAAAATGGACGTTAACCACACGCCTAAGTGATCTGGAATACGCCGACGATATCTGCCTGTTAGGACAAAGGTTCCAGGATGTGGCCGACCAATTGGAAACACTATCCACTGAGGCCAATAAAATAGGTTTAAAAATCAATATTAGTAAAACCAAATCCATGAGAATAAACGCAAGGAACAACACGCTATTTAATATTGACAACATGCAGATTGAAAATGTGGAAAACTTCACGTACCTTGGAAGTGTCATAACAGAAAGCGGGAGGTACAGAAAACGATATTCGTATGAGGATACGAAAAGCTCAACAAGCATTCAGCACGCTTAACCCTGTTTGGAGGTCTGGGGAATATACTACAAGGAAAAAGATTCGAATATTCCAGTCAAATGTTATATCTGTTCTACTCTATGGATGTGAAACCTGGAAAGTGACAAAATCCCTTACAGACAAATTGCAGGTCTTTGTTAACAAATGTCTACGAAGAATTGTGCGTATTTTCTGGTCAAACACCATCAGAAACGAAGATCTGCTACACCTGACCCAACAAAATAGGGTAGAAAATGAAATAAAATCCAGAAAGTGGGGGTGGATAGGTCACACACCCGAAAAGATAGTTCCAGTATTGCAAAAACTGCCTAGAGTGGAATCCCCAAGGAAAAAGAAAAAGAGGTCGCCCAGCACAAACTTGGAGAAGATCCATCATGGACGAGATAAGAAGTCAAGGAAAGTCTTGGAATGAGGTGAAGGCCCTAGCGCAAAATAGAACCCGATGGCGTGTTTTCACTGAAGCTCTATGCTCCACTTAGGAGTTCAAGAACATTATAATATATAAAACGTTGATGGCACCAAGGGTATTATAATAATATCGCTTTCAGTCAACGTATATACCTCGGGCCGAAGGCCCTCGGTCTACACACCATTGACCTTATACATTATTACCCTTATAATACCCTTGGTACCTTAATAACTGTAACCAAAATCAATGGAGCATCGAACATAAACAGTGTCACATATCGACTTGTGCATGGTATTTGTCCATCTAAGGCTTTGGCCACACGGGCGATTTTTTACGGCGCGACAGCGCCCATGGGTTTGACCTCCTCCACCAATTTTACATGAAATGATTTCATCTAAAATTGGTGGAGGAGGTAGTCAAACCAATGGGCGCCGTAAATTATCGCGCCGTAAAAAATCGCTCGTGTGGCCAAAGCGTAAGATGTGTAGGTATAAAGCATCCTTTGTCGAGTAAGGACAGTATATGTGATTAGTTTATTCAAAACAATCTGTGTATTTGCTTAAGAAAATGACACATTTATTACTTATTTATATTTCTTTTTGCAATATTTTCAGTAGTAATTGCACAAGAGCTCTAAAATTATTGAATTTTTACCGAGTGACACTTTGACAGTTTTAATCTAATCATGTTTTATGTTTTGTTTGTAATTATTAATTATGTTTTATTATGTAATTTTAATTATGTCAAAGTGTCACGAGGGCAAAAATTCTATATTAATTTTAGAGATCTAGTGCGATTTGTTGCGATTATTTCATAAACAAAACTGTTCAGAACCAAAATTTTATTGTAATTTATTTATGTATGTACAAATTAGTACAATTAAACACATAGTTTTTATAAATATTTTACGGTTGAAAGTCATCACTTTTATAATTTTTAAAACATTAATTGTCATTAATCTCACTGAATGTATTTTTTCATAGCAACGAAGGGCATCTGACGTAATATACTTAACGACGGGAAATTATCAGTAATAATTGCGCAAGAGCTCTGAAATTCTATATTAATTTCAGAGGTCGAGTGCAATTTGTTGCGATTATTTCATGAATAAAACTGTTCAAAACCAAAATTTTATTGTAATTTATTTATGTAAGTACCAAAGAGTGGCAACGTGGCATTAGATAGAAAACAAAGTGTTTTAATTTTCGCCTGCATTTTACCCGATTTTCGCGTGGTGCAGCGAACATTGAATGCTGAGTGAGTGAAAAAGGTAAGGTATAAACTGTGCCCTACCTAATGCAAGAATAATATAAGTAAAAACGGTAAAAAATAGTATAAAATACTAAACGGACAAATAAAAGTGAGGTTAACAGCTAACAGATAAGCTTATAAACACTGGCGAACGCTGGTCAAATTTCAAGCGGTGTTGCCGGATTTAAAAAAAATAGAAACACCTGCCGAAAAACAAAAGCAATTTTGGTGCGTGGATAATTGGGCATACCTCCTCGTGGTTGAAACGGGTGTGCCCAGTTAACGCTACGTACAAAATGGCTGAGAACGAGTATAGTGTGGACGAAAAGACAAGAAAAAGAGGAGATGAATCGGAAGATGAGGCAGACGATAGCAGAAGTAAAAAAGTACATCGGTCGCCTGGGAATGATAGGCAACTAGAAAAAATATTGGAGAGCCTAAATATTATCACAATGGAAATAAGGGAACTAAGAGAAGAGCAAAAAGAGTACAGAGCGGAAATGAAGGAACTCAGACAAGAAAATGAAAAGCTGAAACAGGAAAACAGAGAAACCCAACAAAAAGTGGAAGAATTGGAAAATAAAATAGACAGAATGGAAAAGGACAAAAGACGAAATAATATAATACTGCAGGGAGTAGATATGGATACCTACGATCAAAACATAACAAAAGATATCGTCCAAGATTTTTTATGCAATGCACTAAAAGTTGAGACAAAAATAAAAAGCGCAAGAAAAATTGGAAGTAAATCCTGCTTGATTGAGCTCGAAAATGCAACGGACAAAGAAGAAATTATGAAAAATAAAGGCAAATTGAGAGACATAAAGGGAAAAGAAATATATATTAATGACGACATGGACAAAAATGAACGGATGATACAGGGTAAAATCAGAACGAAGGCAAAAGAGGCTAAATTGGAAGGAAAAAACGTCAAGGTAGGATTTCAAAAAATAAAAATAAATGAGGAGGTATGGACATGGAATAAACATCAGCAACAACTCTTAAAAATAGAAAACCAAAACAGAAACCAAAAAAACTAAACGACGTAAATGAAACGGTAGCAACAACGGCAATGGACAAGGAGACGATTGGGATTAAAAACAAGAAAATGAAAACTAATTTGGGAACATGGAACGTAAGAGGCACTTATGAAACGGGAAAACTTAAAGAATTAATTAGAGAAACAAAAAGATATGAAATAGATATATTAGCTTTACAAGAAACAAAACAATTAGACACAGAAATAGTAGAAATAGATGATATAGTATTTTTTAAAAGTGGGGGGAATAACAGATTGCTAGGAACAGGCTTTATCATACAGAAAAGATGGAAAACCAGAGTGATGAATTTCAAGCCGATATCAGATAGAATGTGCACAATCAGGTTAAAAGGGAATCAACGAAACATAAGCATAATAAATGTACATGCACCAATAGAAGACGCCACCGAAGAAGACAAAGATGCATACTATGAGCAACTAGAGAGAGAATATGACAGATTACCAGCATTTGATATCAAAATAGTAATGGGAGACTGCAATGCTAAAGTGGGAAAAGAGGATATATATGAAAATATAACAGGAAAATACAGTAAACACGATGTATCAAATGATAATGGTCAACGAATTATAGGTTTTGCCACAGAAAGACAAATGGTAATAAAAAGCACATACCAACGCAGAAAAGATATACATAAAGGAACGTGGATTTCCCCTGACAAAAGGACAATAAATCAAATAGACCACATATTAATAGAGAAGAAGCACGCCCATAATATAATAAATATAAAAAGTATGAGAGGAGCGGAATGTGACTCAGATCACTTTTTGGTAAGAGCAGCCTATAGAATAAATGCTAATATAAAGAAAGACAATCAAAGGGACAAAGAAATCAAAAAACAATTCAACACAGCAATACTAAAAGATAATATGACACAGAAGAAGTACGAACAACAAATAACCAGCAGACTAAACGAAGAACCAGAAACACTAGACCCGGAAGAAAAGTGGGAAAGCATAAAAGAAGCAGTTTTAAACACCAGTAAAGAAATATTAATTAAAGGTAATAGAAAACAAAAAGCAAAAGAATGGTATGATGAGGAATGTCAAAAAATAGCAGAAGAAATTAGAAAAATAAGAATAAAAAACTTAAGAAATAATAGTGACATTAGCACACAAGAATATAGAGAATTGAAGAGAATTATGAAGAGAACATGCAGAAATAAAAAAAGAAAATACAACGAAGAAAAACTCAAAGTGATAGAGGAAAAATTCCAAAAAAAGGAAATAAGATCCTTTTACCAGGAAACAAGAAAAATGGAAAGGGGATATCAGAAACATAACCCATATATGAAAAATGAGGAAGGAATATTAATAAATGAACCCGGGGAAATAATGAGAAATTGGCAAACTTATTTTACACAACTTTTAAACAAAAACGAAGAAGAAAGGGGAACAATCCAGGAAATTGAAGATGACCATATAGTAATAGAAACACCTACGAGGGAAGAAATAGAAAATGAAATAAGAGGGCTAAAAAACAATAAAAGCCCAGGAATAACGGAAATATCGGCGGAAATGATAAAGGCAGGAGGAAAAAGACTACACAAGGAGATAGATAGCCTGATAAAAAGTATATGGGAAACAGAAAGAATGCCAGGAGAATGGACCAGGGCAAGGATATGCCCCATACATAAAAAAGGTGATAAAATGAGATGTGAAAATTATAGAGGTATCGCGTTGCTAGAAGTCGTGTACAAAATATTGACAAACATCTTAAGAAAAAAGCTGAATCAATACACGGAAAAGATATTGGGCGAATATCAGGCAGGATTCAGAAGTAATAGGTCGACGACAGACCAAATATGTGCGTTAAAAGAAATCCAAACTACGTGCTACGAACATAAAATAGCAGTATACGTCCTGTTCGTCGACTTTAAACAGGCCTATGATACGGTAAAGCGGCCACAGATGTACGCACTAATGAAAGAAATGGGCATACCAAGTAAAATCGTCAGGATGGTAAAGATGACTATGGATAACTCCACAAACGAAATAGCATGGAAGGGACATAAATCAAATAATTTTGAAACAAAGGAAGGATTAAGACAAGGAGACCCACTATCAACGACTCTTTTTAATGTAATACTGGAAGGAATAATCAGGAAAAGTAAAATAAGCACACAGGAAACGATTTTTAAAAATGGCCACCAATGTATTGCATTCGCAGATGATCTAACATTATTATCGACAAGTAAGAAAGAGCTAACAAAATTAATGAGCAATATAATAAAACAAGCCAAACCTTTTGGTCTTCTCATAAATAAGGAAAAGACAAAATACATGATAATGGGAGAAACAGATAAAGAAAATGAAGACAATTTCACATTGGAGATAGAAGGAGAAAATGTATGCGCATTTAAAAGAGTTTCAGAATTTACATACCTGGGTGTAAAAGTAGATGAAAAGGGACATGGGGAAGGGGAAATAAAAGCAAGAATAGCAAAAGCAAACAAAAAGTATGGAGCATTGCGTCCATTAATGAAATCCAAAGATGTGTCAAGAAAAACAAAAATAAGAATCTACAAAACAGTTATCAGACCTACAGCTACATATGCATGTGAAACATGGGTGCTTAAAAAATCAGAAATAGACCTTTTAGAAAGATGGGAGAGGAAAATACAACGAGCAATATATGGAGGCGTGAAAATAGACGGTCAATGGAGAAGAAGAAATAATAAGGAACTTGAAGAAATATATAATGAACCAAAAATAACGACGGCAATCAAAGCACAGAGAATCCGATACTTAGGACACATAGAAAGAATGGGAAAGGCGAGAATGCCAAAAATGGTTCTATTACGTAAGCCAATACAAAAAAGAAGAATAGGAAGACCAAGAAGGAGATGGAAGGACAGCGTATATGAAGACTTAAAACAAAGTAATATTGTAAACTGGAAAGAAAAAGCTTTGGACAGAAAACAATGGAAGGAAGTGGTGAAGAAATGTATGGAAAGACTATAATGTTAAGCGTAGTATTAAGTGTTTTATACAAACAAATGTAATATTGTATATATTATAGTAGTATAGGATATAGCATTATATATAAATATGTAATAGTAATTGTAAGAAAAAATTAAATCTTTCAGCCCTAGGCCTTCACGGCCTGTTGAGCTTAATAAATAAATAAGTACCATTAAACACACAGTTTTTATAAATATTTGACGATTTAAAGTCATCACTTTTATAATTTTTAAAACATTAATTGTCATTAATGTCACTGAATGTATTTTTTCGTAGCAACGAAGGGCATCTGACGTAATATACTTAACGACAGGAGATTATCAAAAATTATCGATTTAATTCAGATTTCTGTAGCTTTCTATTGGTCAGAATCTCCTATGAATGAAATAATCAGTAGTAATTGCACAAGAGCTTTGAAATTATTGAATTTTTCCCGAGTGACACTTTGACAGTTTTAATTTCACGAGCCGAAGGTGAGTGAAATTATGTCAAAGTGTCACGAGAGCAAAAATTCTATATTAATTTCAGAGGTCGAGTGCAATTTGTTGCGATTATTTCATGAATAAAACTGTTCAAAACCAAAATTTTATTGTAATTTATTTATGTAAGTACCATTAAACACACAGTTTTTATAAATATTTGACGATTGAAAGTCATCACTTTTATAATTTTTAATACATTAATGGTCATTAATGTCACTGAATGTATTTTTTGTAGCAACGAAGGGCATCTGACGTAATATACTTAACGACGGGAGATTATCAAAAATTATCGCTTTAATTCAGATTTCTGTAGCTTTCTATTGGTCAGAATCTCCTATGAATGAAATAATCAGTAGTAATTGCACAAGAGCTCTAAAATTATTGAATTTTTCCCGGGTGACACTTTGACAGTTTTACACGCCTTCGGCTTTAGTGTCGCTTTTACACGTCGCTTTTTACTGTTGGCTTTACACGCTTTACTCGCCTTCGGCTCGTGAAATTATGTCAAATTGTCACGAGGGCAAAAATTATATATTAATTTTAGAGATCGAGTGCAATTTGTTGCGATTATTTCATGAATAAAACTGTTCAAAACCAAAATTTTATTGTAATTTATTTATGTAAGTACAAATTAGTACAATTAAACACACAGTTGTTATAAATATTTTACGGTTGAAAGTCATCACTTTTATAATTTTTAAAACATTAATTGTCATTAATGTCACTGAATTTATTTTTTTCGTAGCAACGAAGGGCATCTGACGTAATATACTTGACGACCGGAAATTATCAAAAATTATCAGTTTAATAATATATAATAATAATATATTCATATACTTCTTAATAATTTTAGTCGAATTAATACACTATCTTGTAAAGCTTCAAAAACCTTTACAACAATTTTAACAGTTTTTAAATTAAACCCGAAAAAGTTCTAGCACAAATTTTAAACATCCTTTTTCGGATAAGATCTTTGCTTTTTTGACTTATAAAACTGTTTGAGCGGAGGTAAGATATGTATATTGCGATCGTTTTAGTTAAGATTTTACCACTTTCTATAGGGGGCTTTTGGAATACATATGGTGTAAAGTTTATATATCACCAACAGAATAGCTTATAATCAAGCATTTTGGTATTTTATTTTTGTTTGACATGTTCAAGAGCTTACTTTATTTTATTTTTGAGATAAATGTCTTTTTTAAATAAATTTTTATTCCCTATGACCAAACAATATTAATTTTGTTATTTTTTAGGATTGAATGACATCTACCAGGGTTATGGCTACGAAGACGGTTATGACATAAGTCCATATCTTCAGGATGTTCATGATGAGCATTTATATTAGCCAACAAAATACGCTACTGTACTACTATTGTTAAAATATTGTTAAATTTATTAAGTATTTTAAGTTAAATATATTATATTTAGTAATAAAAAACAAAACAAGATATCGACTTAGTATTAAACAATAAAATCATGCGATCAGTATAAATAGAAGAGAAAGAGTATCAGAGAAGATTTCTTCAAGAAGATATTGTTAAAAACTCAAAACACAAACAGGAGAGAAAACAACTATTAATGGTAGATATAAAGTGACACGACATTTACATGAAGAGTACTTTATAGAAAAGAAATTCGTCATCATAATCTACTTGATAATTCCCTATGGATCTTGACCTTCTTGCAGAGAAGTCACCTCTACCGTCGACGGAATGTGATTTTGTATTATGGGAGATGACACGACACGACGTTAAATTCAGTTCAAAACTTATGACAATTAAAAAGAGAAAAAATATTATTATATTAATTTACTGTTCTATTTCTAGTTCCCCTAAATGTGATACTAAATAGTATTAAATTTGTAGTGTTAAATGGCCTTGTAGAAATATATGTTCAAATTTATGTAGTGTCAGGTTAGGTTAGTTCATTTCCTAGAATTCCTAATTAATATTAAAAATAAGTAATAAATGTAACTGTAGAAAATTGGTCGGAAAGGAAATAAATCAGTTAGCGATTAATTAACTGGCGATGAATCGGCCGGTGATGAATCGGCCGGCGATGAACTGGCGGCGAAGAAAGGTTCTAGACTGTCCGTCGATGCCTAGCAACTACCCTCCACCTTCTGACCCTTAGAATCATAAGGTTTTTTTCCACACTATCAATACATCTTCTAAGCGGTAGTCCTCTACTTCTTCTGCCCTCTGCGTTTGAGAACGTTAATCCCTTCGTGTATTCATTATCTGACATCCTAGCGATATGTCCATCCAATCGGTTGGTGAAACAATGACATAATATACAGGGTGTAACAAAAATACAGGTCATAAATTAAATCACATATTCTGGGACCAAAAATAGTTCGATTGAACCTAACTTACCGTAGTACAAATGCACACAAAATAGTTACAGCCCTTTGAAGTTATACGATAAAAATAGATTTTTTCCGATATATCGAAAACTATTAGGGATTTTTTAATGAAAATGGACACGTGGCATTCTTATAGCAGGAAGATTTTAAAAATAAATTATAGGTAAATTTGTGCACCCCATAAAAATTTAATGGAGGTTTTGTTCCCTTAAACCCCCACAAACTTTTTTGTACTTTTCAATTAAATTATTATTGTGGTACCCTTAGTTAAACACAATGTTTATAAAAATTTTTTGCCTCTCAATATTTTTTCGATAAAACAGTTTTAATCGAGATGCTGCTTCTTTTTTAATATGTTTACATAAAAATCTTATGGGGGATCTGTGCCTTTAAACCCCCCAAATATTTGTGTAAGTTCCAATTAAACTATTATTGCAGTACCATTAGTTAAACAGGATGTTTCTAAAACTTTTTTGCCTCTTAGTATTTTTCCGATGAGGCACCTTTTATCGAGATGTGGCTTCTTTCTAATATGGTTCAAAATATACCTCCCCTTGTGCACCCCATAAATTTTTTTTGGGGGTTTTGATCCCTTAAACCCCCCAAACATTTGTGTACGTTCCAATTAATTCATTATTGTGGTACAATTAGTTAAACACAACGTTTTTAAAACTTTTTTGTCTCCTAGTATTTTTTCGATAAGCGAGTTTTTATCGAGATGCGGCTTTTTATAATATATTTACATAAAAAATTTATGGGAGTTTTGTTCTTTTAATCCCCCCAAATGTTTGTGTACGTTTCAATTAAACTATTATTGTGGTACCATTTGTTAAACACAGTGTTTTGAAAACTTTTTTGCGTCTTACTATTTTTTTGATAAGCCACCTTTTATCGAGATGTAGTTTCTTTTTCAGAATATACCTAAAAATGTAAATAAACACATTTTCAGATTATTAACAGGTCTCTATAATCGTACTTAACCATAATATAAAAATATGTGGTGGATTCGGTAAATATTCAAAATATCTCGATAAACACTGGCTTATCGAAAAAGTCCTAAGAGGCAAAAATATTTTAAAAACAGTGTGTTTAACTAATGGTGCTACACTAATAATTAAATTGGAACGTACACAAAAGTTTGGGGGTTTAAAGGAATAAAACCCCCATAAAATTTTTATGGGGTACACAAATTTCACTTTAATGTTTATTTAAGATGCTGCTGCCATAAGAACGCCTCATGTCCATTTTCAATGAAAAATCTCTAAGAGTTTTCGATATATGAAAAAAAAAATTATTCTCATTTTGTAACTTCAAAGGGCTGTAACTTTTTTTGTGTGCACTATTGTATATAGGTAAGTGAGGTTCAATCAACCTATTTTTGACCCCAGAATCAGCGGTATAATTTATGACCAACATTATCGAGACCCTGTATATTATGTACCTTAGATTATAATGGTAATTATTTTTCAATTGAACATGCCTAGTATCTCAAATTTACTATTATCTACAGGGTGATTGATTAGTAGGGTAAAGCTCAATAGCTCCGCTATAGTAATAGATAGCAATAAAAGTTAATAACAAAAATTTTAGCCACCTTTGAGCTTCACATTACAAAATTAGTTAGAATGTTACAGGGTGTTCGATAACACAGTGGCAGACCTAACTTATGTTTTTTTAAATGGAACACCCTATACTTTATTTTATATTCGAAGTCCTGTTAACTTCTCCATCACAAAAATATGAAGGTTTGTAATGTTATACAGGGTATTTACAAAGTTATAACCAATTTTGTATGAAAATCGTACCAAGTTTAACTCACTGTATAAATAAAAATAAGCACAACAGCTATGGTTTATTAATTCCATATTTTTTTATTTATTGTCAAAATTTTTAAGAGGTATTGATATTGCAAATTTTCTTTATATCAAATACAGGGTGAGTCAAAACGCAAGTACATTATTCTCTCAGTAATGTAAAATGAAGCACCCTGTATTTTATATTATTATTGAAAAGTAACATTAACGTACTTTAATTTTTATATAACATTCCCTATGACCAAATTTATTAGTTTTCGAGATATTTTCATTTTTCAGAGCAAATTATTTTAGGTGTTTAAATTTATCTAAACTTTAAGTAAGCCATGACTGAATTGACAATTGAAGATTACCGATTATCAATCCGGTAATCAATGTAATACTGCAGCAAATAAAGAAATAAAAATAATTTATTAGTAATACATTTTACAAACAAAAACACAATCACTACATGCAACACTTTTGAAACAATTAAAAACTATCTTTTTATGTAAATGCAACAAACCAATAAAGAAAATTAGTAATCAATTTTACAAAAAAACACAGAAACACAAAATACAATATTTTGTGAAGACAACTAAACACTACTTTTGTATGTAAATGTAACAATGTAACAAATAAAGAACGAAACATAATTTATCAGTAATACATTTTGCAAAAAAACATGTTTGAAAAAATTAGAAGCTACTTTTAATAAAATATTTTTAATATTTAATTACATAAGGTTTTCAAAATTATCTCCTAACACATTTATGTACGCCTAAAAAGGATCATTGAATGAGCTACTTACTCTACGGAGCATTTGTAAATTAACACATCGAAATACACTTTGTATTCTACTTTTCATCTCATCCCTTGTTGTTGGAGGTATTTTATAAACTTCAATATTAACGTAACCGCAAAAAAATCAGTCCAGTTTATTAAATTCTGGTGATTTGAGTGGCCACGCTACTGGTGCATTGAAAAATGAAAATATATCTCGAAAACTAATAAATTTAGACATAGGGAATGTTGTCTAAAAATTAAAGTACGGTAATGGTACTTTTCAATAGTGATATAAAATACAGGGTGTTCCATTTAAAATTACTGAGAAAATAATGTACTTGCGTTTTGACTCACCCTGTAATTGATATAAAGAAAATTAGCAATATCGCCCATTCTTCAAAATTTTGACAATACGTTAAAAAATATGGCTTTAATAAACCATTGTTGTTTTGCTTATTTTTATTTATACAGGGAGTTGAACTTGTTACGATTTTCATATAAAATTGGTTATAACTTTGTAAATACCCCGTATAACATAACAAACCTTTATATTTTTGTGATGGAGAAGTTAACAGGATTTCGAATTTAAAATAGCATATAGGGTGTTCTATTTAACAAAACAGAGATTTGGTCTGCCACTGTGTTATCGAACACCCTGTAACATTTTAACTAATTTTGTAATGTGAAGCTCAAAGGTGGCTAAAATTTTTGTTATTAACTTTTATTGCTATGTATTACTATAGCGGAGCTATTGAGCTTTACCCTACTAATCAATCACTCTGTATAATAATTTGTAGGCTTGTGATTTTTAAAAGCGCTTTAACCTTAGTGTTTTCGGTAGTAATTACACGAGAGCTCTAAAATTATCGATTTGTATCCCAAGTGACACTTTGACAGTTTTAATTTCACGACCCGAAGGGGAGTTAAATTATGTTTAAGTGTCACGAAGGCCAAACAAATCGGTAATTTTAAGAGCTCGAGCGTAATTCGGTACGAGTATTTCATGAATGAAACTGTCTTCTTAAATAATTTTAACTAATATTGTATTGATATCTTCACTCGAATATTTGCTAAACCTGTTCATCGTGTTCTCTTTGAAAAGTTGTAAAATATTAATAATCGTCATTAATGTCACTGAATGTTCATTTTTGCGTAGCAACGAATGGCCTCTGACGTAATACGGGAAACGACGGGAAATTATCGAAAAAAATTACCTCTGTAATTTTTATTTTTGGTTTCTATTGGTCAGAATCTCTATGAATGAAATAATCGACAAAAATTTCCGATTGTTGCAGTGTGCTTAATGTTTTTATACAACGTGATAACTAGATTAGACCATAAATGGGTGAAAATTCTGGACCAATTTCACAACTTTATGTCCCACATGTTACAACACATTAAAAATACTTTTAAATACTACGTGTCACTACGAGGCATTTAAACTAATTCAAGTTGCAAACAAATTAATTTTGGAGGCGTTCTTGCATCGATTTCTTATAAGCATGACGAAACCTCCGAATTGTTTCCTTTCCAAATTTAAATAAATATTCAGTTATGCAAAAAAGGTCATTTTTTTGGGCGGAAGAATGGAGTCAAGTAGGTATATATCACTACGCTGACAGACGGTTGCTGCAAATTTACATTCAATAAGCGAATTTCAGAATTCGTGTCTGCATAATCTACAATTGAAATTAACTGATCACGTTACGGGTGCCATGAAAAATTATTATATCAGTTGTTTTAACAAGCCATTAGGCCTGCCGAAACACCGTATGAACTTTTCTTCAGTAAGCGTGTTGGTTTTGTCACAATAAACGGTGTTAATATATTCCATTTAACATGTTTTTACATTATTTATTGCTTTTATATAAATGAATAGAGTAAATAGATAAAGAGCAGATATTTATTAACCGGGAAATAGTTCAAATCGTGAAAGTTATATTTAAGATACATTCAATACAATGCCATGCTACAAATCAATATGATCTAAAATATTTTCAACCGCATTCATGAACTCAAAAAACTCAAGGAAACCGCCTTCGGGGCATTCTTCAACAATGTGACGGACAGTCTGTTATTGCGCATCACAGTCACACTCAGGAGTAAGGGCTTTTCCTCATCTATATATCAAACAATAAAACACCGAAAACGTTTTTTTTTCTATAGTTCCACAAAATTTATTACAACTATGTGACTACAGTTGTTTCGGCAGAGTGCCTTTCTCAAGTGATTTAGTTTACAATGGTTTGCCTATTTAAAGTCTTTAACTGAAGAGGTTGAGGAGTGGGGAGCTGTTTGTCTCGAGTTGGTCATTCAGAATTATATCTGTATTTTTAAATTTATTAATTTCCATAGATTCTAATAAAGATAGCTTAAGGCCTTTATTTTGAATATGCAGAATTTGAAACTGTTCATTAAAAGAACGATTATGATCTAGAAGGTGAAATGCGTATGTAGAAGTGTCTTTTTTTCTATTGTTGAAATAATAACAATTTTCTTTCAGTATTCTTTCAACAATAGTTGAAAGTATATTTAGTACTTTTCAATAATTCAACAGTATTCTTTCAACAATAGAAAAACAGACACTTCTACATACGCAATTCACCTTCTAGATCATAATCATTCTTTTAATGAACAGTTTCAAATTCTGCATATTCAAAATAAAGGCCTTAAGCTATCTTTATTAGAGGCTATGGAAACGTACGTTCCATTAACTGAGACTCCAAGATATTTAAAATGTTCTATATTTTCAAATTTATATTCACCAATATTTAAGCTTATCATGTTAACTGGGTTTTTCCTTGAGCATATTAGGTATTTTGTTTTGTTTTTATTTATTTCTAAACCCCTTTCGGATGCTTCTTTGTATAACTTCATAAATTCTTCCTTTAAACTGTTTAGGTTTCTGCTAATTAATGCTACGTCGTCAGCATACGCCACAAGTTTCGACGTCGATGTTATAATCGTACCTTTTATTTCTGTAGCTCTTACTGTTCCTTCTATAGCGACATTAAATAGTGACGTTGATAGAGAGTCGCCTTGTCGTACTCCACTTGCTATTTCTATATTTTTGGTGATTCCGTTATTTGTAATTATTGCTGTAGTCGATCCTTTCATTTTCATTTTCCTAAGCTTTATAAGTTTCATTGGTATTCGCGGTGTGCAAGTACTTGGAAGGGAAACGAGAAAACGACCGTGCGCGAGTCGCGGAGAAATATTGCAACTATCTTAAATAATTCATATTGTCAATTGAAATTGTCAAATTGACGTATATTTCATACCTTCTGTCATTGAAGCAGAAAAATTATATATTGCTCCACAATATCGATATGATATGCAATTATTATATAAAGGTAAATTTAATTAATTGTATTTTGCTTGCAGTACTGCATTTTAATAACTAATTTTATTTATTACATACAATTGTTTACGTTTGCATAATATAACCTGCATCTTATTTTTTCTTCTTATTATTTTTTTGGACTATGGCCTTGACAATTATCCAGTAACCAGGACTAATATAATTGGCCAATATAATTAAAAGTGCGAATAAAAGTACAGAGCGTAGAAATAGGGGTCGCTTTGCCGAACTTGCAGGGTCCCAATATCTAGGTTTTCCATGTCTTCTATTAGGTCGGGTCTTGTTAAGCTGTCAAAGGCTTGCTTGAAGTCTATAAAAAGGATGTGTAAGTCGATATCATGTTTGTAACATTTCTCAATTGACTGTGTGATTATGTGAACTACGTCTATTGTTGACCTTCCCTCTCTAAATCCGTGCTGGTAGTCTTCTATTTTAGTTTCGATGTGTTTTGAGAGTTTTTATCTGATTAATGATGTCAATATTTTGTAGCAGCTGTTTAACAGTGTTGCTCCTCTATAATTGTTGCATTTTGTATTGCCCTCTTTCTTAAAAATCGGAAATATCCATCCAGCTTTCCATTCTTTGGGCATTCTTTCTTCTTCCCAAATCCTTATTATTAGGTCGTATATTTTTCGTTGTAGTTTTTCTCCGCCTCCTTTTATTAGCTCATTTGGGATTTCATCTGGGCCTGCTGTTCTCCTTTGTTTTAGATTTCTTATCACACGTAAAAAGTCCTCATATGACGGCTATTTCGATTTCATCATCAAGGACTGTTTCTTCTGTATATTCAGGAGAACTTTCTCTCGCCTTAAATAACTCTTCGTAGTATTTCTCCCATCTTTTGGCATCAGTCTTAACTGTTGGTTTCTTCTTGTTTTGTGATTTTATATATTTGTAAAACTTTACATTATTCTTGCTATTTACTTCCAACTCTTCTATAACACTCATAACATATATTCTAATAATAGAACCTCTCGATATTACGAGTAAAAAAATGCCAAAAATTCCAAAATTCTAATCAAAAATTACGTTGGAGAAAATGGAATCTCAAAGTTTAAAATCGGTATACGTTAAAAAAATGCATTTTTTCGGCTTCCCATGAAGAAATTTTCTTCATTTTTGTTTCCAAGTAACTCCCGTAGAGCAATCTAACTAACGCAATAATAAAACGCACCTTTAATAAAAAAGCGAAATAACTCAAAATTCATGGTTTTGGAGATTTAATCATAAAGTGAAATAACTAGACGAGAAGAACCTGTTCCGTTTAACAGCCAGGTTAAAATGATGAAAATGAGAGAGATAAATGATTTTCCCGCTCTTTTTACTTTATCGTACTACATACGCAGTATGAGTATAATAGATAAAGTTATAGGATCGTGCAAAAAAAATTTTTTCAGATTTCACTTTTTTTCGACGATTTGAGTCCCCCTGAGTCTAAAAAGCAAATAAAAAAAACATGTCGGAAGTATGTACGTACGTACGTATGTACGTACGTATGTACGTACGTATGTCGCCACCGCCCAGCAAAAACTACTGGACCGATTTCGATGAAATTCGGTATGAGTAAGTTTAAAAGAATTTTGTCGAGAAACTAAGCTTTTGAAAAAAACCTCTTAAAGGGGGGCCGAAATAGGGGGGTTATTTGGGGCCCATTTTTGCAAATTTTGACCAAAACGAATGAAATTTAACTTAAAGTTAGCTCATCAACAGGTAAATAGAAATACGGAATTTGACATTTCCAAATCCAAAATGGCGGCTAGCATGGCCGACCGCCCACCCGATACATTTCCCTACCAATCTAAAAACTTGTTTAAGATAAATTTAATTTGAAAAACATTTATATAGCCTAAAGATGGGGTTATAACAAGAATATTATCGTTTTTCAGAAAAAGTTATGGGTTGCCTATATTTAAGGGGTCAAAATTTGACATAAGTTTGAACTAGATTTTCTCAAAAATGACTCCAAGGAATTTGTTTATTTTTTGATATATTTTTGATATCCTATCGGTTAACTGAATAACATTAGTCAGATTTCTTAACTCCTCATAGGAGGGGAGTTATGAATTTTTTATAAAAAAATATTCGAGTGCCCGTAACTTCCTCTTTAATAGAAACTAAAATTTGAAATGTGGTAGATATATATAGTACTTTATTATCTATTAGCACAATAAATTTTACCTACAATATGGCTTCCGGTTGAACCGGAAATGAAAAAAAATCTTAATTTTTAGATACGCCCTGTATATTTTTACACATTTTGAAAGAATGTAAAACTACCTTTCCAATGACATAAAACTCGTTGCTGTAGCTCAAAAACTCGAAAAGTTACAGAAAATTGAAATTTTGCTAGAACCTTGTGTGTGTCCCCTCTCACGCGATCATAGCAGAGCATTATTATAGGGCAGTCAATGAGGGTATTTGACTCCGAATTCCATCCTACTACATCGATGTACTTGATATTTTCACAGTAAGTAGGGAATAGCTCAAGAAACAAAATCTACCCTATATACTATGGCGCTTTTTATCTTGGGGCAATTCCCACCCCTTCAAGTGGGTGGAAAATTTGTTAGTCAAAATAAGCATGGAAGTGGCTAGAGAACCTATTTTTAAGCAAAAACTGATCTATACTTTTTTTTGAGAACTCAATACTTTTTGAGTTATGCGTAGTTGAAAATTGGCCATTTTCATTAAAAAATGACACGTTTTCGGACGGTTTTTTGTGAATACCTTAAAAACTATGCATCAAACTAAAAACACTATATAAAATTTTTTAAAGATTATAAATAAAAAAGAGATTCGTTCCTTCGTAAATTTTCTATTTATAATACAAAAAGAGATATGGTAGGTAAAAAGAGTTTGTTTTTTTTGGTGCGTGGTCAAATCAGTGTATTCAACTTGAAATAACAGAGAATCGGTCGATTTTAGGTGTATAATGCTACCAATACCTTTTATTGTGCTTGAAAAGTCCTTTCAAATAAGCGCTATTAAATGTCTATTACATTCAAACTAAGCGAGATATGCTGCAAAAAATTGATGACTAATGAATTTTAAGAAAAAAATTGAGAAGTATATTTAACCCCTCTTCCACAAGAATTTAAATACATCGTTTTCCTTCTACAATACATTTTACTACAGTGTTATTTGATGCATGCTCAAAGTGCTCATGCTTTTGTAGTGTTTGAAAAGGCCTTTAAAACGAGCACCGTTAAATATCGGTTATATTCAAACTAAGCGAGATATGGTGCAAAAAAAGATATGACTAATGTACTTTAATGAAAAATGAGAAGTACATACATTTAACCCCTCATTCACCAGAATTTAAATGCATTGTTTTTCTTTTGCAATACCTCTTAATATAGTGTTATTTCTACTTTCAAAAAGTTGGACGGGTGAAAAAAATAAGATCAAATTATAGAGCGCTTTTTTAAATTTTCTTAAAATTCTTTCTTTTGTTCCATGCAATTCGAAAATAAAAATGTTCTATCCCCGAGAAGTGGTGGGAACCGCCCCCATGATGAAAGCGCCATAGTATATAGTATATAGGATAGACTTTGAATTAGGAGATTGTGCTTTGGGCTACTCCCAAAATTTCATTATAATCCATGCAGTAAAATGCAAATTTTGTAAACTATTAATTTCTCTATGAAAAATGAACTAATTTGAAATGAAAGTATGACTAATATTCTATTGATTTATGCAATAATCTATAGTGTGTCCCCGAACATTTTCTCAAATGCAGGAATTAATGATGCGTAGAACCATAAAATATTTTCAAGTATACAAGGTGTTTCTAAAATATCAAAATAACGAGTAACTTTGTTATTTTTATAGAATGCCAGTATCTAGTACGATAACGATAATAGATCGGTACGATAAAGTTCTCGGGCGGCCTTTCCGTCCAGCGTTTTTACTAACGCCCTTGCACAAACCGGTACTCGTAAAGTGGTGGAATTCAGTTATAATACTCCGGCTGTGTTTGGTGGTAAGATATCCGGTATTTTCAAAGAAAGTGATACAATACGAAACAATTCTGTATTTTACTAACGAGTAAGTATATTATTTGCTATCGCTTTTTAGAAAAGTGTATTCTTTCAGATTTATTTCACTTTATTAGAAAACTAGTTGAAGATTTGTTAGTTCATTTATGAGTTAGTTCATTTTAGTAGAAATTATTTCTTATTATGTGCCGTATTATTTCAACTTTATGTAGTTTCTAATTAAAATTTTAAAAAATTACTAAAGTACAATAAGTATTATTTCAATATTCTACTATTATTTTATTAGATAGGTAGTTAGAAACCTTCACGTTTTTGACTTGTTTCACTTTATTATAAAATCAACAATAATTATTGTAATAGTAATACTTTTAATATGCAATGGTTTGATGTTTGCATTGATACTTATGTACTTATTTTTTGATAATCCAATTTAATTAGAATCTTGTTGACTATCAGCTTCTTGTCTAACTAACCGGTATAATATTTATACTCTTGTTTTAGAGTGGCGTCTTCTAGTCTAGAGCACAAAAATACTTGGATTAGTAGCGAAAAATTCCTCATTGGATAATAATTCCATCAATGAAAAACCCGTTAATAATAAATGTGAAACTACGGAAGAAGTAAGTTTCAATTTGTATTACTTTAATATATGTATAAATACACATTTTTTTATTATAAACTAAGGCTTTTACTTGTTTCTATCAAACAGTAATAGTATCTTACGTAATAATAGTAAACTTGTATCTATGTCAAAAAATACAAAAAAAACTATCCCCGCTCGTTGTCTGAAAGAGCCATGTACCGAAAAGTGCAGACTTAAGTGCTCCGATAATATCAATACAGCAAACAGATACGGTATTTTTTGCAAGTTCTGGAAATTGGGCAGTTTGCTAAAGCAAAGAGCATACATAAATTCTTGTATGGATGATATTCAACCTAAGTACAGGTACACAAACGCTGAGAATCCTAGGCGCTGCAACCAGGCTTTCCATTTTGTTATAAATGATGTCAAAATTAGAGTGTGCAAAACATTTTTTAAATCAACTTTAGATATTTCTGACCGCATGATTTTTACAATACAGACTAAGATTGATGTAAATGGTTTTGCACTGGATGATTTAAGAGGAAAACATGGCAAGCACAGAAAAAATGATCCCGAACTGATAACCGACATCAAGGGGCATATTAATTCTATACCAAGGGTTGAATCTCACTGCCTACGCATTTCTACTTCAAGAGAATACATAGAAGGCAGCAAAAGCATTAAAGATTTATACAATGATTTTAAATTAGAACAAGAGCGGAACAATAAAGAAATTGATACATATATTACCTATTATAAAATATTTACTACTGAATTTAATATCGGTTTCTTCCAACCAAAAAAAAAGAGATCAATGCCATCTGTGTAATACCTACAACAATTCCAATGTTAATGAAAATAAAGACCTGGAGCAAAAATATAAATCAAATTTAGAAGAAAAAAAAACTAGAGTAGGGCTGAGAAATTAAATGACCGAAACAAAGTCAGCCAAAATGTAAGAGTAGCTAGCTGTGCTGCAATGTCATACAGGTCAGTCTTCTTCATTTTACTATAAATCAAAACTGAACTGTTACAATTTAACGGTGTCGGAACGTGACAGAAAGAATCTAAGCAGGCATATAAAAATGTACACTGTTATTTTTGATCTAAATGTGATGCAAAACGAGGCTCCATAGAAATCGGTTCTTGCATATGGGCCTATTTAAAAAATATAAGTGAAGAGGGCGATGGTGAAAAAGAAGTCATATCCTATTCAGACAATTGCTGTGGACCAAAACAAGAATAAGTATATAACGTCGCTGTATTTATTCGCTGTACACACGTTAAAAATTAGAGAATTACACATACATTTTTAATAAGGGGCCACAGTCAGAACGAAGCCGATAGTGTGCACAGTCTTATTGAGAAAGAAGTTAAAAAGAGCTTGAAATCTGGATCTACTTACACTCCAGACCAATATGTAACTTTACAAGGAATGCTAGAAAATCTAACCCACCTTTAATTTTGCACGAGATGAATTACCAATCATTTTATGATTTAAAAGGTTTGCAAGAAGAATTGGGGTATAACTTTACGATTAATATTGAGGGAGAAAATGTTAACTGAAACGAAATCAAAGCAATACAAGTGAACAAAGATAATCCTACATATTTTTTTATAAGACATCATACAAGGATAAGAGTTATAAACAGGTAGATGTAAGGAACAAACGAAAAAAAAAATAGGGTCAATAACGGAAATAGCACTCAAACCCGCCTATACAGAAAAAAAAATGAGTACAAACAAACGGAAAGATTGGCAAGCATTTCTATCTAAAGGATTGATTCCTTCTTTTTACTCCCAATTTTATAATTCAATAATTTAATCGTTTTTTTAATTCATAGTTCTAAGATAAACGTTGTGCCATATTTGAGAGTAGCCACACAAGTTTCTTGAAACAACCTATTTTATATTTTCGGTTTATTTTGAAAATGTATTAACATCTTGTCATTGTATTATTATAGTGTTACTTATGTTTTAGTTTAATTTTGTAATCAGGCAATTTTGTTAATAAAGATAAATAAACGAATCTTATCATACCAGCCGACGAGTAAAGACGTTAAATTCTAATTAATATTCGCTTACAGTTTTTGCAAAAGTTAAAAACGCGTTTTGTGAATGTATTATTTTAACGATAAACATTGGTAAGGTGACTTTATTTAAATACATATTATAGACGACTTCAAGAATAGGCCAGTATTTACTGGCCCCAAATAATTGATATTTTGGCATAAAAAATATCAATTTCTAACCTAACCTAATCTACGTCAACTAAACCTACTTCTACACCAGACCAACAATCTCTAAAACCTAAAAGCTACTCTTCCGTAACCAGACAACCAACCGCTAATGTTTTTCCATCAAGAAACCAAGCAATTGTGTTCGACGCAATTGACAACACCAAAATTGAAGATTACCTCCACAGTTTAAGCCAAATTATTCGACCAATAAATAGTATTTTCTGTTCAAAGCTATCCAACAACAGAATGTGCATTTACTTAGCAAATGAAAAATTAGTGGACGACTTTATTACCAACCACGGAAAAATCAAAGTTAATCAACAACTCTTACAAGCACGACGACTAATCACACCCAGCCAACGACTAGTACTCTCAGGCGTATGTCCATCTATTCCACATTCAATCTTAGAATCCGAATTGCAAGCACTTGGTGTCAACCTTTTGTCACCCTTATCATTTCTCCGTATAGGGACTTCCAGTCCTGAGTTCCAGCATATATTAAGCTTTAGGCGACAAACCTATATATCCCCTTTAACCAACCATACCTTATCCGATTCTTTTATTATAACCCACGAGGGACATCATATAGAATATGGATATCTTTAGACAACCAGACTTGTCATATATGCAAAAACACCAAGAATTCAGCAAAAGACTGTCCAACAAAGGCATCTGTATCAGGTGACACCACTTCAATTCCTTAAAATACAGAATCAGGTGAGAAATCTATTGAAAATAATTACAATCAGGCGACTAAAGAACTAACGAGTGGCATCCCACAAAATAAAACCGAACTTAACGATCAAGTTGTACAAAATGAAACACTAAGCACAGAACTCCAAACTAACCAAATAAAAACAGATCCAATATCACAAAAACGCACAGTTTCTGAGCGTTCTCCAACTCCTTCATCAGAACACGCTTTTGAAGTACCAAAAAAACAAAGAGAAAAAGACTAAATTAAACCAAGGCAATAAACCAAAAAAGACGTTAGAGGAAATGCTGAAACCTACAGAAGAATTATTTAGAGACCAAAATTCCAGTTATCCCTTAAACTATGATCAACTAATAGATTTCTTCGAAAATTGTACAGGCTCTTCCGACCCAATAAGCATTACAAAAATGTATACCAATGAAATTTCTGAAGTTACAGACCTACTGACAAAAATGTATCCTAAACTAATTGACCGAAAAATTAAAAGCACATGCACCCGAATAAGAAATAAAATTTTACGACAGATTGATCCGGACTTCCATACCGAACCAGAAAGCGACACCTCTACGGACACATACTAAAATATCAATATCATTCACTAGTTTAATTCAATGGAATCTGAATGGGTATTACACCCATTTAGAAATGTTGCAAATACTAATCTCAAAATACAGACCAATGATTCTATGTTTACAAGAAACTAATTTTAAAAACAAAACTGCACATAAACTAAAAAACTTTAATTGTTTCTTTAAAAATCGACAACATGCTAAAATCGCCAGTGGAGGAGTAGCCATATACATAAAGGACGACATTAATAGCACAGCAATACCACTAGGAACAAACATTGAGGCAATTGCAGTCAGAATCAAAGACGTAACTAATTTTTCCGTATGTAACATATACATCCCCCCCAATCAAGAACTTAACCATAACAAAATATCGGACCTTTTAGAACAAATACCTACTCCACGATTAATTGTCGGGGACTTCAACGCACATAATCCTTTATGGGGTTCAAAATAATTAACACATCTTGGTAGAAAAATAGAAGTACTGCTGGAAAAAGTCAACCTAAATTTACTTAATGATGGACAAGATACCCGTTTCGACATAAGAACGGGCGAGGGTTCTGCTATCGACCTATCTATATGTGAACCATCAATAACGCATACACTTTCATGGGATGTATTACCGGAGCCATACGACAGCGACCATTATCCTATTTTAATCCATAACGAAGATGCATCTACAGCTATACCAGAAGCAAAATGGAACTTAAAAAATGTGGATTGGACGAAATTTCAAAATCATATCGAACGCAACTTGCATGCCATAAATGAAAATAATAATGTGAACGAAGAGGTAGATTTCATTACAAAACTAATAATAGATTCAGCAGATAAAAATATTGGAAAAATTAACTTCAATAGTAAATTCCATCCATTTCCTTGGTGGAATCATGACTGTCGACAAGTAATACAACAATCCAAAAAAGCGTTTAATAAATTCAAACGACAGAAAAATGAACAAAACTCTTTAGAATTTAAACGATTAAGAGCTATAGCCAGATTTACTATCAAAAAAGCTAAGCGCGAATCTTGGAAAACATACGTTTCAACAATTGACAGTTCTACTCCAATGACAACTGTATGGAAAAAAGCAAAAAGGGTATCTGGTGCAAAATCACACAAGTCAATAAATCTGTTAGAGCAAAATAATATAATATATAAATCTAAAAAGGAAATATCAAATATACTGGCATTAGTTTATGAAAAAAATTCAAGCGACGCAAACTATTCACCAAATTTCTTAAGGAACAAAAGAAATGAGGAAAGATATACCATAGATTATGAAGATCAAAATAATAGTGAAATAAACTTTCCAATATCGATGAATGAATTAGAAGCGGTAATAAAAAACTGTAAGAACTCGTGCCCTGGACCAGATAATATACCCACTATTTTTCTAAAAAACCTCACCTACCCATCTAAAGAACACTTACTCAGCATTTTCAACTTAATCTTCTCTAAAAGTTTATTTCCAAAATCGTGGAGAAATTCAATAATAATTCCTATTCCTAAGCAAAGTAAATCAAAATCAGATCCCGAAACATATAGGCCAATATCTCTTACTTGTAGTATGGGCAAAATGCTAGAGAAAATAATAAATAACAGACTAATGTGGTATCTGGAATCAAAAAAATTAATTATACCAGAACAGAGTGGCTTCAGAAAACATCGTTCTACTGTAGACAATCTTATTGACGTAGAATCGGAAATACATGAGGCTTTTGCAATTAAACAACATTGTATCGGAATATTTTTCGACATTCGTAAAGCCTACGATACAGTGTGGAAATTATCAATATTAAAAACTCTTAGCGAATGGAAAATTAGAGGTAATATACTCAAATATATATCAAACTTATTAGAAAATAGACAGTTTAAGTCAGAGTAGATGGCGTATATTCCCCAACAAGAAATCAAGAAAATGGTATACCACAGGGCTCGAAACTTAGCACAACTCTGTTTCTTATAGCTATGAACTCTATTACCGCAAAAATTAAACCTCCTGTAAAAGCTAGGCTATATGCAGATGATTTGGTTATACTTTGTAGAGGAAAGAACCCAACAACTATCCATAACCATGTCCAAAAAGCCATAAATCATATTGAAGAATGGTCATCCACAAGTGGACTTCAGTTTAATACCCTTAAAACCAAAGCAGTGTGTTTTACGAAAAGTCACCAAATACAACTGAAGAACTTATACTTAAATGGAGCACAGGTTAAATATGTAGACGAAGTTAGATTTCTCGGTATGATATTTGATCAAAAACTAACTTGGAAAATACATTTAGAATATTTAAAAAGACATGTCAGCCTGGAATAAATTTGTTACGATCACTTGCAAACAAAAAATGGGGCGCCGACTCGTCTACATTACTACATATCTACAAGGCCCTAGTACGTTCCAAACTTGACTACGGCTCAATCGTTTACAACTCCTCAAAAAAGACGTACTTAAAAACAATAGATGTGATTCAAAATACAGGTCTTCGAATTTCCTTAGGAGCACACCACACAAGTCCAATACAAACTCTATACTGGGAGACTGGAGAGATCCCACTCACGTGTAGAAGACAATATCTTTCTTATGCCGCTGCAGTATCCTCTAATCAAGATAACCCAGTTATACACAACGTATTTGCTGACCGCTTTAAAAGTTGTTTCCAAAACTCAAATAGAACTGATCACCCTTTTTATTACCGCATACAAACTTACTTATCAAAAATAGGTATTCATTTTCCAGACACCTACGATATTTCCGCAATCCAAACCCCTCCCCCTTGGACAATTCGCCTTCCCTCTACTGATACCAGCTTATTGCGACTAAACAAATCAGAAACGCCTGCAATCAAGAATTTCTTAAAATATTAAGCAAATATGGTAGCTGCTTCAAAGTTTACACCGATGCCTCCAAAAACGAAGACGGAACTGGCGCAGCAATCTACTCGTCAGATTACACAGCAGCTTATAAGTTACCTTCATATACAACAGCGTTCTCCGCTGAACTGTTTGCTATTCTAAAAGCATTGGCTCTGATAGTTAACAAAAATAATAAGAGAAACATCATTATCACAGATTCTCTTAGCTCAATATTGGCATTAAAACAACTCTATTCTGATCATCCACTACTACTTTTCATTAAAAAGGAACTGAAATATGCAGAAAATATGAATATTAAAGTTAATTTTATTTGGGTACATCTCATACTGGAATCGAAGGTAACGAGGTTGTGGACAAAATAGCAAAGAATGCACCTAATAACCCAAACGCAGAAGAGAACACGAAAACCCTACACACCGACCTGAAAGCATATTTCAAAGTAAATACTTTTAAAATATGGCAGGATACATGGAGGGACTCATCAACCAAGCTATACGAAGTTGACATTAACCACAATCAAATTCCACAATTCAAAAACAGAAGAGAGCAAGTAATCTTCACTCGTCTCCGGGTTGGCCATACTCGATTAACCCATGACTACATACTCCAACGTGCCGATCAACCTGTGTGTGATTTGTGTAGAAGTGTCCTTACCGTAAAGCATTGTTTATTGCAGTGTCCGAAGTATAAAGTGCAACGAAAAAAGTGCAACATACCACCAACATTAAATAGTGCACTCGGAAAAGACAGTGATACAAAAAGCATCTTCACATTCCTCAAAGACTACAACCTCTTACCAAAAATATAGTATTTTAATTTACTTTGTATAGATTTAGAGCTTTTTATAATTTCCTATTGTTATGTATAAAATCTATTTTTAAGTTATTATTTTGTAACACAATCCATACACGCTAATAACCCTGCGTGGTTGATGCGTAATGTAAGGAAAAAAAAAAAGATAAATAAACGAATAATCAGTATTTTATTATAAAGAAAACGAAAATTAATTTTGTGTTTAAGAAAATATAGAAACAACTAGGATTAATTCAGTGTCAACTCAAAGTTTTTACATCAAAACTGCAACAAACCTAATTGTTTATTTTACATGACAGTTCATTTAGCAATAAAAGAGCATCATGTAGAATTATTTCATCGGCGCAGAATATATGTTTAATCATAAAGTGAAATAACTATAAACTATCAAAAGAACAACACATTTGCACCCTTAACAATAGATGAGAGGATTAGCATTTACTAAAATCTAAGAGCTTACTAATTAAACTCTCCACACCAACCTTTAGAATTCCTCTAACACGTATGATTTTTGTGAAATTAATTTTTAACCTGTACTGTGCAAAACTTAAAAACTTTGACTGCAAATTCCCACAAACTGTGTTTTTTGAGTTATTTCTTTTTTTTATTAAAGGTGCTAAAATGTCAAAGTTGCTTTTGTTTTGTTCTCACCGACGGACTTGCGCTAGTTGTTTGTGCTCTCCTTTTGAGTCGAACAGCAAATTTTTAGTGTATTTTCGAGGTGGGCGCCCGTTAATCGTTAATATTTGTTTTTCAAAAAAATCATTTTTGAGAAATACGTTTTGCACATGTACGTTGAACCAAACACAGTGGCCAAATTGATTGCAAGGAACGGCAATATAAGTATGAAAAGTGCAGGAAGTCCGCAGTTCAACCTTTCGCGGTCCAGATTTGGTCCGCAATCCGTCTGTTGACGGACTTTCATAGAGCTTTCTGTTTGGATTATGTAGTCAATTATTGACGGTAGTTTTCTTGTAGGTTGCGTCAATGTGAATTTGTGGATATTCTTGTATGAGAAGAACCCATTCATTATTTTTAGCGATCGGAATAGGCAAAAATCTCTCAGACGAATACCGTTTTTGTTCAGTGTTTCTTTTCGCCATATGTCCCCAATACAGAGTGATTCTCCTCTCTTCCTACTCTCCCATTTGCGTCTTCTAAAATGTACAATTAATTGTCATTTTTAATAGCATTTACTACATCGGATAGTTTATTGTAGAAATTGTTATTTGTTTGTTTATCTGCATCTTCATTGGGAGCGTAGATTCCGATTATTGTTATGCTGTGACCGTTTTTCTCTAACTCTAATGTCTTCCACTGTCATCCACTTCTTCCCATTTTTTAATGTGTTTTCTATAGTTTTTCTTAATTGCTATAAGTACCGTAAAATGGGGTGAATAGGAACGGTTTTCAACTTTCAACTGAAAAAAATGTCACTAACACATGTTGCAAACATAAAACTTATGCATTGTTATTTGGGTCTTACTTTCCTCTTTTGATATTTAGATGTTAAAATATCAAAAAGTTAATACTTTAATCACAAAAAAATCAGAACCTGGTGTTCCTATTCACCCCACCAAGTGGGGTGAATGGGAACACCTGTATTAAAAACTATTGTGTTCCTATTCGTACATTTGTAGGGTCAATAGAAACAGGTAAAAATTTGGCATTTTTCTCTGAAAGATTATTAACCAGTTTCTTTAATAGTCTAGGAAACTTATCTTTAGCTATTGTGGATTCATTCCTGCCTGGTCCTGTTTTTCTTTCCTCAACTATTTTGCGCCACATAACCTTCATTGGTCTTGTTGCGTCTTGACATACATTTAAACTTTTTGGACAGCAGTTCTGATGATTGCAGAAAACCGTATAAATATTTATTTCAAATTTACGGAATCCACATTTGGTCCTTCGAGCCGGAGGCTGATAATTCGTAAGTCATAATAAATGGAAAAATTGTGTTCATTCATACCAAGCGTGGTTGAGAACCTTGGTAAAATTTGTTTTGGATTGGAGACGATAGCTAACCGCTAGAAACACGTTTTGCAAGGTATAGTTCCCTCCATTCTCTTTGTGTGGATCAATATAATATGTATAATTTGTTGTTAGATGAGATATTGTTTCGTTTGGTCTTACTCTATGGAGAAATTAGATAAAAAAATAATTTCTAATGTGTGGTGAATGGCAACACAGTAAATATTATGTTCCTATTCACCCCACATATCTCAAATTCATGACCTAAACAGTAATACTTTTGTTAACAAAAAAGTTAACAGATAAATCAGAATACCATCATGTTATATTGTTGTAAATGTTAGAATAAACAAAAAAAGAAAACTCTTCAATCTATTTTGACAGACATTTTGTACTTACTGAGAAAGTTTTTTAGGATGAGAAATAATCTCAAAATTAACCACTTTGTTTGAACGCCGAGATCATAGGAACCAGTGACGTAAACAATACAAATCTAAGTTTCCTAAAACCATATCACGTTAACCCTCTTGAAAAAAATTAAATAGCCCAACCAAAGTAATATATATGTTTAGAAAGATTATTGTTATTGTTTAGTGAAGTTTTGTTCCTATTCACCCCACTATTCCTATTCACCCCATTTCACGGTACTCTCCTTTTCGCTCTTCAGTCTTTAGGTACACCACTGTACAGACGAATGTAGTTTCCAGTCTCTTCATTTCCTTTCCCTTTTTTCTTCGTTCATGTGAGCACACAGTATCAATCTTTTGTTTCTTCAGCTCTGAAAAAACTTCTGTCTGTTTAGTTCGTAGCCCTTGTATATTCCAGGTTGCCATTTTCCATGTCCCTTTTCGTAGCAATGTTCGTCGTCGATTTGATCCATCTTAGTGGAGTCACTGAAGGTTTTCACCTCCGATTTCGTTGAACCTTCATCGATTTTCATAAAAATTTGTAAGTAGTTAGAAGATACTTCAAGGAACAAAGGTGACATGATGTTAACTTGCGCTTTTACCCTGGGGGTGGTTGCCACCCCTTCTCGGGGGTGAAATTTTTTTATTAAAAATAATACCAGAAATCGATAGAGGGGCAACTTCTAAGCAAAATTTGTTATATAAAGTTATTAACATAAATTAATACTTTTTGAGTTATTAAATATCAAAGATATTATTTTTTCTTAAAAAAATGCATGTTTTAAAGCTGTTTTTCACGTATTACTCAAAAACTATAAGCTTTTGTAAAAAAGCTACTATTACCAAAATTAAATAAAATAAAAAATTGAATACACTTCCTACTTAAAGAACTAAACTAACGTTATTTTAAAGTGAGTTATGGGTAATTAAATGTATATTTTTTTCGACGAGTACTCAAATCTAAATATTCAAGCTTACATAACGGGAAAATGATGCATTTTATAGAATATACTTGTTAAACACTTGTCAAAGTACTTCGAAATACCTATCAAATGAGCTTCAGTAGAAGTTAATAGCATCAAAATTAAGCAAGTTATGATGAAAATAAGAGAACCCTTTCGATTTTTTTAGGAAAAAGTTAAAAATTAAACATACGCCATTTCCGCAAAAAATAAAATTTGTAGTAGTCCTCACAAGAATCTCTTTATGTTATCATATTTAATTATTTCAACAAATTTGACCGGTTTAGAATGCATATTTTTGAAAAAAAAAGGTATAATTTAAAAAAATCAGAATTTTTAGAATTATCGTACTTTTCATTTTCTTTTGATAATAACTCCAAAAATACTCAATATACGTAAAAAATAATAAATAACTAAATTTTAGTTTTTTCTGTAACAAATACTTTACCTATTTTACTATTTTCGTAGAGTAAAAAATAGCCGAGATAGAAACGTTTAAAATTTCAATTTTGCTGCGAGAACCATGTAACCGGGGCTATTTAACCTTTTATTTTTAAAAAAGTAAGAGGTATAAATGACTATTTTGACGTTTTTAATAGCTCTTGGAATAAAATTTTAACCAGTTATTAGATGTACTTGCTACTTTAAAATTTAACGGAGTTATTTACAAAAAAACAATAATATTTTTTAGAAAATTTTTTAAAAGATACATTTTGAAACATTTTTGGTGCATAAACTTTAATGCTATCAACTTGTTCGAGCACTTATTTGATAGATATTTCAATGAGCTTTGACAATTGTTTAATAAGTTTATGTTATAAAATGCATTATTTTCCCGGTATTTAAGCTTGAATACTTAGATTTGGGTACTCGACGAAAGAAATATACATTCAATTACCTATAACTCACTTTCAGTTAACATTAAAAGGTTTTTCTAGTAAGGAATTTATTTGATTTTTTATTAGCCTCAATTTTGACAATAATAACTTTTTTGTAAAAGCTTACAGTTTTTGAGTTATTTATGAAAAATCGGTTAAAAACATGCATTTTTCTCACGAAAAATTAAAATCTTTGATCTTTAATAACTCAAAAAGTTTTGATTTATTTTAATAACTTTATATAAGAAATTTTGCTTTTAGTTTGTCCCTTTATCGAATTTTGGGGTTATTTTTTATAAAATAATTTTCACCCCCGAGGAGGGGTGGCATCCACCCCCAGGGTAAAAGCGCAAGTTGGCACCATGTCACCTTTGTTCCTTGAGATATTCTCTAACCACTCACCAATTTTCGTGCAAATCGATGGAGGTTCAACGAAATCGGAGGTAATAGCTCATATTCACCTTCAGTGACTGCACTATCTAGATTTCGAGGCGTTAAGTCGAAATTTTTAGCATATGAAATTTTTTACAAATGATGAAGTGCTAGCCCGTCGATTTAACCTTCTCACTAGAAGGGCCAGAATTTTCTGTCGGGGTTTATTCCCTTAGCCGAAGTGTTTCCCTCCGGGACCAGGAATCCGACCATCTGACCACCAATTCTTTCAAACATTTTTAATATACACGGTTATAAAGGAATGGGTCTATATGGTTCGCTTTTATCTAATTTTTTATAGCCACAATTATTTTTTCAGAATAGGCACAACGATAATTTTTTCCCTTTTTATTACTTTCACCGCGCATCCAAATGTCGTTCATTATTTAGGTAACAAAAAATATTTTGGCAATAATTCTTAAGTGAAAAAGCATAACATATCAATTTTCATCATATTAGGTAGTTTTTCTGTTACGAAAATACAGATACAATGATTTTGCTTGGTCCTTATATGGTTTATATTGTTGTGCACCATTAGCGAAGCTAATATATTGAAGAAATGATAATGCAGTTACTATCTACAAATATAATAATGAAGAGTTACATAACCAAAAAATATTGCAGCAGCTAATTCAATTTAATATATAATTACCCTTTAACTTCTGTTTCCATTTAAGTCTGACATTTCTTGATATGTTCAAAGCAACCGTTCAAAGCAAAGATATAAATGCACAAAATGTTTCCTAATACAGAATCCAAAACGACATACGAACCATCGTCCATACTATAATGACTACCGAAGTTTTTTTAAATGTCGCTCTCATTACAGTCCAGTAAACGAATAGATTTTTCATCTCACAATTTTTTCGGAATAAATCGATTCGCTGGAAAATTTGAGAATAAGTACTGAATAGTCCAAGCTGTTTGATACCGAAATGCTCTTTTATCATGGAGTAGTGGCCACTCCATCTCGGGGGTGGAAATTTTTTATTATATTTTGACAGCAAAAATTGGTAAAAATACTAATTCGAAACAAAAAATGTTTAATAATTTTTTTTGATAAAATTAATATTTTTCGATTTATTCACTATCGAATGTGTTAGTGTTATATCGGCAATGCTTTTAATCAGTTTTCTGCTAATAACTTAAAAATTATTCGTTTTATCAAAACAACTGTAATTGACAAAAAAATGTCTTTTGCAATTTTTTTTTTTTTGGCCTTTGGGCTAGGTGCCCATTCAGCCAGTAACAAATGTGTAACCTAGTCTAACTAAACTAACTACACTATTATTCTGGAAATTTAAATGAAGAACTACGATGGGGAGAGGAACTAGGATTACTTTTCGCACCTAGGGGTCATTCAAGGTGACTCACAGACAGAAAGGGTAGACCTCGGAAAATATAGGTAAATAGGTAAAATATTTGGCTATATAACAGAGGTAACGAGCTTAATACCTACACTCTAAAGTTTTAAGTTACACGTCTTAATAAACTTAAGAATAATTTTGTATATCTGATACATATTTAATGATAGTAAATGAAGTAGATTGAAAGGGGGGTATAAGTTTTGCAATAATAAACTATTAATAAATTCCTGTCTTTGTATTTCAAATTTACTGCAAGCATAAAAAATGTGATCTAAGTCGCTCACCACATTGCAGGTTTCACAAAGTTCGGTATTGACTACACCGATTCTATATAAATGTTGAGGAAAGCTTGCATGTCCAAATTTAAGCCTACAAATGGTCACAATATCATTCCTTGTAAAATCATACTCTTGGTGCCACAACACTGTCGGAATACTTGAATGTAACAGTGTGTATCGTGTGGGGCAATTACCGCAATATTTTTTCCAGTGCAATTCTCATTTTTCCTTAAAATTACGTTTAGATATCGTTAAATATTCTTGAGCTCCTAAATTGTTCTCCATATACTGTCCAGTTGTGACGCTTTCTTTGCAAATACATTTTTTTTAGTTTTCTTTAAGACTAGTAGTAACCGAGCTATACTTTATTATAAGTTAGCTCTTCTTCGTCGAATGCTAAACCTTGGAGTTTCAAAGTCAAATGACAGGAAAATTATGCATTTTTCAAGGACAACTTATCTAAACTCATTTAAACCTCGAATTAAAAAAATTTCTGTTTTTATCGTAGTCTTAAAAAACCACCGGTTCGTGCTTCAATTAACATTAACGCATTCGTTTTGGCGTAAACTTAAAATTTTTGAACGCATGCATATTTATATCTTATACTAAAAAAATGGTTCTTACAAAATCCACTCTAAATTAAAAAAGCTTGAGTATTGATAACTCAACAATAGTAAAATCGTGCTTTCCACTTGAAGGTAGAATAACTGGATAAACTTGCTGCCATAATAATAGCGAAATAATACACTGGACTGCTTTAAACTATACAGTGCTAGTCAAAAGTCCGTACCCCCCCTCGTATCTTTTGAACGGTTATACCTATAATAGTGAAATTTGGAGGAAGGAAATAAACGGACGTAAGCTTCTTAACTAGTTATGACAGGTGACGTGAACCTTCATCGATTTTCATAAAAATTTGTAAGTAGTTAGAAGATACTTCAAGGAACAAAGGTGACATGATGTTAACTTGCGCTTTTACCCTGGGGGTGGTTGCCACCCCTTCTCGGGGGTGAAATTTTTTTATTAAAAATAATACCAGAAATCGATAGAGGGGCAACTTCTAAGCAAAATTTGTTATATAAAGTTATTAACATAAATTAATACTTTTTGAGTTATTAAATATCAAAGATATTATTTTTTCTTAAAAAAATGCATGTTTTAAAGCTGTTTTTCACGTATTACTCAAAAACTATAAGCTTTTGTAAAAAAGCTACTATTACCAAAATTAAATAAAATAAAAAATTGAATACACTTCCTACTTAAAGAACTAAACTAACGTTATTTTAAAGTGAGTTATGGGTAATTAAATGTATATTTTTTTCGACGAGTACTCAAATCTAAATATTCAAGCTTACATAACGGGAAAATGATGCATTTTATAGAATATACTTGTTAAACACTTGTCAAAGTACTTCGAAATACCTATCAAATGAGCTTCAGTAGAAGTTAATAGCATCAAAATTAAGCAAGTTATGATGAAAATAAGAGAACCCTTTCGATTTTTTTAGGAAAAAGTTAAAAATTAAACATACGCCATTTCCGCAAAAAATAAAATTTGTAGTAGTCCTCACAAGAATCTCTTTATGTTATCATATTTAATTATTTCAACAAATTTGACCGGTTTAGAATGCATATTTTTGAAAAAAAAAGGTATAATTTAAAAAAATCAGAATTTTTAGAATTATCGTACTTTTCATTTTCTTTTGATAATAACTCCAAAAATACTCAATATACGTAAAAAATAATAAATAACTAAATTTTAGTTTTTTCTGTAACAAATACTTTACCTATTTTACTATTTTCGTAGAGTAAAAAATAGCCGAGATAGAAACGTTTAAAATTTCAATTTTGCTGCGAGAACCATGTAACCGGGGCTATTTAACCTTTTATTTTTAAAAAAGTAAGAGGTATAAATGACTATTTTGACGTTTTTAATAGCTCTTGGAATAAAATTTTAACCAGTTATTAGATGTACTTGCTACTTTAAAATTTAACGGAGTTATTTACAAAAAAACAATAATATTTTTTAGAAAATTTTTTAAAAGATACATTTTGAAACATTTTTGGTGCATAAACTTTAATGCTATCAACTTGTTCGAGCACTTATTTGATAGATATTTCAATGAGCTTTGACAATTGTTTAATAAGTTTATGTTATAAAATGCATTATTTTCCCGGTATTTAAGCTTGAATACTTAGATTTGGGTACTCGACGAAAGAAATATACATTCAATTACCTATAACTCACTTTCAGTTAACATTAAAAGGTTTTTCTAGTAAGGAATTTATTTGATTTTTTATTAGCCTCAATTTTGACAATAATAACTTTTTTGTAAAAGCTTACAGTTTTTGAGTTATTTATGAAAAATCGGTTAAAAACATGCATTTTTCTCACGAAAAATTAAAATCTTTGATCTTTAATAACTCAAAAAGTTTTGATTTATTTTAATAACTTTATATAAGAAATTTTGCTTTTAGTTTGTCCCTTTATCGAATTTTGGGGTTATTTTTTATAAAATAATTTTCACCCCCGAGGAGGGGTGGCATCCACCCCCAGGGTAAAAGCGCAAGTTGGCACCATGTCACCTTTGTTCCTTGAGATATTCTCTAACCACTCACCAATTTTCGTGCAAATCGATGGAGGTTCAACGAAATCGGAGGTAATAGCTCATATTCACCTTCAGTGACTGCACTATCTAGATTTCGAGGCGTTAAGTCGAAATTTTTAGCATATGAAATTTTTTACAAATGATGAAGTGCTAGCCCGTCGATTTAACCTTCTCACTAGAAGGGCCAGAATTTTCTGTCGGGGTTTATTCCCTTAGCCGAAGTGTTTCCCTCCGGGACCAGGAATCCGACCATCTGACCACCAATTCTTTCAAACATTTTTAATATACACGGTTATAAAGGAATGGGTCTATATGGTTCGCTTTTATCTAATTTTTTATAGCCACAATTATTTTTTCAGAATAGGCACAACGATAATTTTTTCCCTTTTTATTACTTTCACCGCGCATCCAAATGTCGTTCATTATTTAGGTAACAAAAAATATTTTGGCAATAATTCTTAAGTGAAAAAGCATAACATATCAATTTTCATCATATTAGGTAGTTTTTCTGTTACGAAAATACAGATACAATGATTTTGCTTGGTCCTTATATGGTTTATATTGTTGTGCACCATTAGCGAAGCTAATATATTGAAGAAATGATAATGCAGTTACTATCTACAAATATAATAATGAAGAGTTACATAACCAAAAAATATTGCAGCAGCTAATTCAATTTAATATATAATTACCCTTTAACTTCTGTTTCCATTTAAGTCTGACATTTCTTGATATGTTCAAAGCAACCGTTCAAAGCAAAGATATAAATGCACAAAATGTTTCCTAATACAGAATCCAAAACGACATACGAACCATCGTCCATACTATAATGACTACCGAAGTTTTTTTAAATGTCGCTCTCATTACAGTCCAGTAAACGAATAGATTTTTCATCTCACAATTTTTTCGGAATAAATCGATTCGCTGGAAAATTTGAGAATAAGTACTGAATAGTCCAAGCTGTTTGATACCGAAATGCTCTTTTATCATGGAGTAGTGGCCACTCCATCTCGGGGGTGGAAATTTTTTATTATATTTTGACAGCAAAAATTGGTAAAAATACTAATTCGAAACAAAAAATGTTTAATAATTTTTTTTGATAAAATTAATATTTTTCGATTTATTCACTATCGAATGTGTTAGTGTTATATCGGCAATGCTTTTAATCAGTTTTCTGCTAATAACTTAAAAATTATTCGTTTTATCAAAACAACTGTAATTGACAAAAAAATGTCTTTTGCAATTTTTTTTTTTTTTGGCCTTTGGGCTAGGTGCCCATTCAGCCAGTAACAAATGTGTAACCTAGTCTAACTAAACTAACTACACTATTATTCTGGAAATTTAAATGAAGAACTACGATGGGGAGAGGAACTAGGATTACTTTTCGCACCTAGGGGTCATTCAAGGTGACTCACAGACAGAAAGGGTAGACCTCGGAAAATATAGGTAAATAGGTAAAATATTTGGCTATATAACAGAGGTAACGAGCTTAATACCTACACTCTAAAGTTTTAAGTTACACGTCTTAATAAACTTAAGAATAATTTTGTATATCTGATACATATTTAATGATAGTAAATGAAGTAGATTGAAAGGGGGGTATAAGTTTTGCAATAATAAACTATTAATAAATTCCTGTCTTTGTATTTCAAATTTACTGCAAGCATAAAAAATGTGATCTAAGTCGCTCACCACATTGCAGGTTTCACAAAGTTCGGTATTGACTACACCGATTCTATATAAATGTTGAGGAAAGCTTGCATGTCCAAATTTAAGCCTACAAATGGTCACAATATCATTCCTTGTAAAATCATACTCTTGGTGCCACAACACTGTCGGAATACTTGAATGTAACAGTGTGTATCGTGTGGGGCAATTACCGCAATATTTTTTCCAGTGCAATTCTCATTTTTCCTTAAAATTACGTTTAGATATCGTTAAATATTCTTGAGCTCCTAAATTGTTCTCCATATACTGTCCAGTTGTGACGCTTTCTTTGCAAATACATTTTTTTTAGTTTTCTTTAAGACTAGTAGTAACCGAGCTATACTTTATTATAAGTTAGCTCTTCTTCGTCGAATGCTAAACCTTGGAGTTTCAAAGTCAAATGACAGGAAAATTATGCATTTTTCAAGGACAACTTATCTAAACTCATTTAAACCTCGAATTAAAAAAATTTCTGTTTTTATCGTAGTCTTAAAAAACCACCGGTTCGTGCTTCAATTAACATTAACGCATTCGTTTTGGCGTAAACTTAAAATTTTTGAACGCATGCATATTTATATCTTATACTAAAAAAATGGTTCTTACAAAATCCACTCTAAATTAAAAAAGCTTGAGTATTGATAACTCAACAATAGTAAAATCGTGCTTTCCACTTGAAGGTAGAATAACTGGATAAACTTGCTGCCATAATAATAGCGAAATAATACACTGGACTGCTTTAAACTATACAGTGCTAGTCAAAAGTCCGTACCCCCCCTCGTATCTTTTGAACGGTTATACCTATAATAGTGAAATTTGGAGGAAGGAAATAAACGGACGTAAGCTTCTTAACTAGTTATGACAGGTGACGTGATAGTGACAGATGACGTTACAGAGCCACTGTGACCGATAATTTTAAATAGGACCTTATGGTAAGTGATACCTCGTTTGAAAGGTATTTAGAATACCTATTCAGTCATACTAATTTTTTTGAGTTTAGATTGATTTTGATTTTGGTGAATAAATTAAATAAATATAATATTGTAGTTTCGAATTTAATTAATAAAAATTCAAATGTCCGCCTATGAATTTTTTGGAAAAAAAGTTGACGTTTTTTAATTCTCTAGTAGTTTTTACGTCAACGTCAACCTGTTTGACAAGTAATCATAGGCGGAATTTTGAATTTTTATTAATTAAATGCGAAACTACAATCTTATATTTATTTCATTTGTTCATCAAAATTAGCTTACACTCAAACAAAATTAGTATGACTGAATAGGTATTTTCAATACCTTTCAAACGAGGTATCACTTGCCATAAGGTCCCATTTAAAATTATCGGTCACAGTGGCTCTGTAACGTCATCTGTCACTATTACGTCACCTGTCATGACTAGTTAAGAAGCTTACGTCCGTTTATTTTCTTCCTCCAAATTTCACTATTATAGGTATAACCGTTCAAAAGATACGAGGGGGGGTACGGACTTTTGACTAGCACTGTAGAAACGTAAACACTGATATGCGGTATGTAATACCGCAAGAAAACTTTACGTCAATGTAGCTCAAAGATTAAACTATAATCATACTTCAGAAGTTGGGAACAGGTACAATGGACGGCAAGAGTGATGACGTAGAAGTATCAATTTTTATTGACATACGTCATGTCACATTTTACCAAACCTTTCCAAACAAACGTTGTTTAGTGTGGCAAATTTGTATTTTTTATTATTTTTTCTGTTTTTACAGAGAATTGTTCCGTTTTTTGCAATAAGTAAGTATTGTTACAGTTACTACAACAATTTTACAATGTTGTGTAAATAATAAAGCATGATGTTTTATATAAATAGCAACAAAATGTCTGGGTGGGCGAAGTAAGGTTAGAATTTATTTGATCTTTAGGAATTTTAGATTTTATACTAATAGGGCAGTCAATGAGGGTATTTGATTTACTTTATGTATACATCGATTTACTTGATATTTTCGCAGCAAGTAGGGAATAGCTTAAGAAACAAAGTCTACCCTATGAAGATGTGCGCAACATTTGGGTAAAACATTTTTTGGTTAAAATATCCACGGAAGAGGCTAGAGAACCTAATTCTAAGCAAAAACGGTTCTATTTTCTGAGTTATTCGTGGTTGGAAATTGGCCATTTTCATTGAAAAATTACACCTTTTCGGACCGATTTTTGCGAATACCTTAAAAACTATGCATCTAACACAAAGACTATACAAAATATTTTATACCTTATAAAAAAATAGATTCGTTCCTTCATAAATCTTCTAGTTATAATACAAAAAGAGATATAGTAGGTGAGATAAGTTTGTTTTTTTTGGTGCAAGCTCAAACCGGTGTATTCAACTTGAAATAACAGGAACGGTCGATTTTAGGTGTATAGTGATACCAATAACTTTTGTAGTGCTTGAAAAGGCATTTAAAATGAGCAATATTAAATGTCGATTACATTCAAACTAAGCAAGATATGCTAAAAAAATCTGATAACTAATGTATTTTAAGAAGAAATGAGAAGTATATTTAAGCCCTCATCCATCAGAATTAAAATACATCGTTTTGCTTTTAAACTACTTTTTATTATAGTGTTATTTCGATGTCCAAAAATTTGAACTGGTTTAAAATGAACGGTTTTTGAAAAAATAAGATCAAATTATACAGATCATTTTTAAATTTTCTTGAAAATCTTCCTTTTTTTCCATATACGTACCTCAAAAATGATAAAAGATACGAAAAAACATACCACATAAAAATGTAGGGTTCTTTTAAATAAAAATTTCGCATTTATTTTTCATTACTGGTTCCCTTATCTTCAAGTTACATAGAGAAAAATGAAGATTTTTAAGAAAATTTAAACAGCCGCTCTATAATTTGACCTTATTTTTTTAAACCATTCATTTTAAACCCGTCCAACTTTTTGATCATCGAAATAACACTATAATAAAAGGTACTGTAGAAGGAAAACGATGCATTCACATTCTGGTGGATGGGATTTAAAATAACTTAACCCCTCTATCTTAACGATAACTTATTCTTTCTTAAAATACATTAGATATCAATTTTTTTGCAGCATATCTCGCTTAGTTTAAATGAGATAGATCTTTAATATTGCTTATTTTAAAAATCGTTTCAAGCACTACAAAAGGTATTCACAGCATTATACACCAAAATCGACCGTTTCTCTGTTACATATTTCAAGTTGAATACACCAATTTGGGCATATACCAAAAAAAAAACAAACTCTTTCACGTACCATATCTCTTTTTGTATTATAAGTGGAAGATTTGTAAAGGCAAGCATCTCTTTGTATTTTTATAACCTACAAAAATGTTTTATATACTTTTTTTAGTTAGATGCATAGTTTTTAAGGTATTTGCGAAAAACCGTTCGAAAAGGTGTTATGTTTCAATGAAAATGGCCAATTTTCAACCACGTGTAACTCAAAAAGTATTGAGTTTAAAAAAACTTTTATATAAAATACTTTTATATAAAACACTTTTTGCTTAGAATGAGGTTCTCTAGCGAATTCCGTAGTTATTTTAACCAAAAAAAATTTCACCCCTGAGAAGGGGTGGGAACCACTCCCAAGATAAAAGCACACATCGGAATAGGATAGACTTTGAATTAGGAGATAAGTAGAGGCTATTTCCAAAATTTCATTAAAATCCATGCAGTAAGATAGGATTCGGAGATGATGTCCTATTCTTGCTCCCATTGACTGGCGTATAATTAAAAAGTCTTGAGATTCGGTAAAACCTTACTTTTCAACGTGTTTACAATCTTATTTTGGAAAGTGATAATAGCACTGAATATAGCCGCAGTTGGCCGTGACGTCACACTCCGGCCGTTTATTACCCATTACTTGAGGATACACAGATGGTGTTCTAGAAATCTTTTTATAAATATATTTTCGGCAAGGGATGGCATACCGCACGTCAGTGATGGAAAAGTTAGGTTAATCCCAACTTTTTATGCATCGAAATTTTCCAAGAAAAGGTTTTGTCCTTTGAATCCTGGACTATAGAATAACTACCGAAGTTTTTTTAAATGTCGCTCTCATTATATCTTGCAGACAGTTGTATAATAGCGACCTACATGGGTGCATCTGATAACGTTTCGAAACTTGAAATTATTTATACGGCTGCCTTACCGACAGATATCTGATGACTTGTTATGTTTAAAATCGCATCTTAAGCTATGTTGTTTACAGTAATGTTGTTTACAGCAATTTCAATTGTTTTGAACTTAAGTCACTGACTCTACGGTTGCGATGAGAAACAACGAGTGGCCGTTTTCAGAGGCGTTTGTGAGCTCCTTCCCATGTCAGTTGGTCCTTGTGTACTTACTAGCTATAGCTATGAAATTTGCAGTTTATGGCTATTGCCATAAACAAATTTTAATCTACATGATTTTAGTTCCCATATGAATTAACACAAATAAAATCCGCCAAAGGCGGTAAAAATGGGTGGCACATACAATATTCTAACAACAAAAGAGCGGTGATATGAATATTACGTGGCGCAAAAATGTATTTTCATTTTGATGGAAAATAAAATTCTAGTTTTATTTTGTTTTTTTTTTATATTAGTTCAATAGTTTGCATCAAATCTTTAGACGTTAATTTGACTGCCTTCTCTTCAATGCAAATGAATGAAAATTTGCAGACATATGTATTCGCGGGAACAATACACGAATAGTCAATAAAATTTTTTTGTATGGTTATTAATTGTTTAAATAAAAAAAAAGATTTTAATGGAAAATGCTTAAATTCTCTTGTTTTTTACAATGTAGAAACTTGAAACTTTTACCTTTTGTAGCTAATGATATGAACTATACATAATTTCCACTTTTTACGTTAATTGTTTATGTTATGCTTCATAGATAAACAATGAAGTTTCAAATTTTCAACGCTCATATTTGTTTATATAAAATCGGCGCTTATGGTAGGGGAGCCCAAGCGGGGATTTTTGCAGTTACTTGAGCGCGTCAGATTATCATATGGGGAGAACCCTGGTACCCTGCAGATGTACCTCTGCCTTATATTGGCTCTTAACACAGGGAAGCTCGTTATGGGGGGCCCGAAAAAAAAATCTTTCCTTAAAAATACTTGAAATTGTCAGATTAAGATAAGGTAAGTTAAGTACATACAAAAGAGTGCATATTTCAAAAATCTGACGATTTGAGCGGGGCGTAAGGAAATGCGTGAATCAAAAAGTTTTACAAAAAAAGCGAATATTTCGCAAAATGAACGTCAGATGGAAAAACTAAAAAATACCTCTTCAATATTTTTCAAAAATCGTTTGAATAGCAACAAACATCGGGGGTAAATTTAAAATTTTAAATTCAAACCCGCGATATTTCGCAAAATAAACATCAGATCGAAAAACTGTAAAATACAATTTCATTACGTTTTTGAAAAATCTATCGAATGGTATCAAACATGACCTCCCACGAAGGTGGGGTTGGAGGTTACTTTAAAATCTTAAATGGAAACCCCAAATTTTTATTGCAGATTTGGATTCTTTGCGTAAAAATAGGCAACTTTTATTCGAGACATTTTTTCAAGCCACGGATAGTTGGCGGTATAATCAGAAAAAACGATTGTTGGAAATGGAAAATTAAAATAAAAAGTGGAAAGTTCCACTAAAATGGAAAATTTCACTTAACTTTTTTTTTGATTTTAGGACTTATTAATCACAACCCAATAGGTCCCCATAACGCTCGAGTGACTGCAAATTTAGCATACTTTGCTCCCCTATTATTGGTGTCAAATTTCAATATGATACGAAACAAAACGATAGCTTTCTGTGAAAACCTCGTATCTTATTTCACAGAAAATTTTACAGGAGAGACTTTAAACTTAATTTCTGCATACTATAACTTAAAACAAAAAAACTGTTTATATATTTTTGATTCCGAGTACGTTTAGATCATTACACATACATTTTTCATATATATTTTGGGTTAGAGTATGCAGAAATTCAGTTTAAAGTCACTCATGTAAAATTTTCTGTACAATGAGATACGAGGTTTTCACACTAAGCCATCGTTCAACCAAACCTAGAATTAAAAAAATTCCTGTTTTTATCGTTGTCTTAGAAAAACCACCGGTAGTGAGGTTTTGTGCTACAATTAACATTAACGCACTCGTCTTAGCGTATTAATTAAACGCTTTTCTTTATTTCAATCGTTTGGGTCAAATCTTTGGACGTTGATTTGACTACTTTTTGCTCAATGCAAATGACTAAAAATTTGCAGGCATATGCATTCGCGGAAACAATACACGAATAATCAATAAAAAAAATTGTTTATGTTTATTAATTATTGTCTAAATAAAAAAATTTTAACGGAAAATGATTAAAATCTCTTGTTTTTACAATGAATAAATTTGAAACTTTTACAGATTGTAGCTAGTTATATGAACTATACATAATTTCACTTTATACGTTAATTGTTTACGTTATACAATAAAGTTTCAAATTTTTTCCGATTCCGGCTACTTTGCATGTTTGTACCTACATCATATGTTTTATACATATTTTAATAAATATGACGATAAAAAATAAAAAAATATGAAAAAAAATTAACAAACGCTTTTCTTTAGTTACGAGTGCCTAAAATTAAAAATATTTTAAGAAATCAACTAAAAAGCAAAAAATAAAAAAAATTTCAAAAATCTAACACATCGTATGTCGTTGTAATAATATATACCAGTTTGTTAAGATTGGAGTTTGATACAGTTTTTGAAGGAAAGGAAAGAAGGTTTACTATGGAAAATAAAACCATTTTGTAAAAGTACAAATTTTATATGAATATTTCAAACGATCAAAAACACTCTTAACGTCACTTAACTGTATTTTTTACTGATGTGTATAATTTTTAATTTAAAATTATATATAGGTACAATTGGTGTATAATGTAAACATACAACCCCGTGACGTCACGACGCGTTTTGGGGTGGCTGGTATAAGTTGAATTTTTAGTCGTCTTTAGGGGCCAAACGAAAGACAAACAAAACTTTTTTATCTTTGATACAGGTTCTAAATTATGTTCTGTTGTGATTTATACCATTTTCTTCGAATTTAAAATTTTATGCAAGTTCCCTATTTAATTGTGGCTTAATCCAATAAAAATATTATCTAACTGTAACATGCCACCAAAAACTAGCTTCAGAACCTATTTTAGTAATAATTTCGTCTATGTATATTATTAAGTATATTATACATTACATTATACAGGGTGTTCCGAAAAGATTGGTCATAAATTATACCGCAGATTCGAGAGTCAAAAATAGGTTGATCTAACCTCACTTACAATACAATAGTGCACACAAAAAAAGTTACAGCCCTTTGAAATTACAAACTGAAAATCGATTTTTTTTTCAAATATATAAAAATCTTAGAGATTTTTTATTAAAAATGGATATGTGGCACTCTTATAGTAGCAACATCTTAAAAAAAAATTAAAGTGAAATTTGCCCACCCCATAAAAATTTTATGGGGGTTTTGTTCCCTTAAACCCCCCCCCCAAACTTTTGTGTACGTTCCAATTAAATTATTGTTGTTGCACTATTAGGTAAACACAATGTTTTTAAAACTTTTTTGCTTCGCAGTACTTTTTCGATAAGCCAGTGTTTATCGAGATATTTTGAATATTTTTCGAATCCACCACATATTTGTATATGGTTAAGTACGATTATAGAGAGCTGTTAGTAATCTCAAAATTTATTTATAATTTAGAGTATTAGGTATATTTTGAAAAAGAAGCCACATTTCGATAAAAGGTGACATCAAAAAAATACTGAGAGGCAAAAAATTTTAAAAACACGTGTTTACCTAATGGTACCACAATAATAGTTTAATTGGAACGTACACAAACATTTGGGGGGTTTAAAGGAACAAAACACCCATAAAATATTTATGTAAACATATTAAAAAGAAGCCGCATCCCGATAAAAACTAGATTATCTAAAAAATACCAAGAGGCAACAAAGTTTTAGAAACGTTGTGTTTAACTAATGGTACCAAAATAATGAATTAATTGGAACGTACACAAAAGTTTGGGGAGGATTAAGGGAACAAAACCCCCATAAAATTTTTATGGGTTGGAAAAAATTTCACTATAGTTTTGTTTTAATATGTTGCTGCCATAAGAATGCCCCATGTCTATTTTCAATAAAAAATCTCTAATAGTTTTCGATATATTGAAAAAAATATATTTTCATTTTGTAACTTCAAAGGGCTCTAACTTTTTTATGAGCACATTTGTACTAAGGTAAGTTAGGTTAAATCAAACTATTTTTGACCCCAGAATGTGTTGTATAAGTTATGACTAATCATTTCGGGTCACCCTGTATAAATAAAATTTTTGATCTTTAATAACTCAAAAAGTGTTGATTTATTTTAATAACTTGATATAACAAATGTTGCTTAAAATTTGTCCCCCTATCGATTTGAGTGATTATTTTTAACAATATAATTTTCACCCACGAGAAGGGGTGGCATTCACCACAAGGGTAAAGGCCAAGTTGACACCATGTCACTTTTGTTTCTTGAGGTATCCTCTAACTACTTACCAATTTTTATGCAAACCGATGGAGGTTCAACGAAATAGGAGGTGAAAACCTTTAGAGACTGCACCAATTTTCCCCTTTCACCCCTTATTGCTACTTCCGGTATCCACTGAGGTGTCAGCCTGAAAAAGATCATTATTATCAATATACAATGGACGCATTTCACTGGACAAACTTCATATTACTCATGACGATGATTTCTCGGCTGTTGCTCTTAAGCCGATGCCGCACTGCAGGAAGTTTGGTCGGATGGTGGATGGTCTGTCTATACCTGCCAAGCAAGCAAGCAATTTGATTTAACCCGACCTGTGGGAATGTCCACCCTCTCGAAGGAGTACATTCGGGTGTAACAATTCATTGGGGCGAGGTGTTTTGACCCGAGTAAAAACAGGGATCACCCCACCTCGCTCCAATGCCCCAGGCCATCCCTTTCCCCCCCATAGCACGCTGATGCGCGATGGGGGCACAACTATCGTAGCCAAATGCTCTTCACAATGGAATCCTGGGTAATAAGATTCCAATGTGGTACCCTAATCGAATGCAAAAACTAGGCCAGCGTGATGCGCTCTATGCCTTTATCTTCTTTCTTACTTATTCGCGGAACTAAAAAATTGCTTGCTTGGGCCCCGAGTCATCGTGCTGAGCCCTAGTGGGCTCCGCCCGATGACTCGTTGCTCGAGTTTGTATGTGTTTTATGGTTTTTTATAATTTTTTTTGGGGGCTTTCGCCATTTTTTTATTTTATTTATATTTTTTTTTTTGGGGGCTTATGCCCTTCTGTAATTTTCTAAAATTCACTTACCTTAGAGGCGATCGTGGTACTTGATCTTCGTATGTAACGCTGTCTTCGGCACTTGTTTTCGAGCTACGAACTCACTACTATCACTTATCACTTTTATACTCTTATCCCACTATTTGTTGCTTCGGACGTCTGTGCTTCCATCGGTGGAACTCATCATACCTTAGCGTCTCTCGCAGTATGTAATTTGGGTGGTGCTCCAGTTCCGCGAATTTGGTCCTTGCCTTATCTGTCATGATTTCGGTGACTCTCACCTGTTGGAGTTCTCTGAACAGGAATCTTTCAGCTACATATCTTGGGACTCTGGCGGCCTCCCTCAAGCTGTTGTTGTGGGCTGCTTGGATCTTCTTCTTGTGTGTGTTACTTACATGTCCCCATGCGAGAGACGCGTATGTTAATACCGGTAGGATTGTACTATTGATCAGTCTTAACCTTGTTTTCAGTCTTAGTTTGCTTTTCCTGCTTGTGAGTCCTCTTAATGTTGCTTTTGCTATGTTGGCCTTCCGGACTGTGGCTTCTACGTGTTGTTGGAAGGTTAATCCTTTGTCCATGATGACTCCTAGGTATTTAGCTTCGTTTTTCCACTCGATGGGTCTGTTCTGCACCGTCAGCTGTTCCTCTGGCTGTTGTCTTCCTTTCTTGTATAGAACCGCTTGCGTTTTATCTGAGTTGATGGCTATCTTCCATTTTATACTCCATTCTTCTATTTCTTCTAACGCTGTTTGCAGGTTGGTCACTGCTATATCTACATTTCTATGTTTGGCCGCTATCGCTGTGTCGTCGGCGTAGAGGCTCATGAGGGTACCTGGTGTTCTAGGTACATCAGCGGTGTATATCGTGTACAGCAGGGGTGACAGGACCGCTCCCTGGGGTACCCCAGCTTCCGGGTTTCCGAGCTCGGACAGGACTTGTCCTATCCGAATCCTGAAAGTCCGGCCGCCCAAGTACGACGAGATTAGTCTCGTCATCGCCCCGCTGTACCCGAAATCACGCATTTTGTATAAGAGCCCCTTGTGCCAGACTCTATCGAACGCTTTACTTACGTCCAGGAACGCTGCTCCAGTGTACTGCTTGTCGTTGAAACCAGCTGCTATGTACTCGGTTAGTCTGAGTACTTGTAGCTCGCTGGAGTGCTCTGCTCTGAATCCGAATTGAGCTTCTGGGATGATATTTAGTCTGTTCGTTTCCGCTTGCAGTCTGCTTAGAATGATTCTTTCCACTATCTTGCTGATCGCTGGAAGTAAGCTGATTGGCCTGTAGTTCTGCGGGAATGTGTGGTTCTTGCCAGGTTTTGGGATCATGATGACATGGGCCTCTTTCCATCTGTTTGGGAATATCTTGTATCTTAGTATTGCGTTCACTATATTTGTGAAGTACACTATAGCTTTTCTGGGCAAATATTTTAGGGCTCTATTTGTTATTTCGTCTAAGCCAGGCGCTTTTCTCGGCGAACTGTTTTTGATGTGTTCGTTGATTTCTTCCGGTGATGTTGGGGGAATGAAGTCCTCTGGGTTTTCTGGTCCTTCTTCTTGTTCTTCAACTTCTTCCAGGAAGTCGTCGTCTTCGTCTTGGTGGTAGTTTAGGTCGCATTCCCTTTCGAGTGTAGCCCTCATCGCTTCTGCTTTATCCACTATGGTGTATGCCATACCGTGTCTTCCATGTAGTGGGGGGATGGGTTTTCTGTCGCTTCTCAACATTTTCTGTAGTTTCCACACATTTTTCATGTTTGAGTCTTGTTCTTCCGTCTCTTGTACAAAGTTGTCCCATTTTTTACTACGGTGGAGTTGTAGGGCCGTTTTGACCTCTCTGTTTAAAATATTTGCCCAGGATTTGTCTACTCGATTTCTTGTTCTTCTTGCTGTTTGTTTTGCTCTATTTTTTTCCCTTATCAAATCTTGTGTTTCTTGTGGAATATCTTTGAACCTTCCCATGTAAATCTCGACTTCTTCCTCTGTTGTGCTGCTTCTGATTGCCTCTTGTATGATGTTTTCGAGCTCTAGGACTTTTCCTTCTATTTCTTCTGGATTGTTTATCACTGGCACTATATTTATTCCTTCACTTACTAGTCTTTTGTAGTTTGTCCACTTTATTTTCTTTTTTGTTCTTTTTGGTGGGTTTGTCTCTTCCCATGTTCCGATCTCTAGTAGGATGGGGTGGTGGTCAGTTGATCCTTCGTTCAGCGTAATTAATTCTGATTGCAGCCCTAGGTTTTTGGCCACAACTATGTCGATATGGGTTGGAAGTCCATTTCCTGGGTAGTGGGTAGGTTCTTCTGGGCCCATTGCTATTGTGTCTTCATTGTTTTCTATGTATCTATTTAGTAGTCGTCCGTTTCGGTTCGTAGCTCTGTCGTTCCAGATGGGGGATCTTGCATTCAGGTCTCCTATTATGATGGATGGTTCGGCGATGTTTAGGAACGCATCTAGGTCATCGTCCATTAAAAGGTCTTGTGGTCTTACGTAAGCTGATGTGATTCTTACTGCTCCTTGCCTCATTTTCACTTCTACTGTTGTAGCCTCCATGTTGACCAGTGGTGGAGTCGTGAATCTGGTGTGTCTGATTCCCTTTTTTACTAGGATGGCCGCTCCTCCTGATCTTCTGGTGTGGTCGTTCCTGTATACATCGTATCCAGGGAATTTTAAGTTAAAGTTGTTAGTTAACTTGGTTTCCTGGATTGCTACGATGTCCATCTCGTATCTACTTGCGATTTCATCCATGATGTTCTGGTTTGTTGATATTCCTCCTGGATTCCAGGAGCCTATCCTCAAGTATCCCCTGTCTGTCAGCATTACTTCTGCGCTTCCCTGGTGCCTTGTATAACTTCTCTAACTACCCTAGTCACTATTCTGACTATGTAGTCTTCATCAGGGATCGCTGTTTGGTGTTGGTTGTTTTGCGTGGCCTGGGCGTAGGTGGTGCCGGTGGCTTGTGGTCTTCTTGCCTGTGGTTGTTGTTGTTGCGGCCTCCTTGGTGGGGGTCTTCCCCACGTAGGGCATCTTGGGCATCCTCTGTAGCTGGCTGGATGGCTGCCTTTACAGTTGGCACATGTAGCTTTAACTTCTTTGGCCCTTTTGCACATCTTAGTGGGGTGATCCTCACCGCATTTGACACACCTGGGGTCCTTGTGGCACGCGTTCTGGGCGTGGTGGTATCCTTGGCAGTTGAAACACTGCGTGGGTCCTGTCGCTTTTCGGAGATCCTCTACCACGACCTTCATGTGGCACAGGTTGGTTATGCGTCTCGCCGCCTCGACGTCCCCCTGATCCAGAGTTATGACGAACATAGGTAGCTGTCTTCTTGGGCCGGCTCTTGTCGACATATTCTTTGCTGCTTGGCAGTCAATGTTATATTGATCTGCCATGTCATTCTTGATCTCTTCCTCTTTGGTATTCGTTGGTAGCCCTCTTATTACCATTTTAGGTTTTACTTCTTCCTCGAATGGGAAGGCTATCCATTGTAGTCTCTTCTTGGGATCTTTTAGGGTCATGTTCTTTGCGTAATCCTCAATAATGTGTGTCATCTTTCGATAATCTTCCGGGCTTTTCGCCTGGATGAGGGTTTCCCTTCCGCTTCTGGAGATCTTATTTGTCGTGATTACGCCTTGTTTCTGGGCTATACTGAGGATAGCCCCTGTCTCGCTCACGCTCTGTAATTTAATTACAGGCGGCTTACGTTGACGGGTTACCTGTTGTTCAGGTAACGCGGCAGCTTCTTCTTGCTGGTTGGTCTCCATTTGGTTCGACTCTGAATCCTTGGGATGTCGTGCGGCAGGCGCATTTCCACCCGCGCTCGTAGATGGATGTATTGGTGGGGCATTTCCTCGGGGTAGGTTGAAGGAATCTTCTGGTGGGGGTGAAGCAGCTCTCATGGCGTTTCTAGCTTGATTTTCCCATGATGTCGTCTCGTCTTTTGAGATGGGTGACTTCAGTTTTGGGAAGTCTTCTTTATTTTTTGGATTCTCTCGTATTTTTCTTAGTCTCTCCTCTGCGGGTGACCTTTTGGCTTCAGGGATTGGCTGTGATTTCTCGACTTCAGAGACTGGCTTCTGTTGGAGATTCTGTTGTAGGAGTTTTTTCATTTCTTCGAACATATCTGCAATTTGGACTCGCATTATCTGCATCTCTTCGTTTTGTTGTTGGATGAGGAACATCAATCTCTCGTTTTCGGCCTTTTGTTGGTCTCTCTCTGCCGTCATCGCCTCTAGCATCTTCCTCATCTCTTCTTGCTCGTTTGTCTTGAGTACCTTCTCTTTCTTGTTTTCTTCGGCTTCACTCTCTTTCGGTTTCGTTCGTTTGGTGGTGCCTCTGACTGCCTGCTCTGCCTCATCATCCATGGGCTCTGCTGTTGGATTTTCTCCGTCCTTCTTCGCTTCTGCGTCGTTCTTCGGTTTCTCCTCTTTTTTATTTTTGGATTTCTCCTTCTTCCTCTCGCTTCTAGGTTTCTTGAACCCATTTTCATCCATGGATGAGCAGTCGTCGGTGTCGGAACTCAATTCCTGAAACAGGTTAGAGCCCACTTTGCGTGAGCCCTCATAGATTGGCGGGGATTGCGCCATGAATCGGGGGTGTGATCGAGACCTAGCTCGATCAATCGTCTGGGGTTGGGGGCGAACGGTCCTAATTTTGGACGAAGCCTTTTTTTCTGTCGACTGGCCCGACGCCAGCTCGACTTCAGGGTTGGCTCCCTGCACCAAGCGCGGTTGTTCACGTACCCAGACAGAACTGTGTACGGGTTCCACTTGAATTTCTCAATCTACTGACCTAGGGGCCGGGGCTGCATCAATGTAGATTCTCAAAAGCTACACCCTGCAGTGTCGAGGTGCAGTGTTTTAAACTACACCCTTCCCTTACGGAGGCACAGTAGATATCCCGTAGCGGGCTCTCGTCGAGCCCGCTATTTCTTTTTCCGCTAGCCGATCTCTAGCTGTGGCGTCTCAGAGAACTCAATAGAAATTCCCTAAGTTTCACCACATCCAGACGAACGGCTTTTGCCTCACCTTCTTGCCTAAGGCGAAAAAGTGTTACGGTTTCGCTATCACGCTTACATTCGTGATGGAATGAGAATTCCTGCTAGCCGAAAACAACCTTTTCACCGTCTGGCTTCTTGTCGTCCGCGTCTTCTCGCCTCGGAGAGTGAAAACGCTCAACTGTTACCTCGCGTACATTCGAGGTAGGACTAATAAGTCCCCAGCCGAACAATCCCCACTACTCGTTGGCTTCTCTTCGCTGCTTCTCTACTCCGCTCCGCTCGCACGCGTGTTACTAGTCTAGTGGTCGGCACTAGACTACTACTAACTGGTACTCTAACTACTATTACTGTCTATACCTGCCTGGCGACTATCCAGCTACTTATACCACAAATAATGCAACGACGGTAGTCGCAGTGGCCTCCCACTACCATCTAACCATCCGGTGGTCCGCCAGGCGTCTATCCACCCATATCAGTCGTGTTTGATAATCCATCCGGGTAGCCTCGCTATGGAGGAAAGCGTAATAAGTGCTGTGTATAAAAGAAGGGCAATTTGGGACCCAGCAGACCCACTATGTGACGAAACATCGCTTAAAATATCTGTTTTATTTATTCTTTGCAGTTGCATTAAAAAATCCAATATTCAAGTCAGGTGAATTTAAAACGCCATTTTTGCCTTTGAGTCAATTTTCTCCATTTTCTGAAAAGTTTAGTGAGTGAGTTTTACCTCTGATATGACGATATGCTAAAAAACAAACCAAATGTAACGTAACAAATGAAACAAACGATTCCTCAGTAGTCAGTTGGATACTGATTTCTGACTTCATTTCACTCTTTCACTGCGTGCAGGATGCAGCGACCCTACACCATCCACCTTTAAAACCCACCCTCCAAGCCACCATCTAGCATCCTGCAGTGCGGCATCGACTTTAGTCCAATAATACACCCGATCACTAAATTATTCATAAATTTAATAATTCCGTACAACACTTCTGCTAGACACGATCTAAATGTCTTTTTAAGCTTTATAAGTGTGATCATACTTTCATTTGGGAGTGCTAAAGATAATAAATTGTTCAGTTACTGCTCTTATCGGTTTTGTGTATATGACTAACCTGTACTTGTATCACTTTTACGTGTTTAGAAATATTAATTTTACTACAAGGTAGTTGTCACACAATTTACTTTTTAACAGATATGTTTCTCGTAGATTTTATTTTAACAAGGAAAACTAACATTAACCCTTAAACGTCCAACCTTTTTTAGGTTCCATGTACGCCCAAGGGTGGGTAAAAAATGTCCACCTCGAAAATAGCTAAATTGAGAGTTGTTGGAAATGGATTAAACTTAATATTCTTATGCTTAATGAACACAGGATTTTCTAAAATATTAATATAAACAATTTACAAACCTTACAACAAAATTACAATGTACATCAAAATTAACATACCAGTTAAAGCCAGTAATTCAGATTTGTCGATTTTCTCCACATTCTTCGTTTCAACCTCCTCATTAGCGGATCATTATATAGATTATGTAATTATACGTCGATAATTATATGGATTATCTGCCTACCAACGAGAAATTATATAGAGACCTTTAGTAACAAGTTTTACCAAGGGTGTACTTTTTATGCCCACCTATATTTAACTCAAGATGCTACTTTTATTTTTAAAAATATCGGTAGAACCAAATTAATATTCGATAAAGGGCTGTCTTTTTAGACCAAGAGGCAGCACTGAAAAATCTCTTTGAATTTATTAAAGCTAGATTTTTCACAGTTGATTACTGTGAGTGTGTAGAGAAACATACTGCGGTCGGTCAAGCGGAACGTAGAACAGGGGTTACTGAGAGGGTATCAAAGTTGCTTTCCTACGAAGGAAATTAAATCCATTTACTAAGGCTGAAAATCAGTACACTTATTCTAAATTAAATGTAAATAAAAGTTATTATAGTCGGTCAGCTGTATGACGGGACAGAGCCGGTCGGTCGGCCCCAATAGTCGACTGAGGAAATGAAGCATTTTGGCTCGCAATTTTTTCATCCAGCATGGATTTACTTGAAATTTTCACAGAAGGTAGGGAATAGTCCAAGTATCATTATCGGTATAACCGGAAATAACAAATAGATGAAAATATTTTCATTAAACAGATGACCCTTCAAAACGTCATAAATCAAATTTTCATGATTCTGTTGCCTTTAGTTCTCGAGATATTTCTAATGGGCCCTTTATTTGCCTCACCCTGTATAAAGGTAACAGTTTTTTTTTTAAGTTTGATACAGCAAACTTCCTTTCTATTTATGGTAATAAAAATTGCAAATAAAATTAATGTATATTTCGTTTGCAGTTTTTATGATGTTCCTAAGCTTAATAATTATAACTACCTGAATTTGTAATTTACAAATTTATTTATTAAATTTTATTTTATTAAATTTATTTGATGTAAACAAAATATTTTATTTGTTTCTTCTTGTTTAATTTGTTTAACTTATGTTTATAATAAAACTATTTAGCATAAATTAGGAAGTTTAACCATGTCAAATTGTTCAGGCAAAACATGTTTGCTTCATATTCCATTAAATTAGGCGTATTATATAGACATTACTGTCGAATTTTAATAAAAGAAAGTCCATTTATGATTTCCCACTGCTGATTTTGGATTCAAACATTTAAAAATGGTGTCCTTTTCTTTTGAAGACTTATTCTCTTCCCTGTTTTTCCCACTTCTTTTATATCTTACCTCTATAAACGACCCCGCCCATAGTCTACCAGTACTAAGTAATGAAACCTTCGAGCCTATTATATACCAGTATCCTTCTTAGGATTATTCATGTGGTTCTTTGATAATAATCTAGTACGTTCTTTAAAGGTAAAATATTGCACAACCTCTAAATTTTAAAAAACTGCTTGGATTGACATGGCACACATATAGCTTACAAGTCAAAGAAAAAAAGTGATATTGTGCCGATGTGTGCTTTTGCCCTAGGGGTGACTTTCACCCCCTTGTGGGGGTAAAAAATATATGCTTGAAATAAGCCCGGAAATGGATAAAATGACTAATTCAAAGTTAATACTTTTCGAGTTAATTTTTCTACAAAATAACCACTTTTTCAGACGGTTTTTCGCAAATAACGCAAAAACTAAACTATATTAGGTAACTATACCTAGAAGAAGCAGAGTTATAGCTAATGAAAAATAGGTTCATATTTGTCAAATTCCAAATCGAATATTTTAACGTGTCATAACCAAAAGAACGAAGCACTTTTTTGAGGAAAACTCATTTTAACTTTTTTAAAGTGTTTAAAAATTGCTTATTTTTGTTTTTAAAAAAAACTTTTTAGCATCAAAAATAAACAAGTTACGCTCAAAATAAAGTTTGTCCCTTTTTTGGTAAAAAATCGGGAAAATCACCCCCTACTTAGCATTTCAAATGAACTTTATTTTATCACTTCACAAGTTTTTTACTCGCGTATGTATTCATCATATGATCTGTAAGTTTCTTCGGTTCAAGGTCCTTATTGTTGAGAGAGCTGTAGTTAAAAGTGCCTGAACGAGTCACTTATCACGAGTGTATGAAAATTTAGAAACACCGAATCTTAACCAGTTTTTGTCTTACAGAAAAACAAAAAAATAAAAAATATTTAGAAAACATTTTAATTTAAAACCAATTTTTTTCAAAAATTAATCGATGAAACTTACAGATCATATAAACACAACATAAGTAAAATAACTTGTGAAGCGGTAACGATTAATTCCATTTAAGTTGCTAATTGGGGGGTTTTCTTCCTGATTTTTTTTTTCCAAAACAAAAGGGACCAACTTTATTTTGAGCGTAACTTGCTTTCATTTCATGCTAGAAATTTTTTTTTATAAAAACACAAATAAATCTTTTTTCAAACTCTTTCAAAAAGTTGTAATGTGTTTTCCCCAAGAATGCTTCATTATTTGGATATTTCACATTGAATTATTCTATTTGGAATTGTTCGAATATGAACCTACTTTCCATTAGCTATAACTCTGCTTTTGTTAAGTATAGGGACCAAATATATACACCGTTTTTTTTTACTTTTTTATAGGCTATAGTTTTGCTAATAATATTTTTTTCGACAAAATGCTTACGTTTTGAGTTATTTGCGAAAAACCATTTAAAAACGTGGTCATTTTGTTGAAAAATGGACGTATCCACGCGCAAAAATAACTCGAAAAGTATGGATTTGGTAAAAAAACTCTATAGAACAAAATTTGCTTAAAATTAGTCAGTTTATCCATTTCGGGACTTATCTTGGACATATATTTTTTTACCCCCGAGATGGGATAAAAGTCACCCCCAGGGCAAAAGCACACATCGACACCATATCACTTTTTTCTTTGACATGTTAGCTATGCGTATGCCAAATTTCATGTCAATCCAAGCGGTTCTTTAAAATTTACATCAAAAACCGTAAAAGAATGTAATAATCTTAAAATTTCTGAAATTATTTCATCCGGTCCCAGGGCTTAATAATTTGTTATACGTTTTAATGTTTATTTTTTCAATTTCCACTTTGGAAATTGTAGGTCCATTTCTACCTCTTGGTTCTATTGTATCCATTCTTTCATCATCTTCAAATAGCTCTTTTATATTATATTCTTCGTATCTATTTTTGTCTGCAGTTTCAATTATTATTTTGTTATTTTTGTCCATTATGTTTCCAATACCTCGTTTTTTGTATGCCAGCTGTTTCTTTAATTTTATGCCATATTGTTTATCTAATCTTTCTCTCTCTGCACATTTTTCTGATAGCCAAAATTATTCCTTCGCTTCTTTAATTTTTTATTCCATTGTTTTATTTACGGTTTTATTTTATTTTTTCTTTTTGGTTTTCATATTTTTTTTCTTTCCGATATCAATGAATGACGTAGATTTATTATTACGGAAGATCAACGTATGAGGCTTGATAGGTTAAGACTAAAATACCCATTTTTATGAAATATCATAATAAATCTACAAAGTGGGTCTGATTTTTATGATAAGACGACATAAAAATATTATGTAGAGTCAGAGGAGATAATAAAAGAAGATACTGATGAACTCTGAGAAAGTAAAAGATAAAGTGTAAGTAAAGATTGAGTTTACATACGCGAATGATATGGTTGGTTGTATTATAGATTTCTCATCAATATACTAATAGTAATCGGCCCGTATCATTACTATAGGCACTTAACAAATCAGTTTTGTTCAAAGCGTGTAATTTGTGTAATAAATACTTCATAATTTTAATGATCACTTCTTCTAATAGTCATTATTTGACCTTACTCTTCTAAATGCACTTTTTTTCACTCTAATTAATGTAGTATCCATTTTATAATCAGTATATCATTAGATACTCCTGCAAAGGTAGGTGACTACCGATTGATGGACATATACCCTGAAGATATAATTATCCTTGAGTCTTTGCAGGGAATGTGGAGGAGAATTCGTTTGATTTTATGATTTTTGTATAATAATCGAGGACACTTGGCGCATTGCATTAGGTAAATTTTTTGTATCACTTGTAGTGTTAGAGGATGGTCTATGAGCTCAGTAATTTTAATTATGAAATAATGTGGTGATTTATATTCACCAATAGCAGAAATCGTTAATCAAATCACCGATTCAGTTCAGTTAAACAATAGGTTAAACAGTTAAACAATACTTTTAATACTTCTGTAGGGCCATAGACACAGTGTTGTTCGGAAGCTATGATATTATGCCAATTTACTAATATTCACTATTTTTGTGGTAAACTAACCAAAATTTTAGTATAAAATACGTATATTTTCACGTTATAATGTTCCCTTCAGAAATCGTTCTTAAAATAACAGTAGATAAAACAGTAGCATTATCTTATAAAGGAGCTCTTCAACCCTTACCTCTTACTAACAGCCAAATCAGTACCGTTGATTCTGTAAAATTTGTTAGTATTTTTTTAGACAGCAATCTTAATGGTCCCTCCATATCGATTTGTTAAGGAAGAAACTATCTTCAGCTTGCTATGCTATAAGATCTGTTTCGAATGAACTCAATTTAGCATCTTCCAAAATAACAAATTTTTCCTTGTTCGAGTCGCATATTCGTTATGGTCTTCCTTTTTGGGGTTCTGGTACAGCTACCAATTCGATGTTATCTTCAAATTACAAAAAAGAGCAATAATATATCTGTTTGGCTTCAGAAGAAAAATACATTGCAGAAGATACTTCAAAGATCACCAAATTTTAACCCTTCCATCTTTGTATATTTTAGAAACTGTTTGCTTAATTCGTAAACACCTACATATTTTTCCACCAAGACCTAATCATGACTACTTCACGAGAAATTCTACTTTTGACGTCTATCTACCGACCCCGTCCTCTGAGTTAGTAAAAAAATCTATATTATATTACGCAAAAAAACTTTAGAACCATCTCCCTATACAACTTAAATCTGCAGCATGTTTCCCCAAATTCCCTAAACTGACAAAAGCCTACCTATCTGAAAGACCATATTATTCAGTAGAAGATTTTCTTAATCAATAACTAAGGAATTACAGTACCCTTTGCACAAATAGTATTTTATTTATTTTTTATCTATATTTGGGTGTCTTATGAAGCAACTTTTAAACGTATTAATTACTAGGTTGATAGATTTGGTAGATGGAATTTGCAATTTATTTAAATTTTTCAATTTTTCAATTGATTCTTTCTGTTTAACTTCATTATTATTATTCCTTTTTTAAATATATTGACGATTTATGTAATTTTAGTAAATTGAATTGTTATTGATTTGTTTTCTTGACTTTTTATAAGATTTGTCGATAAAATTGTTCAATTTTTCATGACATTAAAGCACACTTTTATTCTATTGTATTCTAAAATAAAACTTATGAATGAAATTTTCAATAAATATTGGGTATTGCCAGATTATGACATTGCAACGTTGGTAGTTTTTAACACCACCTACATTCAAAAATATCAATGAAGAGCTAAAAATTGTTTCAAATAAAAAATATCAACAAACGGAAATATATAACAATGTTTTTCTACAATCACTTGATAAAGAAGACCTTTTCGCTTGTCAATGGCAACGAAACGTTGGCTTTACTGAGTACTGTCACTTTATCGCTCTAGCGCGTAAAGTTTGATTTTACGCTCGTCGTCCGTAGCAACCGTACAACCATACAATACAAACACATTGGACATTCAAACTGAAAGATATACAAGTTAATGTTATGACATTATAATGACAGATATAAAATAGTTACAAAAAGGTTAATGATTTAAAAATAGTTTTATTTTATTAAGAGCAAACAGTAGCGATCAAAAGGTTGCAACAAACGCGTTCCAAGATTGTGGCTCTAATTTTGAACATTTTGTCGAGATATTTGGCACACATATTCGTAATATAATAAAGAATGGCGGTACAGAGCCCAATTTTAGAAATATGTTAGTATGTGGAAATTACTCCACAGGGTGTAACAAAAATAAAGGTCATAATTTAAATCACATATTCTGGGACCAAAAATAGTGCGATTGAACCTAACTTACCTTAGTACAAATATATGCATACAAAAAAATTTACAGCCCTTTGAAGTTACACGATAAAAATCGATTTTTTCGGATATATCGAAAACTATTAGAGGTTTTTTAATGAAAATGGACAAGTGGCATTCTTATGGCAGGAACATTTTAAAAATAAATTATTAGATTTGTGCACCCCATAAAAATTTTATGGGGGTTTTGTTTCCTTAAACCCCCCAAACTTTTTTGTACGTTCCAATTAAATTATTATTGTGGTACCCTTAGTTAAACACAATATTTTTAAAACTTTTTTGCCTCTCAATATTTTTTCGATAAACCAGTTTTATTCGAGATGCGGCTTCTTTTTTAATATGTCTACATAAACATTTTATGGGGGTTCTGTGCCTTTAAACCCCCCCAATGTTTGTGTACGTTCCAATTAAACTATTATTGCGGTACCATTAGTTAAACAGGATGTTTTTTAAACTTTTTTGCCTCTTAGTATTTTCCGATGAGGCACCTTTTATCGAGATGTGGCTTCTTTTCTAATATGGTTCAAAATTTACCTCAAACTGTAATTTAAAAAAAATCATATTATTACCAGGTCTCTTACAATCTTACGTAACAGTGTACAAATATGTGGTGGATTTGACAAATATTCAAAATATCTCGATAAAAACTAGCTTTTCCAAAAAGTACTAGGAGGCAAAAAACTTTTAAAAATATGTGTTTAACTAAGGGTACCACAAAAATAATTTAATTGGAACGTACAAAAAAGTTTGGGGAGTTTAAGGGAACAAAACTCCCATAAAATTTTTATGGGGTGCACAAATTCACCCATAATTTATTTTTAAAATTTTCCTGCCATAAAAATGCCACTTGTCGATTTTCATTAAAAAATCTCTAATAGTTTTCGATATATCGGAAAAAATCGATTTTTATCGTGTAACTTCAAAGGGCTGTAACTTTTTTGTGTGCATATTTGTACTAAGGTAAGTTAGGTTCAAGCGAACTATTTTTGGTCCCAGAATATGTGATTTAATTTATGACCTGTATTTTTGTTAGAACCTCTATAACTAAATAAAATATTGAAAAAAGGAGCCTGTACCGCCATTAAGACAAAAAAATACACTTTCTTCAAATAAAATTTTTTATCCCGTGCCTAGATTTTGTGTCACATTGGAACTACTAAAAATGATTTTTTATAAGAAGAAATCGAACGTCACTGACTTGGCAACATTTCGCGCCTATGTGTATAAAAATTATTGTTTTTGATAGTATAAACGTCACTGTCAGTATTGAATTACCGACGCACTGTTGCCTCACTTTTGAAAGTTCGCAGAACTGCAATCTTGGACCGCATTTGTTGCTACCTGTTGATCGCTACTATGTGCTCTTAAGTGATTGTAGAAAAAATGTTGTATGTATTACAAGCGCAAAGTGACATTATTGCTTTCGAGTAATTACCGCTCTCCGCTACGCGTCGACTCGGTAACTCTTACTCACAAGCAGTAGTGAATCACTTTTCGCTCTTAATACATAAATAACTATTTCCACCTACCTCTACCGAAAGTGAAATTATACTTTTCCGGATCTGATTGTAGGGAGCAAAGTTGTACTTTTCCTCCCTAGGGAGGAAAATATTTTTCCTCCCTAGGGAGGAAAAGTAAAAGTGACGTCATGGTATTTCATTCATGAAATATAAATTATTGACGCCCTGTATATCTATTTTCTATTACGTAATTATCTATAGATTTTAACGTTTATTTATAAAACACCCTGTATTTTGCAGAATGGTAAAAAACACTTAATGGTTTGTTTGATTTAACAATGTTTACAATAATAATTTGACTTATATTTGACAGTTGACAGTTATATTGTACCTACGTGTTAGTTTTAGTTTTAAGAAATTTTGTTGGTTAGTTACATAAATAAATTAAGTAAAAAGGGAAAAAGGACTTTTTATTTGAGGAAGGTGGAAAAACCATATGTATAACATGGGAGTAAAGTGCCTTTTCCTCCCTTGAATGATTACTGCCCTCCGCTACGCGTCGGGAGTAAACTTCATTCTCGGGAGGAAAAGTAGCACTTTCCTCCCTTGTTATACAAATAGCTATTTTCAATTCTCATACTATAATATATCAATTATTTCACTACCTGTATCATAATGAACATGATTATGATACAGATTTTCATTAAGGTACAGATTTTTAACCAATAGAATCGCGATATTATGATATTCGCGATAAAGGTGGCGCACGCGCAGTGACCAATGGCGAGTCAAATACATATGCTTTGACAGTTCTCAATATGTAAACAAACTTTCAAACTGACAAACTACTTAATGTGTTGCGTTAAAAAAATTAACAAATTTGATTGTTGTAAATGATCGTAGAAAAAATCGTGTATACAACTTGAATTTAGCTATCATTATTAAGCTCGTACTCTATACGAAACTCGCCGTAATTACCATCATTAAGAGCTCGTTGCATAATATACTATTATACTCATATAGTTGCACTATATGAGGAAAACACTCGATATTCCCTTTTAATAGTATATTATTCAACGAGCATGTAATAGCCATTACATGCGAGTAGAATACTATACTTTTTCTACGACCTTTTTTATTTTAATTAGTAAAAAATTTAATTATCAACTACTCGAGATTTAAATTATAATAATTTACAAGAATACCTAAATGCTATTTACCCCTAATACGTGGCTGAATAATTGGATGCCTACTATTACCAAATTATTATTTATCGTAAAAATACAACTAGAAATAGTCAATATAAGTTCTATTCGTTTCCGAAAAATTATAAGCTTAAATTTGAATCTAATATATAGGAAATGGCTGTTGTCGGTGGACGTATTTCAATATAATGTATATTTACATTTAACTATATATAATGTAATAATATAAAATATAACTATAACTATACATAATATGTTATAACATATTTAACACAATATAACTTGAAAAATAAACACAATATTAGTTATAAATTCCAGTTAACTTAAACAAAATGGGCCAATGGCACTGTCACTAAAATAAATGATAAACGTCAAAATTTTTCGTAAACAGGATATACATAAACGCAAAAAATATACTGACATTGTTACAGTTAAAATTCCTTTAAAAATTTTTCGAAGTTAAAAATCTATATAAATTACAGTAATTATTGTATTAAATAAACAAGTTTTAGTAATTTTATTTGCAGATTATATACGATTAATATTAAAAGTGGCATGCGCCACTTGAATCTAACTTCAGCCCGTGAGTAATGACCCGTGAGTAACTTCAGCCCGTGAGTAATGAATTATTACTCACGGGTACAGTAATGGGTGCTATTATCTATGAAAAAATAGCGAATAATGAGCATGTTATTAAACGCGTAGAAAAATATATTTTCCCCGTTTCTTGAATCATTTAAACAAAAAAACATTTGGAAGGAACAAAGTAAAGAATAACACAATGAAATAATATTTGGAATAATATTTCATCCTATTATACCCTAGCCATGTAAAACAAAATTGGCTTCGATATTTACCAGTTAAACAATGTTACACGTTAACATTCTGTTAATAAGCAGAAAATAATAAAAAAATTAAAATTTATTCACAGAAATACCACCAATTTATTCACCAAAATATTCTAGCCATGTAAAACAAAAATTAACTTCGATATTCACCAGTTAAACAATGCTACAGTTTAACATTCTGTTATTAAATCAGAAAATAATAAAAAAATTAAAATTTATTCACCAAAATACCACCAATTTATTCACCAAAATATCCTAGCCATCATCATTATCGGTGACCGCTGACAGCCCATGGAGGGCCATGGTCGCCCGTTGGGGTTTCTAGGCTCTAAAGTTTTACATGGTGTGGAGGCCAGCCACACGCATAACTCCTCAAAAGTTCTAAACGATATTTATCTAAAATATTACTATCTTGTTTCTTTTTTTGAGGAGGTCTTTCCGGCGTTATGTGTGCTTTGCTTGTTTGACTATAGCTGCCCATGTTTTTCTTTTTTTTGCTTGTTTTTCCCATTCTCGTATTCCTAGGTCTTTCAAATCCTGGTTAATACCATCAATCCATCTCTTTCTAGGCCTACCTCTCGGTCTTTTCCCATTTAATTCTTTTCTAAGTACTTTTTTTGTATTTCTCTTACCATCCATCCTTTCTACGTGTCCTAACCAACTCAGTCGTTTACTTCGTATTTCTTTTGTGATAGTAGGTCTGTTAAACACTCTGTTTATTTCGTGGTTCATTCTTATACGCCATTCTCCATTCTCCTGTATAGGTCCATATATTTTCCTTAAGATTTTTCTTTCCCATCTAAGAAGTTGTTCCTCTTGTTCACTAGTCAAGGCCCATGTTTCTGATGCATACATTACTACAGGTCTCATTATTGTTGTGTATATTTTTACTTTTGAATTAATCGATACTGATTTTGACTTTATGATATTTTGTAGGCTGTAGAAGCATTTGTTTCCAAGCGAAATTCTTACTGTTACCTCATCACTGTTTTTATTTCCTTCTGTTATTGTTGATCCTAAATATTTGAAACGGTCCACTCTTTCAAATATTTGCCCTCTCAGAGATATGTTGCCTTTCGTTTGTACTTTTTCCCGAATTGTTATCATGTACTTTGTCTTTGAGACATTAACTTCTAGATCCATAGTCTGTGCCGCTTCTTTAAAATATGTATAAATTTTTTCTAGGTCTTTTAATGTCCAGCTGATTATGTCTATATCATCTGCGTAGGCAACGATCTGATTGAGCTTTGTAAATATTGTACCATCCCTATCTATAGGAGTTTTCCTGATTACTTGTTCCAACGCAAGATTAAAAAGTGTTGTTGACAGTGCATCCCCTTGTGTTAGACCTTCATTAATGTTAAATTCATCGGACAGTTGATTTTGGATCCTTACTTTTGCTTTGGTGTTGGTTAGGCATAGTTCTACTAATCTGATTAGTTTTTTTGGTACATTTAACTCTTGCATTGCGCTATATAATTCCTTTCTAATTATTGAGTCATACGCTTGTTTGAAATCTACAAATAGATGATGTAGTTCGGTATTCCGCTCGTAGAATTTTTCCAGCGTTTGCCTTACTGTAAATATTTGGTCTATAGTTGACCTGCCTTTCCTGAAACCTACTTGATAATCCCCTGTTGTTTGTTCCATTATATTGTTTAGTCTTAATTCCAATATTTTGCTAAATATTTTGTATCCAACATTTAGTAGTGATATTCCTCGGTGATTATTGCAATCTAACTTATCTCCCTTCTTATGTATAGGGCATATCACTGCAATTTTCCATTGTTCCGGCATTATTTCTGTGGTCCATATTTCTAGTATTAACTTTGATATTTCACTCTGTATTCTATGTCCTCCATATTTTAACATTTCTACAGTTATTGTGTCGCATCCTGGGGCTTTGTTATTTTTCATTTTTTTTATTACCTCTTTTATTTCTGCTTCTGTTGGTGCATATTGGTCTACTTCAATCTCTCCTACTAATCTTAGCTCTTCTGTTTCGTAACGTTGATTTGGTTTATTCAACAGTTCATTAAAATGTTCTCTCCACCGTTTTAGCACTCCTTTTTCGTCTGCTATTAAGTGCCCATTTTTATCTTTGCATAATTTTGTTCTTGGTTGGAAACCTTTTTTTTTCAAGATTTATTTCCTTATCAAATAGTTTTATTTCACGTTTTTGTTCATATTCTTCTACCCTTTCAATCTTATCTTTATTGTGTTTCCTCTTTTTAAATCTTAGATGTTTTTTTAATTGTCGTCTTCTTGTAGTATATTCCTCTTTGGTTTCTTCCGTACTGTTGTTCAGCATTTTAAGCCTAGCTTGGTTTTTTTGTTCCATTAGTCTCTGGCAGTCTTTGTCATACCATCTTTTTTGGCTAGGTTCTTTGCTTTCCCCCACTACTTCTTTTGCAGCTGTTATCACTGCTTCTTTTAAGACCCTCCATTTATCTTCGATATTTCTGACCTGATTTTCATTTACTTGATCATACTGTTCAATTATGTTCTCTATTTTCGTTTCATATCTTGCTCTGTTTTCCTCATTAGAGGCCAATATATCTGAGGCGTATTTGATCTTTTTTTCACCTTCTTCTGTTTTTTGGCGGTAATTTTTTGTTTATATTTAATTAGCACAAGGTGGTGATCGGAGCTGCTGTTTACCCCTCTATGACTTCTCACATCTGAAATGTCTGAAGCATGTCTTGCTCCTATTAAGACGTGGTCGATCTGGTTTCTTGTTTTTATATCGGGAGAAACCCATGTTTCTTTGTGGTTATTTTTATGTGGAAATTTTTTACTGCTTATCACCATTTTTTTGTCTGTTGCAAAATCTATGATTCTTTGCCCGTTGTCATTACTTATTTCGTGAGGCTATGTGCACCTATTGTTCCCTGATATAATTCCTCTCTTCCTATTTTTGCGTTTAAATCTCCTAAAAGTATTTTAACGCTATAATTGTTTATATTTGACACTTCTTGGTCTAATCTGGCATAGAAATTTTCTTTTTCTTCTGCTTCTTTGTCCTCTGTAGGTGCGTACACATTAATGAAATTAATATCAAAGACTTGCCTTTCATTTTCAGAATAGCTATCCTTTTCTTTTATATTAGTAAAGCTTTTTACCGCATGTTTGTATCTTTCACTTATTATGAAGCCCATCCCACCTTGTCCACCTTTTGAATTACCATGACATATTAGATATTTTCCATATTCCCAGATATCTTCGTTCTTCCATCTCATTTCCTGCAACGCTAAAATATCTATTTTGTAGATTTTTATTTGTTCAATAAGGTTTTGTAGTTCTCCTATTTCTCCTAATGTTCTTATATTCCAAGTTCCAATTAAAATTTTTCCACTTTTCTTATTTTTCTTTTTCCTGTTATACTGATTCACCTTTTTGTTTGTTTTATCCTGTTTTCTAGTCTCTTCCGTACATTCAGTCTCTATGTCGCCATCGAGGCCACTTTTTATTTCAGCATTACTTGTATTTTGATTTTTTGCGTTAATTTGACTGGAGCTGGGAAAATCCCCCGATGTGCCCCCAGCGGTCAACCCATGATGACGGTCCCCTCCAATACTCCTTGCTCTATTATTGCCCTGACTTTCCCTAACATTACAAGTATGAGGAGTTATGTCTTGGTTTATTATTGCAGTTTGCTCGTTTTTCTGACCTACCTTTACAATTCTGTTATCTTTACCCCTATTCTTAAAATTAAAGTCTACGTCACTATTAAAAACAAAATCAAAATTATCAAATGTTCTCATAAAAAAATCATCATTTCTCTTATTGTACCTATAACTATTACTATTTTCACCCTCAATGCGGACGCCGTCGCCATAATAATAATTAATCACTTTAACATTACTGTTACTATTAAGTACGCTGCAGGCGTCCGCACCGACAGTGAGTATTTCTTTCTCTCTTCGGTTTTCGGTAGTGTCTTCTTCCATTGCTTTTTTCGTACTATTTTCTTTTTTCTTTGTCTCCGTCCAACTTGCTTTAGTTACTTGTTTTTTGAGTACGCTGTTTTCGTTATTTTCGTTGATCTTTCTGTAGTAGAGCCCATTGATAACTCTTCCTCCGAGAGGGATCTATCACCATATTTTCTAGCTCTATTCGTCTTCTGGTCTTCTATTACTATAGCTTCATTTTCTTGTGATAAGGTTTGCAATTGACTCAAAGTGAATAATTCGCCATTTAGAAGCAATTTGTTATAACGGATACCTGCATTTTGACCTTTCTCTCTTGCTTCTTTTTGATATTTGCGAAGTTCATTTCTTTGAATTTGTATGTGTTTTGGATAGTCTTCATTTATGAATATGTCTGTACCTTTTAATTTCTTTGTTTCTTTAAGGACCTCGTTTTTTTTACTCCAATTTTTGAATTCTATGAGGATCGGTCTTTTCTTATTAACAGTTTTGATACCAAGTCTTCGTATCTCTATAATATCCTGCTCTGTATTTAGTTCTAGTTGCAATTTTCTTGAAATTTCTGAAATCTTATGCTTGATTTGCGTTTCGTCTTCATTTTCGATCTCTTCTATTCCTTGGATGATCAGATTCTTTTTCTTACTTCTCTTTCTAATACTTCTACCCTTCTTTTTTGAATTTGCAATATTGTTTGAAGTTCTTGGTTCTTTTCTTTTAACTCTGTATTTTCTTCTGTTAGTTCTGCCAATTCTTTAGTGATGGTGTCGATTTTGTCTTCCATTCTCATGTTTTGTTTTTCCAGTAGGTCTAACTTTAGTAGTTTTTCAAGGATCGCATCAATTTTCTGTTCCATATTTTTTCTTCGGTAGATTTTAGTGTATGGTCACCTTTATTTTAGCAGACCGTAATTACTGTTTTGAACAAAAACGTTACTTAAAATGCAAAAATGCAAAAAGTTAATGTATTAAAATTGGTTATACTAAAAACTTTTACTTTAATTTTAAGGAATAATTTACTAATTTTGAACTTTTCCTTTTATTAGAAGAATAGAATGATATTTTTGAAATCTTTCTTCTCAAACTCTTCTTTGCATCTATTGGTATATGGTTGACAGTTCTTCAGTTTAAATATAAAGTGTACATGCCCAAATTCACAATTTTTCCGAGAGAGCACTTTCAAACCGACTTGCTTGTAACCATATCCTAGCCATGTAAAACAAAATTTAACTTCGATATCCACCAGTAAACAATGCTACATATTAACATTTTGTTAATAAAGCAGAAAATAATAAAATGAAAATTTATTCACCAAAATATCACCAAATAGAAGCCTAAAAATTAGTCTTAACGCATGCGGTACACAATGAATTTGAATACAGTGACCAAAAAATGTCAAATTTGTGAAAAATAGATAAGGATTCTCTTCTGTTAGAAAGGACACCTAGACAAATATAGCAAACTATTTTAAATGAAAGTTAACAAGGTGAGTGAGTATATATTTAATGCTATTGTATATATAACAATTAAGTCATAAATACTAATTTTTTACGTGTATTGGAGATTCTCCACATAAAAGGTAATACCTAATTATTATATAGTAACCTACCATTCAAGCCATAAATTTTGGTAAGCGTATATAACTTTGAAATACATAAATATTGTGTAGTCTTCCTTCTTTGACCCCGTTTTCAATACAGGTACCTGAATGATTTATTTCAAGGTACATATATTTAAACATACACTTAGGATTTAACATATACATATTAAGACTATATTATAGCATGCATGGATATAACAGCAAATCTACCAATATGTATGTAAGTTGGAGCTGAATGGTCAGACAGTAGAACAAGCGGTGAGAAATATTTCGGCATCACACTATCTAGGGACGAAGAGCTCGGAACAGAAATGGAAGAGCAAGTGAATATAACAAATAGAGCCGTAGAATGCTCGAATGAAACAATATTATAAAAATATCGTGAAGAAATGAAAGCAGAATTTAAAAAACCGGCCCAGACCAATAATGACATACGTGGCAGCAACATGACCAACAACATAGAAAAAACAAAAAGAAAGAATTTAAGAAACAACAGGGAGGAAAACATTTAAAAAATCTTTCGGCAGGATGATAGTCCTGTATGTATATCAGGTCGATATCGTTAGAAAGCATTACTTCGCTTTTCGATTGGCTGTTCCGGATAGAACGAACAGGAAACCAAAGTATACAATGACCCCTTCACCAATACACCACCACAAGCATAAACGCCTAGCTAGGAATAATTGGTGCTTTTGAGAGCCAAATGACTGGAGTTCTGAGACCCATCTTACAGATTTTACCCATCTACAGGGATCCACAAAAAGAAAATTAACCTAATAAGGATTCGAAACTGGTTTCTTAACTAGTCAACAGTGTTTCCGATTAGCTCTTAGTTTTTATCAAAATTAAGGTGGTTTTACTTGTTAGAAAATGATCAAAGTTGGTATAATAGTGTATTATATAGTGCTTAATCCGATTTTGGGATCAGACTGTAAGTTACATCATCTTTATTACTGTTTTTTAATCAACAAACAGTAAACAACGGTTATAAATAACAGTAGCGAGGTAATTAAGTAGCTTAATTACTAATGAACCTATCCAAATAGCAGGGCCGTAATCAGGCAACATAGGCCCAATATGCAGGAAATTTCAGAGGAGAGAACTTCTGAACTTCAAAATTCTCAAGATGTTATTAATTGATCCAATCAATCAAAATTATATTCAACCACTCTGACTCAACTTAATAAAAAATTCCCAAGCAAAAACCAAGCCATTTTGTTCAATTCACTTCCAAATACCAAAATTGAAGATTATTTAAATGCCATAGCAACTAAGGTCGATACCAATAAAATTCTCGCCATTTTCAGGATTGTAAATGATCGTATTTGCATATATTTTACTACTGAAGAAACAGTCACCGAAATTTTAGGAAGAGATATTGGAACCATAGTTATCAATCAGGAACGTATCCAAGCCAGGAAGTTAATCACACCAAGCGAAAAACTGATAATTTCTAATATCCCCCCATCAACATATCACAGTATTATAGAGACTGAACTACAAAATATTGGAATTCATCAAATAACTCCATTGATTTTCTAAGAATAGGAACAACTAACTCTTTATTTAAGCATATCTTGAATTTCCGACGTTATACTTACATTGCACCTAAAAATCTGGAAAATATTTCTGAGTCTATATGAATTAACTATGAACAAATCAATTATCGAGTCTATTTTTCACTTGAAAAACAATCATGCTTCATTTGCAAACAACAAGGTCATCTAGCCTCTCAATGTACAAGAAATACGAACACTCAAACATCTATCGAAAACTCATCACCTACTTCTCAACCAAATTATGTCCAAAATTGCCACCCCAACCTAACAGATGCTCAGCCAACTATCCATCCTTCACAATCTTCACCATAATCTACCAATCCACAATCAACAGAAATAACCAATATTTCTCTATTATATTCAAATCCCATTCAAACACCTATCCAGCCAGATACCGTTGAAATGAATATTAACAGCCAAAATCAACCTCCTACATCCTCTGACACTCAATCGTCTAAACGAACCGTATCAGAAATAACGTCTCCTCCAACATCAGTAGACCAGAACCCATTTAAAGAACCCCTCCGTAAATCTAAGAAAGCACTGAAGATAATAAGAATTTAGCAGAAGATCTTACTAAATGCACTAGTTCTTTTTTCCAAGATAATTCTGATAACGGATATCTAACCCAGGAAGAGTTAATTGATTTCTTTGAAAACGCACACGGCTCTACTGATCCTCTCAGCATTGCTAAAACGTATACAGAAGATATCGAAGAACTACTCAATTTTTTAACTAAAATCCATCCAGCATTAACTCCCAAGTATCTGAAAAGTCGCTGTACAAGATTAAAAACTAAAATTAATAAACAGCTATTATCTGATTTCTCTACTGATCACAGTGAATACAGCAGCGACGCCTCTGCTGAAATTTAATACAACAACATTCAACTGTACACTGCAATGGAACCTAAATGGGTATTACACCCATCTAGAAGAACTTAAATTAATTATAGCTAAATTTAAACCATCTGTAATATGCCTACAGGAAACCCACTTCAAAGAACATAACTGTCATAATTTAAGGAACTATACTCCGTATTATAAGAACAGATTAACTGCTAGCCATGCTAGTGGGGGAGTAGTAATATATGTCCATAACTCATTTAATACCGAAGTAATACGTTTAAGAACTGAGTTGGAGACAACAGCAGTATCTATAAAAACAAAGTTAATATATGTAATATTTAGTCTCCTCCGGACTTAGACCCATCCATACATGAAATGACTGAACTCTTCAATCAAATTCCAGAACCGCGTATTATAATAGGTGATTTTAGTGCTCACAATATACTTTGGGGAGGCCAAAAAACAGATTCCTTGGGACGTAAAATCGAACAAATTGTTACCGATTCTAATATGAATATCTTTAACGATGGAAGAATCACAAGGTTCAATATTTCCACCGGAAATGAGTCACCAATAGATTTATCCCTTTGTGACCCTGTCTTACAACCAACTCTGTCGTGGGATGTGACATCTCATTTGCATGGAAGCGATCATCTTCCTATCCTAATTATGAACAATAACCATATCTCCTCGTCAGTTCCGTCCAATAAATGGTATTTGAAAAATGCAGATTGGTCTCTTTATTCCTCTTAAATTTCACAAAAAATTTCTCAGTTGGTTCAGTCCTTCGATACAGATATTGATATCAACTCCAAGGTACTCCATTTCGTACAGTTTTTAACGTCAATAGCTCACGAGTCCGTAGGTTATTCAAAATTTCCAAAAAAACGTGCCCCAGTCCCGTGGTGGAATTTTAATTGCGAGGCAGCAATTAAAGAGTCAAAAAAGGCATTTTGTAAATTTAGAAGGCCCCAACTTTAAATAACCAGCTAGAATTCAAAAGATTAAGGGCGTACTGTAGATACACTTTAAAGAAGAGTAAGAGAGAAGCCTGGAAAAAATATGTATCACCTTTAAATTCATCTACCTCGACTTCTGAGGTTTGGCAAATGATAAGCAGAATGTACGCGAAAAAATCATTTAACACCATTCATTACCTAGAACATGATAACCATATTTATGTATACCAACAACATAGCAGTGACGAAAATCTATCTACAAGTTTCCTAGTCCATAAAAATGAAGTTAATAATGCCTGTATAAATCTTGTTGATCACAATAATTTACCTCTAAATGTTACATTTACGATGGACGAACTGTTAGAAACGTTAAACAAAGTTAAAGACACTAGCCCAGGGCCTGACAACATACCTACGACATTTTTAAAAGCTATGCCAACGGAAGGCAAACAATATCTTTTGGCTCTCTATAATTTCATTTGGACAAATAATGCTTTCCCAATTGACTGGTACGATTCCATTATTGTACCAGTTTTTAAACAGGCAAAAATAAATCGGACCCAGAGTCTTACCGACCAATCTCTCTAACTTCTACTATGTGTAAAGTACTTGAAAAAATGGTAAGCAACCGACTAACGTGGTACCTAGAAGATCGACAGCTACTTAGCCCTATACAAAGTGGATTTAGAAAGTCCAGGTCTACATTAGACAACACAGTGGATATTGAATCCGTAATTCATGAGTCATTTGGATGTGGTCAAGTATGTTTGGCTGTATTTTTTGATATAACGCGTGCATATGATACAATTTGGAGATCAGATGTCATAAGAATTCTGTCAAGTTGGTCGATTAAAGGAAATATTATCAAATTTATTAATAATCTTTTATATAGGCGAAACTTCAAAGTTAGAATAGACAACTTTCTTTCAGACGCCAAAATCCAATTAAACGGTATTCCTCAAGGGTCTACTCTTAGTGTTGTACTTTTCCATATTGCCATCAATGACATCGCTAAGTCACTTAGCTCATTAGTCAAAGCCCGTCTATTTGCTGATGATCTTGTTATATTCTGTCGTGGTAAAAATATATCAACAATGACGACCCATATACAGCAAGCCATTTAAAAATTAGAGAACTGGTCTAATACTACTGGCCTAGAATTTTCACCTATTAAAACGAAAGCAATGATTTTCAGTAAAACTCCAAAGAAATACATAAATCCACCGAAACTCTACCAAAAAAATATACCAATAAAGTATTCAGAATCGATTAACTTCTTGGGAGTAAAACTAGATAGCCTATCTTGGAACTATCTTGGCAAGACCACATCCACTCTCTCCGTCTCTCAATTCAAAACGGCCTTAACATAATGAAAAGTATATCTCATAAACAATGGGGTGCAGATTTCCAAAGTCTTATGACTGTATACAAAACCCTAATCCGTTAAAAACTAGATTATGCTGCTGTTCTCTACAACTCAGCCAAAGGTTTACTATTGGAAGTGCTAGGCACAGTCCATAATTCAGCAATTAGAATTGCACTGGGAGCAAACTACACAAGCTCAGTTGGGAGTGTGTATGTTGAATCAGGTGAACCATCCCTTCAACTCAAGAGAGAATACCTTAGCCTCATGTATGCCTCAAGAATATCAACTAACCCACAGCTACCTGTTTATAAAAACACATTTACAGATAGATTTCCATCGACATTTAATAGGGGGAAAAGATTGGATCCTCCGTTTTATCATTTAGTGATAGCAACGTTACAAAGCTTAGACACAATAATTCCACCCACTTACAATATTTTTAAATTCAGTCAAAGCATGCTACCATGAAAAATTGCTCTCCCTAATTGTAATACAAATCTATCTGCATTCAAGAAATGTGACACACCAGCAAAAATATTTAATCAGAAATTATTAGAGATATTAAATGGTTTTAATGATCACATCCATATTTTTACCGATGCATCCAGATCTGCAAATGGAGTAGGAGCGGCTTTCACAACAGATAACTATAACAGTTCCTACCAGCTCCCTCCCCAAACCTCCATATTCTCAGCTGAACTATTTGCTATCCTCCAGTCACTAACGTTTGTTAACACACATGCCATAAAATTTTAAATAATCATTAGCGATTCCCTACGTGCATTAACAGCCTTAAAGCAAGTATACCCCAAACATCCTGTCCTGCTTTTAATTAAGGCGGAACTCTTGATATGCGAACAAAATCAAAGATTAGTTTAGTTCCTCTGGGTACCTTCACATTGCGAGATAAGTGGAAATGATAAAGCTGACACATTAGCAAAAAATGCGAGTGAGAATCCGTTAACAGACATCATAATTATTTGCGTTCATACTGATCTAAAGCAATATTTTAAGAACAAGATCATGCCAAAATGGCAAACAAATTGAACAAAATCAAACTCTACATTAAGAACAATCAAACAAAGTGTATTGCCGTCGAAACATCCTACTAAGAGAAGAGACCAAGTGCTCATGTCCAGATTGCGGCTTGGTCATTCGAAGATCACCCACGACTTTATATTAAAGAAGGAAGCCCCTCCGATGTGTTATGTGTGTGATAGTGAACTAACAGTGCAACATATAATAATAGACTGCCCCCTCTACGTTATAGAACGACAACATCAACAGTTACCAAATACATTTAAAGATTGTTTAAATGAAAATAATTCATCATAAGACTCTCAATTTTTTACGTACTATAGGACTGATTAACCAAATTTAATATAAACTTTGTAATTCGATGTCAATACAGTTCATTGCTAATATTCCTTTGTAGTTGAAGCAAATTGTAAATAAAAAAAAATAACCTAATCTAATAGAATTATTGTAGGTTGCAAGTTGCAACATACAACTTAAGCTGCATTATATTTCTATCTATTTGAAATTATTTCTTAAAATTTTATGACTGTTAAAGTAATATTCTATTTTTTTAGTAGTTTGTTTTGTTTGATTATAAATTGTAAATTATAAGTTTTAAATTTGTTATATCTATCTATTTGAAATTATTTCTTAAAATTTTATGACTGAGTGATATTCTATTTTTTTAGTAGTGTGTTTTGTTTGATTATAATGTCTTTGATTAGATTCTTTTTCTTCTTAAAGTTCCCATCCGTGACAAGTAATGGCCATCATAATGACAATCTCTATCTTATTTGCAACAGCGCGGAAAAGCTGAAAATAGATTATGTTGAACCAAGTTTTGAGGTTCTTTAACCAATATGTTCTTCTTCTTGTGGGTATGTATGAATTTATTTAACATATGTGTGTGTGTGGAAAAGTTACAACTATCTGAATTTTGATTCTATGTTTTAAGAGGGGGTTGGGGTCGATTCAGAACCGGTGTAGAATGTGACTTTTAACCACCCATAAGCCAGATATAGGACTGGGTAGGTACAAAACTGCATATTCATTGGGGGTATATATCTTAGGTTCAAGGAGAGACAGGAAAACCGCAAATACACCAAATCAATAGCGCTGACTTAAGCTTACAAATGGTGCCTAAGCGCTCAGTATCAGATACAGCGGTCAGATAGACACGGCTCAGTATTTTCAAAAAAATTAAAAACTAAACTTTCAAAATTATTGTTTTTCGACAATTACTCAAACTTCCAATCTACGAATTGCGCCAATAACTGAGCGTTTGTAGCAGGACTCTAGACGCATCTAAAGGTGTATATCTGAGATCTGTAAAAATTCAAATTGTTAAGTTATATGCTTCTAAAATGTTATCAAATCTATTTCCTATTGGGAAAAACGGTTTTTCAAGCTCAATAATTCCAGTAATACCATCAGTTATCGTACTTAACCTTGGTTGCATTAGATATTAATATTCAATACGTTTAAAATGCATGTTCAGTGATCAAAATCGGTTAAGCCGTTTCGAAGTTGCCGAGCTCCAAAATAATAATCCATTTAACCATTATCGCCGAAATGGTTTATGTAGTTGTAATGGTTACGGCGCTTAATTTAATGGGGCAATCCAAGTTCATTTACGGACCATCCCAATTTTTTTTCAATATATTTCGAATAGAAAAAAGTCTATACTAAATTTACAAGTAAGATGCAGTAGAAATAAACAAACCAAGACACGTTAAATGCTACTAGGTGCACTCCCTAATCATAACTTACGATGTATATACATTGTAAATCCCAAATCATGATTTCCAAAGTTTATACATTGTAAACTATGATTCGGGAGTGCTCCTAGTAGCATTTAACATGTCTTGGTTTGTTTATTTCTACAGCTGAGTCTTTGAATCTTTAGCCGTGTGTTATCATTTAAAGCATACGAAATAAGTCGATGATAAGTCGGAAATTGAAATTTACTATGTAACCGCAACAGAAAGTCACTTACTGTTACTTGCTGTTGCGTTTAGTAAATTTCAATTTCCGACTTATCATCGACTTATTTCGTATGCTTTAAATGATGACGCACGGGTAAAGATTCAGGGACTCAACTGTACTGCATCTTGATTTTAAATTTAGTATAGAGTACATTCGATGGACATCGATATGGCTATAATGCGACAAAGGCGAAAATTAATAACGCTTAATGTGTAATCGAGAAACATTACATTCAACTTCATGTATTTAACCCGCGAGTAATCGCGCCGTTAGATAGAATCTCACATTTTATCCTTTTTCGCGATAACTTGACGAAAAATTTTGCATTTAAAAAAAATCGTAAGTGCCTCGGAGAAGTGTGTAGTAATGCGTAGGATTTTTTTTTCATTTTTTTTTATTTTTTTTTCTTCTTCTTCTTTTTGTGGAATTTATGGCTTTCTTCTTCTTATAGTGCCTATCCGTTACGGATGTTTGACACTAACATTGCTATTCTGACTTTGTTGACTGCTGCCCTGAAAAGTCCGGTAGTGGTTAAGTTAAACCATTTTCGTAGGTTATGCAGCCAGGATATTCTTCTTCGTCCTGGACCTCTTCTCCCATGCATTTTACCTTGAAGTATGATCCGAAGTAGGTCATATCGTTGTTTATTGCGCATTATATGACCCAGGTATTCCAGTTTGCGACGTTTTACGGTAACGACTAGTTCGCGCTCTTTACCCATTCTATGTAGAACTTCTTCGTTGGTAACTCTGTCTATCCAGGAAATCCTCAACATGCGTCTATAGCACCACATCTCAAATGCTTGGAGTCTCTTCAGTGATGCTTCAGTTAAGGTCCATGACTCTACGCCATATAAAAGAACGGAAAATACGTAGCATTTTAGTAAACGAACTTTTATTTCCAATTTTATATCGTGGCTGTTAAAGATCTTTTTCATTTCGACGAAAGCTGATCTTGGCTTATCGATCCTTACCTTAATTTCCGTCGATTGGTCCCACTGTTCATTTAAGTTTGCACCCAAATAACAAAAGTTGGTGATTTGTGTTACAGGTTGTTGGTAACTAGTAATTGACCAGGTGGTATCCTATTTTTGCTTATAACCATGTATTTGGTTTTTTTGATGTTAAAATCAAGCCCAAACCTGCTACTTACTTCTTCCACCCTGGAGACAAGTATCTGCAGACCTTCAAGACCCCCTGCAAAAATGACAGTATCATCAGCGTATCTTATGTTGTTCAGTCGTTCTCCGTTTATAAGTATTCCCTCGTCTATGTCCGTTAGTGCTAGGTTCATAATGTGCTCTGAATATGTATTGAACAATAATGGGGACAATATACATCCCTGTCGCACACCTCTTTTTATCTTTATGTCGTCTGTTAACTGATCCCCTACTTTAACAGCTGCAGTTTGTTCGTAATAGATATTGTTTATTATACGGCGATCTCTGCTGTCTAGACCAATTGAATTTAATATTTTCATCAGTTCGTCATGTTTTATTCTATCGAACGCTTTCTGGTAATCAACAAAATACACATATATATCACAATTCACGTCTCTAAATCTTTGAAAGAGAACTTGTATTGCAAAAAGTGCCTCTCGAGTACCCAATGCATCACTGAAGCCGAATTGTGTGTTTGTCATGTGTTCTTCACACTTTTTATATATTCTTTTATGTATAATTTTTATAAAAGTTTTCAGGAGATGGCTCATAAGGCTTATTATTCGATATTTTTCACATTTTTTTGCATTGGGTTTTTTAGGGATTGTTATAAAAGTTGATTTTAGCCAATGTTGGGGTATTTTTCCACTTTGGTATATATTGTTGAAGATCAAGGTAAGTCTTTTTACTTCGTCTTTATCCATAATTTTCAAAAATTCTAAGTAGAACTCGTCTGCTCCTGCGGCTTTTCCCTCCTTAATGTTGTTTATAGCAGCTTCTACTTCCGCTTCGAGAATAGGTGGTCCGGAATCGTCATTTTCATTTTGTGTGATGGTGACATTCCTATCGTCTTCAAATGTTGTTGTCACATAGTTCATCCATGTTGTTTTGTTTCTTCAATATCAACTTTTTGTGGAGGTTGAAGGAATCGTGTTTACGTTACAATATCTCGATTTCTTTACACTGTTTTTTCCAGATTTCTGTTTTTAGCTTCTTGGACAGCTTTTTTTATGTCTTTGTCTAGAAACTGATATGCAACGTAGTCTTTCCGCTTGGATTCTCTTCTTCTGTCCATCGTCTGTAATATACCGTCGGTCATCCATGGTTTTTCTTTTCTGTCTTTTTCGGTCGCAGGTATTGGTCTAATATTTCCTTCCCAATATTTTCTAAGTGGTTTATTTCTGTGTCAACATCATTAACTACTTCTGACTTAGATATGTTTTTCTTCAGATATTCCCGTACTTCTTGATTTATGTCATCACCTCTTAGTTGTTTGAGATCGTATTTTATAGGATTAGGTTTGTGGATTTTTTTAAATTTCAGACGAAACTTACCGACAAGTGGGTTATGGTCTGACTTAATATCTGCACCAGGGTAGGTTTTCACTGACGTTATTGGGTTTTTGAATCTTTTATTTATTAAAATATAGTTCATCTAGTTTCTTATGAGATTTTCTGGCGTGTCACCGGGCGAGCGCCATGTGTATGGTTTGTTCAACAGTAAATGGTTGAGCTCAATTAGTGCGGTCGTAAATATTATTAAATTTATCTGACCTGGCCCATTGTTAAGACCCACCCGGAGTGATAAGCAACCGAGGTAGACAGAGTTGGTCTTTTGACAATTAACATTGACTAAACGGTACTCCCATAATAAAGCAAAGAAATTTTACCAGAAAACATATTTAAATTTTACCTGAAACCGGGCCTTTTATACTATTATCGGTTAATCCAGGGTGTTTATAGTGGTAACTAATTGAACTCAACCATTTACTGTTAAACATACCATAGAACCTTCTGTATGGTAATTTGAAGAGTGTATTGGTGATTACCAACTCTTCTTCCGTAGCAAATGTGAGTAGGCGTTCTCCTCTCTCATTTCGCTCACCCAAACCCCATGAACCTACTACTTCACCATAACTACCCTTACCGATTGTGGCATTAAAGTCACCCATAACTAGCGTTACTTCATTGGTTTTTAACTAACTTAGGACTTTCCTTAAATCGTAATAAAAAGCCTCTATTACTTCGTCTGATTTGTCTGCTGTGGGTACGGCTTTAGTGGTTTATGGCTTTGGAGAGAGCCAATTAGCTTTAATAATTGTTAGAAATAATACTTCTAACATAACAAGTAGATAAAAATACTATAAAATAAAAATGTGTTGTAAATTCGTATTTAAATTCGTATTGTGAGATAGAATCTAACACACGACTATTCATGTTACAGAAGTGAGCGCGACTACTCCTGGGTTAATTTATAAATAATTTTGAAAAGTCTAAACGCCGTAAAAATTAGTGGCGCATACAATATTCCAGCTACAAAAGAGCTGATATGAATATTACGTGGCGTGAAAATGTATTTTCGCGCCACGAATTATTTTGGTCACCATGATACACACATTATTAAAACTTTTCAGTGCCCTCTATAATTATTGGCGGTTACATAAGCAATTGAAGAGAGTGAAGAAGAGTTGACACAATCGATTTAAAAGGTAGTACCATCGGCATGAACTCGACCCAGTGATTTATGATCGTATCTCTGGTCTGCACAACCTGAAAAGCTTTTATGGTAATTCCAGTCATGGATTCGTGTAGGCCAATTTAATCGAAAATCGGTCGAAGGTGTTTTTTAATTCAAATTTTCATATTCTGAATATATTGACTAATAATTTAGAGGTTAAATTTTAGATTTAATTCGCAAATTGTTGTAGAAGGTTTCGCGACATACCTACATAATATCAATTTTGGAACTAGAATTTAACATTTATAAATAGTGTAGGAAACAGAGGTTGAATCTCGCAAAATGGACACAAGTCCGGTTTTATTTTTTTTTCGGGTATATCAAGGGGTGCTTTATAAGACTAATATTTTCTTAAAAAATTTCGCCCCGGAAACCCCCTTTTCACCCCTTGAAAGCGGATAATTTGTGATTTTATTTGTGAATTGTTGAAATTATTTATCAAATACACTATCAATATTATTTAATCATCAACTCAAAATATTCCCGATGCCATGTCAAATACAGTAGAACCCCGTAAATCCGAACCCCGCGAATCCGAACTTTCGGCAAATCCGAACCAACGGAAAGTGAAAAAAATTTAAAAATTCAAGACAAAAACTTAAAAACATGTTTATTATACAGAGTAAAGCCAGAAGATTGGACAATGTAGGATTACTAGGACTTTGACATTTAAAATTTCTTAAAAATAAATATTATACTTTAATATATTATAAATATTATAAAATGTTTATAAAGGTTAAACACAAACTTACTTTGGTTCTCTCGTAGTCAACTTGAGTCCAAAAATATTGGCCACACTTTTGCGAGAACGTTTGGCTACTCAAAATCACAATGAAAGCTTTGAACTACTAGTTAAGGCTAACTTTCGGATAATCCGAACTTTTCGGAATCCGAACAGGCTGTCCCCCCAATTAGTTCGGATTTGCGGGGTTCTACTGTATTTAAAATTGTCACAGTCTTGTCATCATTATTCTATTTGACTCAGTGCGTTGTATGACAAAGATAGGGAATGTTCGATTTGGAAAATATCACCACGTCCAATTTTTTCTCGAATCCTGAAAAAACTAATAAATATTTTTAAAAAATTTAAACGCATAGTGAAAGACTAAATTATTATCGAGGGTCGAAAGTCGCTTAGAATAAATAAATAATACGTTTTCTTTTAGTTTTTCACCCCTGTTACTTATTAAAATAGAAATTATAGAAGTTTTCAGGGACTTTCGGCCCTCGGTAATAACGTAGTCTTTCATTCTGCCTTTAAATTTTTCAAAAATACTTATTAGTTTTCTCAGAATCCGAAAGAAAATGAATCCCCATTTAAATAGCATTGCAGCCGAAAATACGTACCCATCCCCTTAACAGCGCGATCGATTACAGTACATTAATACTGTTCAATTGCGTACAGATTTTATGCAGTACCACTTTAATTATGCTATGATGGGTGTGAATTAATAAATAGGTACTTGAGTTCATTGCATTCCTAGCTCACGCATTATCCATTTACATTTTTTTTCTAATCTAAGCGAGAATAATAACTTGTTCACCGTAGGCGACTGAAATAACAAAATATGTAAAGTGAGTATTATGTAAATTAACTATTCCTCATAAGATTAAGATCTTAGAGTTAGCAATGTAATAAACACCAGTTAATACAAGGAGGTCTTATGGAAATGTGTGCCGCTGATAATAGTAGCAGATTAAGATTGTATTGTAGTTTTAAATTAAATTTTAATACAAATTGGTTTTTTTGTAACTGAAATACATACAGTAGCAACTTGAGTATTAAGTGAAAATTAAGTCAAATTTTAAACGCATATTTAATGTTCAAAACCCACAGAGTTTTATTGAATAGCCTAGAGGTCACACTCCCTATGATCGAATCTATAATATACTCCAGGGAAATAAGTCAAAAATATACCATGTTCGGGACACTTGACCATCCAGGTTGCAAATGGATTTTTTGGGTAGGTACTATATACCTAATACATTATAAATACAAAAATGCCCGTCACAGCTCGGACGAGAATTTTAATTATTAACAAAAATAAGAGTCAAAAATAACCAATAAGAGTCAAAAGGGTTTTTTCGTTTAAATCGCTGCAGGTAAAAATAGGGTAATGAAATATCTTCTTTAGAGTATCAACCTTTTAGTCGACGAGCAAAGGTTTAAAATGGCAGTTTTTTAATTTTGGGCCAGTCATTTGTTGCTTCGAAAATGGTAAAGTAATACTAAAATTTCGAAAATAAAAAATTTGCTATAAATTATGAGAAAATGAACTTAAGACTTTAATATTGCACGAAAATTAGAGTCAAACAGTCCAGTCCGCATAATACACAAAAAATTTCAAGACGATTCGTCAACTAGTTTATATTTTGTTCAATTTGTTTATCCCACAGAGCATTTTTTGAAATGTTAATGCTCAGAAAATGATAATGATACAGCGATTCTGCGGGTACCACATAAAAGAAGAAGAACTATGTCTTCATTATTTTTATTATCAAATTAACAAAAGTCATTTTTACTATTGCAAAAACATTTTACTAAAGTACAGTCATTTTTGGATTATAGAAAATGTGAATAACTTTGTTATTGTTAACTGTAGACTAACTGTAATCCACTTTGTTATTTGTAAAGCTGATATTTTTACACAAATTATCACAAAAAAAATTCGCCTAGATCAATTAAAGTCAAAGTTAGCCACTTTTTAAAGCTTTAAAAATTACGTCCAAACGAAATCGATTCGGGGACGAGGGTGGAGGGGAAATATTAAAATCCGTGCAATCAAAAAATGAAATTGATTCTTCAAACATCTGCTGCGATTAATGTTTCCGGAGCTTGTTAATGATTATTATTTTTTTAATTTGTATGTACTCGTAGTCTTGTAGAGTACGTTATGTTCACATATCCCCACCATAACATTACAAAATATTAGGGGGAAACCCCCATTATCACTTAGCGATATGAAAAATAGATTACGACCGATTCTCAGACCTACTGAAAATAAATACACATATGTTCAAAAGTTTGGAATATTAGAATATTTCATCTTTTTATTGATTTCTATATTCAAACTCTTCTGAATAATTAAACATCATTATGCTTCAGTGCTCATCAATACTAAATAAATCTCAAAACCAGATAAATATGCAAAAAAATGATTTAGTCTCTTGGAGTGAAAATCTTCAATGTGAAACTTATATTTAAAAATAAATTGGTATAGATAAAAATAAATTTTAATAAAACTAATAATTGAACCCTTTTTTATCTTTTTCATTTTACTCAGTTTTTGAGTATTTAGAAACTGTCTTTCGGTCCTTTTCCTAGACGAAGAGAAGGTAAATGCGTGGCCTAAGTGTCCTCTATTTGCTTTCTCCTATTTTCATCGTCTCTACGTGATTATATATTGTAAAATCCGGAGATATGGGATGCAGCCAGAAAGCAGTTTTTTAACGAAAAATCTTAGATTTAAATATTGTTTATTATATTTTTATTTCAATTATTCTAATTGTTTAAAAAGTAGTAAACTTTGTATCTGGGGCTTTTCGTTATTTTCCTCGTAATACGAGAGATGTCGCTAGATTGCGTCTCAAAAGGTGGGTTCCTTGCATCGCGATGGTTTGCCTTAAAAGAGGCTGAATGTTTATATTCCCTTCAGAGTTGTGACTGCATAAACTTCACTGATGATGCATAAGGATGCTGAAATAGTTGCTATATGGAGATGGTAGTCCAACTCTGAATCGAATATAAACAAAACCTGCCTTGAACCCCTTTTTAATAATTAGTACTTCGTCCGTTGGCCTGAATTCTCTCCCATTCTTCACGAGCGGCATCTTTTAGTTCTCGAAATGTAATAGGGGGATTATTTCGCTTCTTCATGCGTGTTTTGAGAATATCCCAAGCATGTCCAATTACGTTCATGTCAGGGGAATTCGAATGCCGCTGTAATGTAGATATTCCTTCTTCTTCCAGAAGATGTTGTACTGCTGCTGTTCGATGGAGAGGTGCGTTGCCATGCATAAACACAAATTCATCACCTACTGCCCCTCGGAATAGACGCATAGCAGGATTTAAAACTTCCTCGATGTACACAGCACCAGTGACTCTTCTCTCCAGAACCAGCAGTGGAGTCCCTATACCAGTATGACAGCCCTGGGCACTAAGGCTATCTGCTCCCGGTGAGGGTGGTTATCCCTTATCCGAGGGGTGGAATAATTGATACGCTTTTACTTGTTGAGTTGTTTTATTTACACTCGCATTAGCATAAGCTGGTAGCACCGCACCCAAAGAACATCTCGTCTAGAAAGAGACACTATCTTTAATGTGGAACCATTACGTCTGATCACCAAAATAGAATGACGAATGTCTCCTATAATACTAATGAAATCCCTTGTTATAGTTTTGCTGTTTATATATTTAGAAATGCCTATTCAGCATCGACTATGAAAAGTGTTTATAATTGACTCTGCAATTATTAGTTGAATCGTGATCTAGGATAACAATATTTATATAATCGAATGAAGGTTGTAATATTGTTATGATGACATAAATAACTGAAAGTAATTATCGTAGATAATTACAGGGTGTTTTTAAGATATATCTACTGAGTACAGATGAATTCTTGTACACCTTCCCTTTTTAGGAATTTTCCGACTACGGGGAGGGAAATTTGCAAGTCGTGCTACCAACCCATACTGTGTTGTAATCAATACAAAAAAATTTATTTTATATACAAACTTCCTAAGCCTACGCAAATACATAAATAATATAAAATGTTCGTTTAACAACATTGTTTCGTAACACTTGTCACTCACTGTGTTTTCGGATTGTAAGCATATAATCTATTCTTATGTATTTCCTTGATTTTATTGTTTTCTATTCTGATTTTACAATTAACGTTATTTACTTCTGTTATCGTGAAAGGACCTACATAAAGACTATCAAACTTACCATTCTCTTCCCTTTTTACAAGGACTAGGTCTCCTCTTTTAAAGTGTTGTGGTGTTGCTTTGAGCTTATTCTTTTCTTGCCGCTCTTCTTTGTGTTTTAATAAGAAGGTTCTGGCTCTCTCGTGTGCGCTTTGTAGTTTGTATCGTAACTCATTGTAGTAGGCATCTATATTGTAACATGGTTGAATCTCCTGTGTAAGGTCTTCCGGTAGGTTAACCTTCCTGCCATATAACAGTTCGAACGGTGTGTATCCATGATACGCGTTAGGGGTTGTATTGTAGCAGTATGTGAACATTCTGCAACACACATCCCAATTTTCTCTGTCTTCGTCTATGAATGCTCTTACGTACTCGTTCAACGTTCTGTGTAGTTTTTCACAACTTCCAATGGACTGTGGGTGGTATGCCGTTGAAAAGTTGTGTTCTATTTTTAATAGCTTTGTTAATTCCTGCATTACTTCGTTCTTATACTCTGTGCCTTGGTCTGTTCTTATTTGCTTCACGAGTCCGTATGTTGGTATGAAATGATCAAAGATTCCTCTTGCTATTGTCTCTGCTTCTTTATTGCACACTGGTATGCTGACCGCGTATTTTGTCAGTTCACACACCATTGTGATACAGTATTTATTACCTTCATTACTTCTCGTGAATGGACCTATTGTATCTATGTATACTATGTCCCATGGTTTGGAAGATGTGTCCGATATCACGAACTCTTCGACATGTGTTCTTTTCGGTTTGTTAATTTGACATTTGTGGCATTGTTTTACGTATTTTCTTACGTCTTTTTCCAAATTTTTCCATCGGAATCTTGCTTTTAGCTTCTTAATTAGTCTGTTATTCCCTACGTGTCCTCCGAACATCGGGTGATTATGGTATTCTTCTATTAATCTGTGTTTTTCTTTGTCATCTTTTATTGTTTCTGGTACTTCACATATGTATATTTCTATATTCTTCAATTTTTTATTTCCTTCTTTAATAAATTCATCAATTGTGCACATTTTAAAAATAATATCATTTACGTATATTTTTACTTTACGTACTGCATTCTCTACCGCCAGCTTATCAAGCTGTACCAACGCTTGTAGTCTAAGAGCTGGGAGCGGATTTTGTGCGTGATAAGTAATATGAAAAAACTATACGGGGATATGTTGAATTAGTTGTGTACACGACTTTCACCAACGGCCGGAAACCAGAGTTGGGGCCGAGGGTAGTTTTAAGGGGTCAAATTCGCGGATTTTATTACTTTTTTTATGACGCTCATGATCGAGACAGTGCACCAAAATTTGGGAATAAGTAGGTCATGACGTACCTAAGTAAAATCTCTAGGGGCTCAACGCTGCGTGGCCGACAAAGGGGTGGGGGTAGGGGTGAATATAAAAAATATAACGGGTTTTTTGCGACGTTCGTGATTGAGATAGTGCAGCAAAATTTGGGTATAAATAGACCATGACATAAGTAATTAAAATCCCCAGAGCCGGAAACCAGAGTGGGGAAGGAAGGTAGTTATAAGGGGTCAAAGTTCCGTTTTTTATTATTTTTTTTTGTGACGCTCATGATCGAGATAGCTCGCCAAAATTTGGGAATAAGTAGGTCATGATGTAACTAAGTAAAATCTCGAGGAGTTGAACGCTGCGCGGTCGACAAAGGGGTGGGGCAGGGGTGAATATAAAAAAATGTAAGGGGTTTTTTGCGACGTTCGTGATTGAGATAGTGCACCAAAATTTGGAAATAAGTAGACCATGACATAACTAAGTAATATCCCCAGAGACGGAAACCAGAGTGGTGGACGAGGGTAGTTATAAGGGGTAAAAGTCGCGGTTTTTATTATTTTTTTTATGGCACTCATGATGGAGATAGTGCACCAAAATTTTGAAGTAAGTAGGTTATGACGTAGCTAAGTAAAATCTTAAGGGGAGGAACGCTGCTTGGGGTACAAATGGGTGGTAGGCAGGGGTCAGTATAAAAATATATGGGGGTTTTTTTGCCGTTCGTGATCGAGATAGTGCACCAAAATTTGGGAATAAGTAGATCATGACATTACTAAGTAAAATATTTAGGGGCGGAACGCTGCGTGGGGGACAAATGTTGTGCCGGGTCACAAAAAAAAAATAATACACACTGTGACTTTGACCCCTTAAAACTAACCTAATCCCCAACTCTGGTTTCCGGCTCCGGGGATTTTACTTAGCTAAGTCATGCTCTACTTATTCCCAAATTTTGGTGCACTATCTCAATCTAACACGTCGCAAAAAACCCCTTATATTTTTTATATACACACCTACCCCCACCTCTTTATCGGCAACGCAGCTTTCCACCCCTGGAGATTGTACTTAGTTACCTCATTACCTACTTATTCCCAAATTTTGGTGTACTATCTCGATCATGAGCGTCACAAAAAAAAAATAATAAAAACGGCGATTTTGACCCCTTATAACTACCCTCATGCCCAACTCTGGTTTCCGGCTCTGAGAATTTTACTTAGTTATGTCTTGGTCTACTTATTCTCAAATTTTGGTGCACTCTGTCAATCACGAACGTCGCAAAAAACCCCTTATATTTTTTGTATTCACCCCTGCCCCACCCCTTTGTTGGCCACGCAGAGTGCCACCCCTGGAGATTTTACTTAGTTACGTCATGAGCTACTTATTCCCAAATTTTGGTTCACTTTCTCGATCATGAGCGTCACAAAAAAAAATAATAAAAACGGCGACTTTGACCCCTTATAACTACCCTCATCCCCAACTCTGGTTTCCGGCTCTGGGGATTTTACTTAGTAATGTCATGATCTATTTATACCCAAATTTTGCTGCACTATCTCAATCACGAACGTCGCAAAAAACCCGTTATATTTTTTATATTCACCCCTACCCCCACCCCTTTGTCGGCCACGCAGCGTTGAGCCCCTAGAGATTTTACTTAGGTACGTCATGACCTACTTATTCCCAAATTTTTGTGCACTATCTCGATCATAAGCGTCATAAAAAAAATAATAAAATCCGCGACTTTGACCCCTTATAAATACCCTCGGCCCCAACTCTGGTTTCCGGCCGTTGGTGAAAGTGATGTACACAACTAATTCAACATATCCCCGTATAGTTTTTCCATATTACTTATCACGCACTAAATCCGCTTCTATCTCTCCGACTATTGCTTTAAATCGAAATGATTCAATCCTGTGGCTATGCTTTTGCTGCATTTTATTTTGTTTTTGGCCCTAATGCTCAGTCTTGGTGAGATTAGTTCTGCTCCAAAGGACAAAATTGGTAGTCTATGCGCCTCTAAATTATTTAGTACCTTCCTTACTGTCTGTTTTGTGGCTTCTGGCTGTAGTGCGAGTTCACTTTCAGCCTTTGTTTGTCTTGCTTCTTTCTCCTTTTCTTTTGCTTGAGCTCTTGTTATGGCTAGTATATGGGCGTTGTCTATGTATAGGTTTTTTAGTTGATGCAATGTTATTCTTGAAAGACTATCTGCGTAGTTACTTTTCCCTGTTATATACTCTATTTCGAAGTCATATTCTTCTAGGTCTAATCTGATCCTCGTGAGTTTTGAGGTTGGTTCTTTCATTGCAAATAGGTGTGTCAAAGGTTTATGGTCTGTTTTTACTTTGAATGTTGGTGCTCCATATAGATAACATTTAAAATAATTAATTCCCCAATGAATCGCTAGTAATTCCTTAACGATTATAGGTTTATTACATTCTCCTTTACTAAAACTTCTTGATGCATATGCTATAGGTAGGTCAATTCCGTTATATTCTTGACTTAGGATTGCTGAACAACTCTCATTGGATGCGTCTGTTGTTAAGATAAACTGTTTGTTGAAATCAGGATATTTTAAAATTGGTGGTTTCGTCAGAGATGCTTTAAGCTTTTTGAATGCTTTTTCACACTCCTCGGTCCACGAAAATTCTACTCCTTTCCTCGATAATTTGTTGAGTGGTCTGCATATTTCCGCAAAATTTTTAATAAAACGTCTGTAATAGTTGCAAAATGCTACAAATCTCTTTGTTTCTTCCGCTGTCTTAGGTGTCGGATATTGTTCAATTACTGCATACTTCGCTTTGTCTGGTGATACTCCCTCTTGAGAAAGATCATGTCCTAAATATGTTACTTCCCTTCTAAAGAATTGACATTTTCCTGGGTTAAGTTTCAAATTGAATTTTCGACATGTCTCGAATGTCTTTTTCAGGTTGTCTAAGTGATGTTTTTCGGATATTTCAATTACTACGTTATCGTCCATGTAAAGAAATGCTTTGTCTGGTGTTAATCCTGAAAATGCTATTGACATCATTCTTGAAAAGCTATTTGGGCTTACATTTAATCCAAAAGGTAATCTGGTAAATTGAAATGCTCCATTTTCTGTGCTGAACGATGTGTATTTTCTCGATGATTTTCTAATGGTATCTGGTGAAAGCCTGACATTAAGTCTATAACTGAAAACCATTTTGCTCTTCCTAGTTGATCTAATATCGAATCTATTCTTGGTAATGGAAATTTGTCTGTAACTATCTTCTTGTTCAGTTGTCTAAAATCTATGCATAATCTCCATGCTTTTCCTCCATCTATAGCTTTTTTCGGTACCAGTACTACTGGGCTGTTGTACTCGGATGTAGATGGTTCTATGATTCCTTGGTCTCTTAGGTTTTGTACTTGTCGATTTAATTCCTCTGTTTGCGCATGAGGTGTCCTATAATTCTTGATATATACCGGAGTTTGGTCTTTATCTCTTAGTTTTTGTTCGTAGAAATTGTTACAGGTTAACATATCATGCCTTAGGGCGAATATGTCTGAATATTCCTCGCATAACGATACTAAGTTGTCTCGTATGTATTCTGGTATGTCTAATTTCAGTGATTCTCGTAATTCTTTTTTTCTGTCCTTGCTGTCGTTGACTAGCCTATATATATTGAATAGTTTAATATCCAACGTCCTGATTGTGCTTGCGTCTACATTTACTGTTTCGTACGTTGTGTTCAAAATTTTGATGTATGGATTATTACTTGAAATAATTGCTCTTGCTATGAATATTCCTGGTTGTATTTCTTGCTGTTCCACTATCCTGTCTTTCTTTAACGTTTGAAAAATTTTTACGATTCTGTAAATTTCACATCTAGGCGGTATTATTATGGTGTCATTGTCTATATTATCCAGAATTTTCGTACTAATGTAACAATCGTTGTCCTCTTTAATGTGCATTTTAAGGTTTGCGTAATCTAGTATACATTGAAAGTTAGAAATAAAGTCTCTCCCAATGATTCCGTCTGTTGGAATTGGAAAGTTAGGTTCTACCAATTGAAAGATGTGTTCGAATCGAGTTCCTTTTCAACTTCCTTGTCGATTGGTTGATGTATTGAACTTGGAACCACTGTTCTCACATTTACTGCTTGAAATGATCGTATAACTTTGTCTCTGATTTTTCCAAAATATTTGTTGCACGATTCCCTTTGTTTGTCCGAAAGTGCTTCCCAGTTTTTCCTAGTCAATTGTGTGAACTTGTTATAAGCTTTAATTAGCTGTGTCGTTACTTCTTCCTTTATGTCCTTAGATTTCGGAACTTTTTTCTTTAAGACTCTTCTGCTTTGCCTGTCTATTTCTTGTGCAATTTCCTCAACTATTTTGACAAAATCTTCCCAAGTAACTTTGTTGCTACTCATTTATACATAATTTTTTTCTTTTTTCCAGCTTCTGCACTTCTTAGCGAAAATATAAATTCGATAGTCTTACGGTGTATATAGATATGTAGTATATAGATATATAGTAAAAATATAGAGATAAAATAATACGTCAATATATGGTAAAAATATGTAAAAATTGCAGTAGTAATAAAAATTCAAAAATAAATAACGTTATATTAACCCTTGTAAATAAGTAGTTAGAATAATAATTTAAATGTATTATGCATATAGCGTATATTTGTTATATCGTATATTTATTTTGATAGGTATATTTACGATAGCAAATATTAAAATAAAAAATTGCAAAAATGTAGTAAAAATCAGTAGTCAAATAATAAATGAATAAAAGTCAGCGAGGATAAAGTATACGTTGATAAATATGTAAAAATCATATAAAATTGTATCATTGCGTCCTATAATAACTTAATATGAGAGTAAAAAAAATCTTTGTATATTGATAAATATTGGTAATAGAATAGAATAATTAAGTAAAAATAGGTAACCTTGAAACATATATTAATGTAATTAAGGTAGCACATAATGTTTATACTTTATACTTTATATTAATCAGGAAATACCATAAAAATAGCTAATATGGACTTACCACTTTTACACGTCTTTGTTCGTATCACAAGTCCTCGCTGCACGTTCCATAGCATTGTCCATTTTCCATTGTCCCACGATGTTCCATCTCCATACTGTTCCCTTTTCAGCTCCGCGTCGGCCTGATGTCTCCATCCATTTTACATACCACACTGTTGTCTAAGGTGGTCTAGGTGCCTGAACATTGACGTGTTTCTTCATACCTGTCCTGTTCACCAGTCCTGAGTTCTTCCCTGGTTCTGGATCGCCATATGACAGCCCTGGGCACTAAGGCTATCTGCTCCCGGTGAGGGTGGTTATCCCTTATCCGAGGGGTGGAATAATTGATACGCTTTTACTTGTTGAGTTGTTTTATTTACACTCGCATTAGCATAAGCTGGTAGCACCGCACCCAAAGAACATCTCGTCTAGAAAGAGACACTATCTCTAATGTGGAACCATTACGTCTGATCACCAAAATAGAATGACGAATGTCTCCTATAATACTAATGAAATCCCTTGTTATAGTTTTGCTGTTTATATATTTAGAAATGCCTATTCAGCATCGACCATGAAAAGTGTTTATAATTGACTCTGCAATTATTAGTTGAATCGTGATCTAGGATAACAATATTTATATAATCGAATGAAGGTTGTAATATTGTTATGATGACATAAATAACTGAAAGTAATTATCGTAGATAATTACAGGGTGTTTTTAAGATATATCTACTGAGTACAGATGAATTCTTGTACACCAGTCATAATACCACCCCAAACCATAATACTGCCACCTTCAAATGGAACACGCGGTTGGGCTGTTTCTAGTTGAGCTTGTCGTCCTGGGGCCCTCCAAACCCGTGTTCTTCGCGAATCAGACACCAAGCCAATTTTTGATTCATCAGAGGACATCACGTTATTCCAGTTAGGACCATGATGCACCATTTCTCTAGCCCATTGCAAACTTACTATTTTGTGTTGGTAGGTTAGTTTAGGAACATGTAAGGGCCTTCTACGATACAAATTTACCGCATTTAGTCAGCGTGTTATTGCTTGCCGTGAAATATACAGTCCTTGAAACCTAGCAATTTCTCTGGATATACCACTTGTAGATTCCAGACGATTTCTTCGGGCTATCAATGTTATCTGCCGATCTTGTCCTGCTGTTTTACATCGACTTCCATTTCTGGGGCAATCCTTCACGTCATCTGTATTTTCAACTTTTTTTTTAATTTACGATACAGCACGCTGAATAGCATTAACGATATTCGCGATATTTCTTTGAGTAAAGACGTGTTGTAACAAATTAATTACTGTAGATCTCTCAAATTGAGATATAACGTTTCTAGCCATTTTTAAACGACTCAATTCAAATTTAAACAACGACTGAAATAATGTATAAATACACTAATCAGTTGAATGTGACCAAAATGGTACAAAAACCATTCAAATTTTTAATCATTTTCATTTAAAAACGCTCTAGATTAAATATCAACAACATTTTTGAAACCACCAGAGGCGTAGATATATTATTTTTACGTATTCCATCTTTTGGACATGTGTGTATATAATTTCATAGAAATCGTTCAAGCCGTCTCGGAGGAGTATGGAAACTAACAGTATGACAGGAGAATTTTATAGATGTAAATATAAAGATGGCTATTAAAAAATAGGAGTTGGAGATAGAAGGATGAAAATTAAGAGTTTTGTGTATTTTTTAATGCTTCATCATATAAAATTAAGGTAGATAATTTTGTCCAAAAAAAAATAAAAAATGTCAGGGGGGCAACCCCGTTATAACTTATAAGTACAAAAAATAAATTACAACCTATTCTAATTCCTACAGGATATATGTGTAAAATTTCATAAAAATCGGTCAATCCGTTTCGGAGGAGTATGACATGAGGGGGGTATGTAACACTGTTACAGGAAAATGTTATATTTATAGAAGTATCTGTGAATTAAATAAAAACAGTGCCTAACTTTGACCGCAACTAACCTAGGCGACTTTTTTTGTATAATAATCTTGTAAAAATACCATCTTTCCTGTCCCAAAGTAGATTTAGTCTAAAGTCAATATTAACAAAGTTATTCAAATTATTTATAAGCCATAAATGAAGAAAATGTTTTCGGAATGGTGAAAATTACATTTTATTAATTTTTTTAAATGTTTTGAAAATATAGTGTTCTTCTTTCATGTGGTTTCTACAGAATTGTAGTATCGTTATTATTTTCTGAGCAATAGCATTGCAAAAAAAAGCTCTGTGAGATAAACAAATTGAATAAAATTTAAACTAATTGACGACTCGTCTTGATGTGTAATTACTTGTGTATTATACGGACTGTTTGACTCTACTTTTCTTGCAATATCAAAGTCTTAAGTTTATTTTCGCAAAAATTATAGCGAATTTTTAATTTTCGAAATTTTAGATTTATTTTGCAATTTCCAAAGGAACAAATGACAGTGCCAGAATGTAAAAGTTCCATCTTAAATCTTAGCTAATCGACTTAAAGACGAATACCCTAAATAAGATATCTAATTACCCTACTTTTACTTGTAGCGATTTAAACTAAAAAATACTCTTTTTAACCTTTATTTGTAAATAACTAAAATTCTCATCCGAACTGTGACGGGCATTTTTGTATTTAGAATGTATTAAGTATACAGGGTGTAACAAAAACACAGGTCATAAATTAAAGTACATATTCTGGGACCAAAAATAGTTCGAACGAACCTAACTTACCTTAGTACAAATATGCACATAAATAAAGTTATAGCCCTTTGAAGTTACAAAATGAAAATCGATTTTCTCGAATATATCGAAAACTATTAGATATTTTTTATTGAAAATTGACAAGTGGGATTCTTACGGCAGTAGTATCTTAATAAAAAATTACAGTGAAATTTGTGCACCCCCTAAAAAAATTATGGGGTTTTGTTCCCTTAAACCCCCCCAAACTTTTGTGTACGTGCCAATGAAATTGTTATTGTGGTACCATTAGTTAAACTCAATATTTTCAAAACTTTTTGGCCTCTTAATATTTTTTCGATTTGGCAGTTTTTATCGAGATGCGACTTATTTTTTTAATATGTTTACATAAAAAAATGATGGGGGTTTTGTGCCTTTAAACCCCCCAAATGTTTGTGTAAGTTCCCATTAAACTATTACAGCGATACCATTAGTTAAACACAGTGTTTTTAAAACTTTTTTGCCTCTTTGTATTTTTTCGATAAGTAACCTTTTATCCAGATGTGGCTTCTTTTTTAATATGGTTCAAAATATACCTAAAAATGTAAATCATAAATAAATTTTCATATTTTTACCAAGTCTCCATAATCGTACTTAACATATACAAATATGTGGTGGATTTGAAAAATATTCAAAATATCTCGATAAAAACTAACTTATCGAAAAAGTACTGAGAGGCAAAAAAGTTTTTAAAATATTGTGTTTAACTAATAGTATTACAATAATAATTAAATTGGAACGTACACAAAAGTTTGGGGGGGTTTAAAGGAATAAAACCCCCATAAAATTTTTAAGGGGTGTCAAAATTTCACTATAATTTTTTCTTAAGATTCTACTGCCATAAGAATACGACATGTCAATTTTCAATAAAAAATATCTAAAAGTTTTCGATATATTGGAAAAAATCGATTTTCATTTTGTAACTTCAATGGGCTGTAACTTTTTTTGTGTGCACATTTGTACTAAGGTAAGTTAGGTTCAATCGAACTATTTTTGATCCCAGAATATGTGATTAAATTTATGACCTGTATTTTTGTTGGGATGCAGCCAGAAAGCAGTTTATTAACGAAAAGTCTTAGATTTAAAATATTGTTTATTATATTTTTAATTCAATTATTCTAATTGTTTAAAAAGTAGTAAACTTTGTATCTGGGGCTTTTCGTTGTTTTCCTCGTAATACGAGAGATGTCGCTAGATTGCGTCTCAAAAGGTGGGTTCATTGCATCGCGATGGTTTGCCTTAAAAGAGGCAGAATGTTTATATTCCCTTCAGAGTTGTGACTGCATAAACTTCACTGATGATGCATAAGGATGCTGAAATAGTTGCTATATGGAGATGGTAGTCCAACTCTGAATCGAATATAAACAAAATCTGCCTTGAACCCTTTTTTAATAATTAGTACTTCGTCCGTTGGCCTGAATTCTCTCCCATTCTTCACGAGCGGCATCTTTTAGTTCTCGAAATGTAATAGGGGGATTATTTCGCTTCTTGATGCGTGTTTTGATAATATCCCAAGCATGTCCAATTACGTTCATGTCAGGGGAATTCAAATGCCGCTGTAATGTAGATATTCCTTCTTCTTCCAGAAGATGCTGTACTGCTGCTGTTCGATGGAGAGTTGCGTTGCCATGCATAAACACAAATTCATCACCTAGTGCCCCTCGGAATAGACGCATAGCAGGATTTAAAACTTCCTCGATGTACACAGCACCAGTGACTCTTCTCTCCAGAACCAGCAGTGGAGTCCCTATACCAGTCATAATACCACCCCAAACCATAATACTGCCACCTTCAAATGGAACACGCGGTTGGGCTGTTTCTAGTTGAGCTTGTCGTCCTGGGGCCCCCCAAACCCGTGTTCTTCGCGAATCAGACACCAAGCCAATTTTTGATTCATCAGAGAACATCACGTTGTTCCAGTTAGGACCATGATGCACCATTTCTCTAGCCCATTGCAAACTTACTATTTTGTATTGGTAGGTTAGTTTAGGAACATGTAAGGGCCTTCTACGATACAAATTTACCGCATTTAGTCAGCGTGTTATTGCTTGCCGTGAAATATTCAGTCCTTGAAACCAAGCAATTTCTCTGGATATACCACTTGTAGATTCCAGACGATTTCTTCGGGCTATCAATGTTATCTGCCGGTCTTGTCCTGCTGTTGTACATCGACTTCTACCATTTCTGGGGCAATCCTTCACGTCATCTGTATTTTCAACTTTTTTTTTTTTAATTTACGATACAGCACGCTGAATAGCATTAACGATATTCGCGATATTGATTTGAGTAAAGACGTGTTGTAACAAATTAATTACTGTAGATCTCTCAAATTGAGATATAACGTTTCTAGCCATTTTTAAACGGCTCAATTCAAATTTAAACAACGACTGAAATAATGTATAAATACACTAATCAGTTGAATGTGACCAAAATGGTACAAAAACCATTCAAATTTTTAATCATTTTCATTTAAAAACGCTCTAGATTAAATATCAACAACATTTTTGAAACCACCAGAGGCGTAGATATATTATTTTTACGTATTCCATCTTTTGGACATGTGTGTATATAATTTCATAGAAATCGTTCAAGCCGTCTCGGAGGAGTATGGAAACTAACAGTATGACAGGAGAATTTTATAGATGTAAATATAAAGATAGCTATTAAAAAATAGGAGTTGGAGATAGAAGGATGAAAATTAAGAGTTTTGTGTATTTTTTAATGCTTCATAATATAAAATTAAGGTAGATAATTTTGTCCAAAAAAAATGTCAGGGGGGCAACCCCGTTATAACTTATAAGTACAAAAAATAGATTACAACCTATTCTAATTCCTACAGGATATATGTGTAAAATTTCATAAAAATCGGTCAATCCGTTTCGGAGGAGTATGACATGAGGGGAGTATGTAACACTGTTACAGGAAAATGTTATATTTATAGAAGTATCTGTGAATTAAATAAAAACAGTGCCTAACTTTGACCGCAACTAACCTAGGCGACTTTTTTTGTATAATATTCTTGTAAAAATACCATCTTTCCTGTCCCAAAGTAGATTTAGTCTAAAGTCAATATTAACAAAGTTATTCAAATTATTTATAAGCCATAAATGAAGAAAATGTTTTCGGAATGGTGAAAATTACATTTTATTAATTTTTTTAAATGTTTTGAAAATATAGTGTTCTTCTTTCATGTGGTTTCTACAGAATTGTAGTATCGTTATTATTTTCTGAGCAATAGCATTGCAAAAAAAAGCTCTGTGAGATAAACAAATTGAATAAAATTTAAACTAATTGACGACTCGTCTTGATGTGTAATTTTTTGTGTATTATACGGACTATTTGACTCTACTTTTCTTGCAATATCAAAGTCTTAAGTTTATTTTCGCAAAAGTTATAGCGAATTTTTAATTTTCGAAATTTTAGATTTATTTTGCAATTTCCAAAGCAACAAATGACCGTGCCAGAATGTAAAAGTTCCATCTTAAATCTTAGCTAATCGACTTAAATACCCTAAATAAGATATCTAATTACCCTACTTTTACTTGTAGCGATTTAAACTAAAAAATACTCTTTTTAACCTTTATTTGTAAATAACTAAAATTCTCATCCGAACTGTGACGGGCATTTTTGTATTTAGAATGTATTAAGTATACAGGGTGTAACAAAAACACAGGTCATAAATTAAAGTACATATTCTGGGACCAAAAATAGTTCGAACGAACCTAACTTACCTTAGTACAAATATGCACATAAATAAAGTTATAGCCCTTTGAAGTTACAAAATGAAAATCGATTTTCTCGAATATATCGAAAACTATTAGATATTTTTTATTGAAAATTGACAAGTGGCATTCTTACGGCAGTAGTATCTTAATAAAAAATTACAGTGAAATTTGTGCACCCCCTAAAAGTTTTATGGGGTTTTGTTCCCCTAAACCCCCCCAAACTTTTGTGTACGTGCCAATGAAATTGTTATTGTGGTACCATTAGTTAAACTCAATATTTTCAAAACTTTTTTGCCTCTTAATGTTTTTTTGATAAGGCAGTTTTTATCGAGATGCGACTTATTTTTTTAATATGTTTACATAAAAAAATTATGGCGGTTTTGTGCCTTTAAACCCCCCAAATGTTTGTGTAAGTTCCCATTAAACTATTACAGCGATACCATCAGTTAAACACAGTGTTTTTAAAACTTTTTTGCCTCTTTGTATTTTTTCGATAAGTAACCTTTTATCCAGATGTGGCTTCTTTTTTAATATGGTTCAAAATATACCTAAAAATGTAAATCATAAATAAATTTTCATATTTTTACCAAGTCTCCATAATCGTACTTAACATAATATACAAATATGTGGTGGATTTGAAAAATATTCAAAATATCTCGATAAAAACTAACTTATCGAAAAACTACTGAGAGGCAAAAAAGTTTTTAAAATATTGTGTTTAACTAATAGTACTACAATAATAATTAAATTGGAACGTACACAAAAGTTTGGGGGGGGGTTTAAAGGAATAAAACCCCCATAAAATTTTTAAGGGGTGTCAAAATTTCACTATAATTTTTTCTTAAGATACTACTGCCATAAGAATACGACATGTCAATTTTCAATAAAAAATATCTAATAGTTTTCGATATATTGGAAAAAATCGATTTTCATTTTGTAACTTCAATGGGCTGTAACTTTTTTTGTGTGCACATTTGTACTAAGGTAAGTTAGGTTCAATCGAACTATTTTTGATCCCAGAATATGTGATTAAATTTATGACCTGTATTTTTGTTAAACCCTGTATACCTAGTACCCAAAAAACTCATTTGCAACCTGTCCCGACAAAAACCTTATTTCTCTGGACTAATGATCGTATTAAGGCAGAACTGATGCCGGCTAGAGGACGCTAGGAAAAGCGGAGTTTTCGGAGGAAAAAAAAAGATGCAAGAATTTGAAAATTACACTATAAGAAAATTTTAAAAGATCTCGTTTCACTATAACTTTTTTAAGATATTCCTGCCATAAGAATGCCACATGTTCATTTTCAATAAAAAATCTCTGTTTTCGATATATGTATCGAAAAAAATTTATTTTCATTTTATAACTTCAAAGGGCTGTAACTTTTTTATGTGTACATTTGTACTAAGGTAAGTTAGGTTCAATCGAACTGTTTTTGGTCCCAGAATATGTGATTTAATTTATGACCTGAATTTTTGTTACACCCTGTATAAATGGTCCCATTAGACGGCTAACTACATGTTCCCCTAGAAGTCGATCCTCTGGTCCTTGCTCCTCTTTTTCTAGGTAAGGAAATCTTTTCAATAAATACTTGGACTGGACATCAACTACAAGCTGCTAGCATTTAACACCGCATTTAATTCCAAACTTATCGAGTTTACACGCCATGTACTGGGTGAAGTGACATCTTGCCTTCGTAGAAAAGTCCTAAATTATCAAGTTTCTAAAATAACTATGAATTAGTAGTACAGAGGGTCAAAAATAGAAAGCAGTCAAAATGACCGCTCTGGTGCTTCTAGTGTTAACCAAGAAATGTGCTTTTCTTCCAATGATAATATTTTCTGAGTTACCATATGACTCTGATATTGTACTAGGAAATAATTTTAATATAAAATATTCTTATCAAATCGACCTCTTTCTATGTTTTAATATATTTAAATTATTTGATTGATCCATACTGTAAACAAATAAGTACCTCGTAGGTACCAAGCCGATTCCAGGTGATGTACCAAATGCAATCTTGTACATAATAATAACAGTTAATTTTAATCCTATGTGCAGGTATATTTTGAAAGTTAACTGCATTATAATGTAGTTATTCTCTTTTATGAAATTTCCTTAGATAATAAACGGGTACTCATACAGATTTCTTTCAAGATATCTTGAATAAAATAAAAATGGAATTTATAAATAAATCAGTGTGCGAAATCGAGATCGATTATAACAAAACCGTATACCTAGTAACAGGATGTCGATTCTAATCGTTTATATACTTTAGTTTTTAATAACATATTGCCCCATGATGTTAAATTCGTTTTACGTGAATAGAGAATTGGTTTATTAGAAATCTTTTTCTGTGTGAATTCCACCCATAGTCCGATCAGAGAACAAACAAATAGTACGAGAACCTACTGCAGAATCCCTACATTCATCTTCTTCTTCAAGTGCCATATCAGAGTTATCCGACGTTGGCGATCACCCTTGAGAAGTATTCTCGATCTTTAGCAATATGGAATCGTTGTCCTGTATTTGATATCTGAGTCCAATAACGAATGTTTTTCTAACAAAGAAACTTAAGGAAACTCAAAGAAAAAAAAAACAAAGAAACAAAGAAACTTCTTCTTCTTTGAGTGCCTCTCCTATCGGAGATTGGATATCATTAGGGCGATTCTAATTTTATTTACTGCTGTTTTGAACAATTCGTTAGTGGTACAGCCAAACCACTCTCTCAAATTTCTCATCCAGGACATTCTTCTACGGCCTGGATTTCTTCGTCCTTGGATTTTTCCTTGCATTATGTTTTGTAGGAATGTGTACTTTTGTCCCCTCATCAGGTGGCCTAAGTATTCAAGTTTTCTCTTTTTTATATTCAGTAGAACTTCTGGCTTGTTATTTATTCTGCGTATTACTTCTTCATTTGTAATTTTATCCACCCAACTTATTCTTAGTATACGGCGGTAGCACCACATCTCAAAGCTTTCAAGATTTTTAATATTCCTCTGTTTAAGAGTCCATGACTCAACACCGTATAGACTAAGAGCCGCTATAGGTGAAAATTCTTAATCATTTTAGGCACGACGGGACCCTATAACTTAAATAGTAGAACCTAAAAGAAAACGTTTGAACACTGTGCCGTCACTTTTCAGTGGCACATGCGTCTACAGTGGCGCATCAAACTTTCCACTTATGGACGGGATACATAAATTAAAAAATACCCTCCCTAATTACCAGAATTCAGTTTTTTTCATTTTTTAAGTTTTATGTGATCAAGACATAAGATTCATCGTAATTTTAACCCACCACCCCCCTTCTCCCTGCCCCCACTATCAAAAACTTTATTTTTCGATTTTATTTTTTTTTGAGGGATGAAATCAATTTTCAAATTTAAAAAAATTTACACGCATAGTTAAGAGTTTTATAAAACACGTCTATTTTTTATAGACCTGTAGGTTGAGTGTACATAACCTCAAAAAAATTTTAAATTTTTTTTTTGAAAAAAAGTATATAACTTTTTTTTGGGGATAGCTGCAGATCTAATTTTTTCTTAGTCTTGTGTATTTTATCAAACACTATATTCCTAATTTTTTTCAGATTTTTCTGTAACGTTGGTCACCTTCAAAAATCCAAAAAACTGTTTTTTAAGGGGGTTTTGGGGGGTTTGAACGTGTTTTTCTGATTTTTAAATATTCTAAAGAACTCAGTTACTTCAAGATACATATAACCTATAAAAACAAAATTGATTTGATATATTACGAAGTCGATAAAATAGGGAAAATCCCCCAAAACCCCCAAAAAACAGTTTTTCGGATTTTTCAAGATGGGGAGACTTACGGAAAAATCTGAAAAAAATATAAAATATAGTGTTTGATAAAACACACAAGATTAAGAAAAAAAATAGACCGGCAGCTATTCCTCAAAAAAAGTTATACGCTTTTTTGAAAAAAAAAATTTCTTTTAATTTTTTGAGGAAATGTACACTCTACCTATGGGTCTATAAAAAATAGACATATTTTATAAAAGCCTCAACTATGCGTGTGAATTTTTTGAAATTTTAAAATTGATTGCATCCCACCAAAAAAAAATAAAAACGAAAAATGAAGTTTTTGATGGTGGGGGCAGGGGGAAGGGGGTGGTGGGTTAAAATCACGATGAATCCTATGTGTTAATCACATAGAGCTTAAAAAAATAAAAAAAATTAATTCTGTTAGTAAGTTCTGTTAACTTTTAATTTATTTATCCCGTCCATAAGTGGAAAGTTTGATGCGCCACTGTCGACGCATGTGCCACTGAAAAGTGACGGCACAGTGTTCAAACGTTTTCTTTTAGGTTCTACTATTTAAGTTATAGGGTTCCATCGTGCCTAAAATGATTAAAAGAAATTTCACCTATAGCGTCTCTAACACCGGTCGGCTCTTAGTCTAGTAGAGCAAAGTACTGAATACATAGCATTTTAACATTCTAGTTCGTAGATGAATACTAATATCACGATTACAAAATAATTTTTTCATTTTTATAAAAGTAGACCTGGCAATTTCAATACGTCTTTTTATCTCGTGATTTTGGTCACCTGTTTCATTGATAAGGGTTCCCAAGTTTTTGTATTCGTTTACTTTTTCAAGTTTGGTACCGTTTATTGTGATACTAGTGTCATTTATTGGATTCTTACTGAAGGTGATATATTTGGTTTTTTTGACGTTCATCCTTATGCCGTAGTTATTACATATCTCATTCATACTTTCAACTAGATGTTGTAGATCTTCCGCTGTTCTTGCCATTATCACAGTATCGTCAGCATATCGAATGTTATTGATAACTTCTCCATTGACTATTATCCCTTCGTTTGCATATGAGAGAGCTTCTTGGCATATTTGTTCGCTGTAGATAATAAACAAGAGCGGTGACAATATACAACCCTGTCGTACCCCTCTACGTATTTCTATTTCGTCCGATGTTTGGTCTTCTATTTTTATATTAGCTCGCTGATTCCAGTACAGATTTAATATTATTTGTATGTCTCTGGTGTCAATGTTCTTACTCTCCAGGATTTCTTTGAGTTTACTGTGGCTTACTTTGTCAAAGGCCTTTTCAAAGTCTATAAAGCAGGCGTGTACCTCTTGGTTAACATCTAGACATCTCTGTGTTAGAACGTTCAGGGCAAAGAGAGCATCCCTTGTACCTAATCCTTTTCTGAATCTTATCTGTGTATCGTTAATATCGATGTCTAGTTTGTGATAGATTCGGTTGTGGATGACTCTAAGAAATATTTTAAGCAGGTGACTCATCAAGGAGATTGTTCGATGATCTGAACATTGCACTGCCTTAGTTTTCTTCGGTATGGTGACAAACGTAGACAGCAACTATTCTTGTGGTATTATACCAGTACTGTATATTTTATTGAATATATGCAATATTATGGTTACGGATTGAACATTCAAAAGCTTCAGCAATTCTGTAGGGATTTCATCAGGTCCGTTTGCTTTTCCATTTTTAGCGTTTCTTATTGCGTATTCTACTTCTTCTTTCAATATGTCTGGCCCAGTTGCATTGATTATCTGAGTTAAGTTGTTTCTATCGTCTTCAAATAATTCATTCAGGTATTCTGTCCATCTTTTTATTTTATTCTCTAGATCTACAATAAGGTTTCCATCTTTGTCTTTAAGTTTACCTATTTGGCATTTCTTTATGCTTCCTGTTATCTCTTTTACTTTTTTGTGCATATTGAACGCATCGTACTTTTTCTCATAGGTTTCCATTTCTTCACACTGTTCTTTAATCCACGCCTTTTTGGCTTCTTTTATTCTCTTTTTTATGTGTTTGTTTATTTCTTTGTATTTGTCTAGGTAATTCTTCATATTTCTTCTTTGTTCCATCAAGTCTAGTATGTCCTGTGTCATCCACCCCTTGTTCTTTGTTGTCGTTTTTGTCAGATGTTTCTTTCCTGCTGTTTGTATAGCTGTAATTATGTACTTTAATTTTTGGTTAACGTTATCTGTATCGTTAATTTGTTGTTGCACTGAACTGAGGTTTTCATTTATTTCTTCTCCTGTTTCTTGTTGTATATTTTTGTTTCTAAGTTTAACTAAATCTAGTGTCTTTCTTTGTGGTCTCCTTATCTTTTTTGGTCTCGCCTCTATCACAGTAACTACCGGATTATGATCTGAGCCTATATCAGCTCCTGGGTACGTCTTAGTACATTTAACAGCATTACGATACCTCCTTGCTATCAGAATGTAGTCTATTTGATTTCTCACTATTTTTTCTTTGGTATGTTGTGGAGATGTCCATGTATATAATCGCCGAGGAGGTGATTTAAAAAGGGTGTTTGTTATTACGAAGTCTTCGCTCTGGCCAAATTGAATCAATCGGTCTCCTCTGTCGTTTCTGTTTCCAAGTCCATAGTTTCCTACATGTTCTCCTACCTTACCTTGACCGACCTTGGCATTAAGATCGCCCATTATTATGTTAATGTGTTGCTTTTTTATTGCTTTCAGCATTTCTTCTAAGTCGTTGTAGAATTGTTCTATTTCATCGTCATCTTTATCTGCTGTTGGTGCATAGGCTTGAATAAGATTTATTAAGTTATGTCTTTCTTTAATTTGTATTAATATTAAGCGTTCTGAGTAAGGAGTACAGGTAATCAGAGAATTTTTCCATTTCTTTGAAATGATGATTCCAACTCCGTACCGATGGGTGTTGTTGTCGATTCCGGAGTAATAAAATACGCCATCATTTCGTGTTGAACATTTCCCGGATCCTGGCCATTGTGTATCGCTGATTCCTAAAACATCGATGTTTAGTCTATTCATTTCTTGTTCAACATTATCCAGTTTTCCTGCAGAGAACAAACTTCTCACATTCCACGTTGCAACTCTTAAAGTTGTTGGTTTCTGCATTTTAATTTAAAGAAACTTAAAGGAACCTAAAAAAATAAGGATTTTCTTCAAATTCTTAAGTCCATAAACGAAAAGTAAACCAAAATTGTAATAAGTCAGGAAATAAAATTCGAAATTATTTATCCTCAGAGCTTTTTAAGTTGGAAAAATTAAACATAACAGAGTGGCGAAATACTCGACAAGGGAAATCTAAATTGCATTTCACGTCCTGCCATTCACCGTGATAATAATTTTAGCGAACTATTTCCTTTAATATCCACCAAAGGTGAATAAAGTATAAACTAAAAGGAAAGAAAAGATGGTTCAGATTTGATTACAGTACAGAGCGGTGAACGGTGAATTACAGGACGTGAAATTCAATTTAGATTTCCCTTGTCGAGTATTTCGCCACTCTGTTATGCTTTATTTTTCCAACTTAAATAGCTCAGAGGATAAATAATTTCGAATTTTATTTCCTGACTTATTAGATTTTAATTCATAGATGGTGCTAGCAGCATCTTTGGTAATTATTTTGATAATTACCTGGAAAGGATGAAAGGATTTTATTTCAGTTCAGTGCCTCTACCCAAGTGGTCCGATGAGGAGACGGTTATTCCAAAATACGTATAAGCACATAGTAGAGGCTCTGTACTGTAATCAAATCTGAACCATCTTTCTTTTCTTTTAGAAAAGTTAAACGTTTATCATAATCCTGTTCTGTCTAATTATGGTGTAGTTGAGTTTTATGTGGATGAAAGTGGTTTCGGTTAAATTCTGTTCCATTTAAAATAAGCATCATATGACACATTGAATAATCCAATAATGAAACTCTAAATTTTGAACACCCTGTAAATAGATGTGTAATAATCAATCATGAAATACATTTAAGCAATATCCAACTATTTAGCTGTGAAAGTTATTTTTTTATAATTTCTTAAATAACTTGACAATAAACCGTCTTTTAAAACTTAACATTTTAAGAAAAGTCACCATAACTTAGAAAACTCTGTTCATAGGTATAGGGAATCCCTATAAAACTATACCTTATTTTTTGTGCACAATTAAAAAATGCAATAAAATCGAGGGTATTCAATAAGAAAAAATATAACTTTGATACGTGTCTATTTATTGGGACACCCTGAATATTCCAAAATAATTTTAAAAAGTAGCTTCTATCAACTTTTAAACTACCTATTAATTTAAAATATTTTTCAAATATTTTACCATTTCACTGTAACCCTGTATACTAAGGAAAAGTTCGGAAGTAATAATAGTTATTTATGAAACAGTTCGTGAAGTATGCTTTTTGCGAACGCACGCGATGTTTAGAGCACGAGCTACAACAGAGCGAGTGCTATGCATCGCGTAAGTTCGCAAAAAGTACTTCACGCACAGTTTCATACAGTATTTCATCTACGATAAACAAATAAAAAAACTGTAACTCTTCGTCACTGGAATTCATTTCTATTCTACAATTTTTAGAACTTTGACATTTAAAAATTCTAATTTTTTTCAAAACACAAAACTGTCAAAACATGCGCACTGTCAAAATGCAACAGGCGCATGTCTGCGTCTTTTGGCGATCCCTTGCACGTAAATTCAGTTAAGAGCCGACTACGTTGCGATACAGTCGCTGCGCCGCGTAAGTTTGTTGTATAGTCGCTTTGACGATTTTTTTGTTATTGGCATATTCTAAGATAAAATATTAGCGTCCATTGACAACACAAGAATTAGAGTGGGAAGCTAAAAATCTGTGGGCCAGTGTAGACCATCGAAGATGATTTTGGAGACATATCAGATGAAGACGATGATTATGTTCCTGAACATCAGCCTGACACTGATAATGAACAAAGTGACGACGATAGTGAAGAAGAACAAACAGGACCCAACAGGTACCTCACAAAGAAATATCGCCAGTATACTGGGAAAAATTGTTAAGAACATCGTACTGTTAAAACATTGAACTCAATTATGTTATGTGTGTCAGAACCAAAGTTGAAGTGTCTGGCTAAGATTAAGAAATAGTTGTCTTGTAACAACATTTATATTTTATTTTAGTTTAAAGGGTTTTTTAGAGATAAGTTCTATATTTCTAGAATTTTGATTAATTTTTGTTCTTTGGTCATATCTCCATATTTAAAAAAAGTATAATAAAAGCACTAGTTTATGTTTTTTCACGTTTTTCAGATCTAATGAGAAATGTTTTTTTAAATAAACATATTTTGAAAATAAGATATTGTTGTTTATTGTTTTGTACTACATACCGCAGAAAAAAATTAATAAATAACATTTGTAACTAAAAAAAAACAATTAGGGTTTTCGAGACCCCACTGTGCAGTCTACGTTAGATGAACGAACTGTACTGTTCTAGGGTTAGTCAGACTAAAATGGAGATCGGCAGGACACGTAGCCAGAGGGACATACGGCCGATGGACAAAGAGGTTATTGGAATGAAGAACAAGAGAAGCGACAGTCGACCGCCTAGAAGATTGACCGATGATTTAAGAATGATAAATAAAAACTGGATGACAGCGGCGAGGATAGACAGGATTGGAAACAAGGGGAGAATGCATATGTGCAACAGTGGACTTTTGAGGTTGGATTATGAAGTATAACTACAGTAAAAAATATAGACCACTGATTGTATTACCAGATTTATTAAATTTTATCAAACTTTTGAAACAAATTTTCTTTACTTTCAACTTCTTTTTACTTTTGTGACACGAGTTTATTTATATTCAACTCTTTCCCTTCTCTTTACCTGAGAAACATTCGCTTATTTCATAACTTCTCACTTATAAATATTATAATCATAAACAACAGAATTTATTTGCTTTGACCAAAAAGGTGAGAACAAATAAATTGTTTGCATGACATTTTAATTGGTTTTTACAAAAAATTTAATAACAATAGATATTTTAGGAAGTGTTATAAGATGCTCCTTAAATACATAATTGGATTTAATGAAATATTGTTGACCATTTATTTTATATATTTATGCTGAAATCACTTTCTCTCTTTCGATATTGGTATTACTTGAGAGATTAAAAGATTCAAATTTAATAAACACTTGTTGATTTATGTACAATTACAGTATGTTATTTAAAGGCCAATCTAACAGACAAATTATAATTTTGTATGATAAATTACAATAGTTATTATGAAGGAAGTAAAATACTCAGCGTTGAATAAAGCAGTTAGAGGATTAGTCTTAAGAGTCGAGAAAGACTCCGGGGAAAGCCGAAAATATCTTAAACAAATCATATGTATAAATATGTACCTACTTACATAGACAACATGAGTTTGTCGATACCCTGTTCAGGTACGTTTGCCCATTACTCTATCAGACTTTTTAACGAAACGACGTGTATAATATGTTACCCATAATATATGGAGTAATCCTTCGTTGAAACATGTCTCATACATGCTCGATGGGATTCAGGTCGGGGATTGTGCTGGCCAAGAAAACACATCAATACCTTCGTTGGTCAGCCAGTATGTCACTGGATGTGCGACATGTGAACGATCATTATCATGTTTGCGGTGGAACTTTCGACCAATGGCATCAGCAATCGGATGGACAAAAGGTTGTAGAATTAAGTCGAGGTACTACTGAGCTATAAGAAAGCGGTTTGGAAAAACATGGTCCCTTCTGCTACTGACTATTACTCCATTCCTTACCGTTTTTGCACAATCTGTGTATGTGCAAACCCGTGTTAATCTGCCCCCCCCCCCACTTGCAAAAAATTAAAACAAATAGCCCTGATTTATGAGCTATTTATGAGCTCTCATATTTTGCAAATTAAAAATTTTGAGCTCGTTCCACTGAGCAGGAATTAAATATTTTATTGGGGGGGCTGAGTCAGCCCCCCACTACTTAAAAATAGGAATATTGAATCGATTTTTGCGGCAGAATTACGAGCTGTTTATGAGCTCTTAAAATGATATAGTTTGGATTTTTGAGCTCATCCCCTTCACCCCCAAACAACCCTTTAATTGATTTAACTTAAGAGAAAAATGTTGAGAAAACTTAAAATATATTGTATTGCGGATATAATTTCTATAGCTTATATATTCTAAGAATAAACTATTAAATAACGTGCATTTCGATTATTGAGCTACAACTCCTTCGAAAGAAAACTACCCCATCTTCCCGGCTTAAGAGAAAGTTGTACTTAAAGTACATGAAATTAATTATTTGGCGACTATACATAATTTAATAATTTATAAGCTCCCAAATTACGCGCATTTAGATCAGTAAATTGCAATTTATTTTGTATAGTGCAGTCATTAAAAGTAAAAATTAACGATTACCTTCAATTTCGGTGATCCTTCATAGATTTTCACGAAAATTGGTCAGTGGTTAGAGGATACCTCAAGAAACAAAGGTGACTTGGTGCCACCTTGCTCCTTTACCCTGAGGGTGGATACCGCCCCTTCTCGGGGGTGAAAATTATTTTATAAAAAATAACTGCACAAATCAATAAAAGGACAAATTATAAGCAACATTTGTTATATAAAGCTAATAAAATAATTCAATACTTTTTAAGTTATTAATGATCAAAGATTTTAATTATTCGTGAAAAAAAAATGCATGTTTTGAAGCGGTTTTTCGTAAATCATTGAAAAACTAAGTTTTTACAAAAAAAAGGTAATGTAGTTTAATTCGTATAGCTTATATTCTAAGAATAAACTCTTAAATCACGCGCATTTCGACTATTGACGAATTGAATATTCACGAAAATCTTTGATCTTTAATAACTTAAAAAGTATTAACTTATTTCAATAACTTTATATAACAAATGTAACTTATAATTTGACCTTTTATTGATTTGTGCAGTTATTTTTTATAAAATAATTTTCACCCTCGAGAAGGGGCGGTATCCACCCTCAGGGTAAAGACGAAAGGTGGCACCAAGTCACCTTTGTTTTTTGAGGTATCCTCTAACCACTGACCAATTTTCGTGAAAATCGATGAAGGTTCACCGAAATTGAAGGTAATCGTTGATTTTTACTTTCAGTGACTGCACTATACAAAATAAATTGCAATTTACTGATGTAAATGCGCGTAATTTGGGAGCTCATAAATTATTAAATGATATGTAGTCGCCAAATAATTAATTTCATGTACTTTAAGTACAACTTTCTCTTAGGCTGGGAAGATGAGGTAGTTTTCTTGCGAAGGGGTTGTAGCTCAATAATCGAAATGCACTTTATTTAATAGTTTATTCTTAGAATATATAAGCTATAGGAATTATATCCGCAATACGATATATAAGTTTTCTCAGCATTTTTCCCATAAGTTAAATCAATTAAAGGGTTGTTTGGGGGGTGAAGGGGATGAGTTCAAAAATCCAAACTATATCATTTCAAGAGCTCATAAATTCATAAATAGCTCGTAATTCTGCAGCAAAAATTGATTCACTATTCCTATTTTTAAGTAGTGGGGGCTGACTCAACCCCCCCCCCAATAAAATATTAAATTCCTGCTCAGTGGAACCAGCTCCAAATTTTTAATTTGCGTAATGTGAGAGCTCATAAATAGCTCATAAATCAGGGCTATTTGTTTTTTAATTTATGCAAGTGGGGGGATCCAGTTCAACACGGGTTATGTGCAAGCGTCTTGAACATATTTTAAGCGTTCTCCATTTCCAAATCGTTTCCACAATCTTACTTGACGAGAATCTGGATGAAATCGAAATCTAGATTCGTGGGAGAATACCACTGTAGCCCAATCATTTGCATTCCAGCTTTGATATTCTTGACACCACACTAATTTTGCAGCTCGATTGCCTCTGGAGATAGGTGGACATTTGAATGGCCTTCGATTTTGGTAATTGCTTTCGTGGAGACGATTCCCTGCAGTGTCACAGCCTATGGTTACCTGGTGTATCCTATACAAGTCGCTAACGAATTCAGGTGCTGTAATTGTTGGTTGTCTTCTAGCGGTTAACACTAAAATATTGGTCTTAAGCTGCACTTGCAGCACGCTTACGTCCCAGATGACGTTGAGACACAAACAATATTTTCAATATATGTATAAAGTTCTAAATAGACAAGAACTTTACAGTATAAATAAAGTCGCAACTAGCAGAATATTGATTGCCGTTTAAAAACTACAGTTTGTTCCTCCTGTAAAAAGCTTTGTCAAATATTTGTTATCACTTTTGTCGTTTTACTCACAAACATCTACTACGGGAGTGCCTATAGATTTTCACCTCGGAAAAAATCAAGCAAGAAAGAACTTTTTGTAATTTCATTAAGAAATGTTTAATAAACAACATATCAAAAAGTTCTACTCGAGAAGTGGGTGCTTCATTTTTTATTAAACAAATGAACTACGAAATTTGATGTTTTTAAATAACTCCGAAAATACAAATTTTAGAACAAAACTTACTTGACCATTAAAAAATTCAGAAAATTTTACAAAAAAAAGCTTATATAAAGAATTTTCTAAAGTTAAATATGTATCTTCTATATTTTTTTATTTATAACGCTAAAGTCACTCTTCTCACAAACATTGGCGCACTGTAAACTAGCGTACGGCGAAGTGCATGGTTGAGTTATTTTAATGTAATTCTTTAACTAATGGATCAAATGAAATCATACAAATTGAACCTAAAAGAAGAATAATTAAGCTATCTTATGGTTATAATAAAAATAAATAAAATGTATGGGCAAAAGTACGGTGGGGGCGGAAATAGAGCCTTACATGAATTTCGTTTAAAAATGATTTAAAAATGTGTAACTAATACAATTTTTCTTATAAAACTCTCAATTTTGCACAACTTATCTTTCAAGCATCGTACTATATGATATTTCATTTAAAAAAATCTCAAAAATTTAATTCAATTGATATGACGACTTTAATAGAATTACCAGCCCTTTAAGACAGTATTACAAAAAGATAACAAAAATGTAATACAAAAACCGAAAATTAAGAGATAAAAAAATGTTTATATAAAGTGATCAAAACTTTTTTCTGTAAAACTTACCTAAAATCCATTTAACAATAAACTTCAACAATAATAAATGTTTAGCAAAAAAATTTTTTTAGCTCTTATACCGGATGTCTGCGTAACTTGGAACCTATTGATAACTTTTTTATTATGAGTTTTACGAAAAAAGTTATTCTTTATAAAATACTCTGCATCGTATATAATCTAAGATGCAATCATCAAATGTCAAATTTAATGAATTTTATACGAGGTATATAAAAAAATATGAATTTCACTCAAGAGTAAAGTATCGTTAAATTTCACAATATCGAAAATTGTTATTAAGAAAAGTTGTTTGGAATCGAAAAATTTGTTTTAGTGTTCAATTACATCCTTCTAATTAAAATATTGTGAATAATAAAGGCACTTAGCTCTTAAGAAAAATTCATATTTTTTACATACTTCGTATAAAATTAAAAAACTTTAATATCTGATGGTTGTATCTTAGATTTTAGACCAGGGAGATCATTTTATGAAGAATAACTATTTTTCGTAAAAGTGATAATAAAATAGTTATCATAATTGTAATAAAATGATGGTAAGTATCCGTAATTTGAGAAAAAATTTTAAAAAATTTTCGATTAGAATAATGTAATTGTATATTTAAACATAGTTTTTAATTTCAAACAACTTTTCATAATATCATTTTTTGATATTCTGAAATATAAAGGTACTTTACGCTTTAACGAAATTCGTATTTTTGACATAACTCGTATAAAATTGATAAAATTTCATATCTGCTGGTTGAGTTTTAGATTTTTGACTATCCAGAGCATTTTATGAAGAATAACTTTTTTTCGTAAAATTGATAATAAAAAAGTTTTCCATGTGGTTCCTAGCTACGCAGACATACTGTATAAGATAAATTCAAAATAGAAACATATTTGATCCAAGTAAAATTATGAATTTAACGATATTTTTAGAATTATTAATGCAAAACAATTGCTATTGCACTCCTGCTTATTGTTATTGCATGCTTTCGTTCTAATTGCACTCCCCTATACAGCATGAGCCACCGTTTAAATTCAACTGAAATTAAATGATCACGTGAATTTATTTTGACTAGTTGTATTATGTTTGTTATAAAAATATCACCAAACTATTCCGATGTGTGTATATCACTGGGTTTCACAGCTGCATCTCAACCTCCATCCTTTCCTATCCTGACAATCGTTTTTTTCCAGGTTTGCTTAACTTTTGTTTAACTCGATGAAATAGTTCTAATTTTAATACTTTTTGAATTAAACTCAGAGAAGTTTCAACACTACAAAAAATATTAAATTCTACTTATGAAACTGATTGCTATTCTCAACAGTGGTTACGCTCTACCTTTATTCCCTTACTCAAGAAAATTAATGAGAGGATCACAGACTCATTAACGTAATGAGTCACACTTTAAAGATATTCTTAAAAATACTACGTCAAAGATTATAAAAAAAATGTGAATGGTATATCAGTGAATCTCAGTTCGGGTTTAGGTAAGGCTTATGAACAGTAGCAACACAGGTGCTGGTTCAAAATTGTTATGTCTATTAAGCTAGAACGACCATTTCATAAAGGAGCCATTAGCCCATATTTTATTGCTATTTTAATGCTAATTTATTACGCAAATTAAAAATTTATTGCTTCATCCCCTTCAGAGAAACAGGTGGCTATTCCAGTTTAATATTAAGCTAGCATAGCCAACAATAATATATCCGGAAAGAAAGTAGAGAGAGAGTTGCTTCCGGTGGCCTATTTTATTGCTAATTAATTGCTAAGTTATTACGCAAATTACAAACTTATATCTTCAACCCCTTCAGAGATACAAATGGCTATTCCAGCTTAACATTTAGCTGGAATAGCCAACATTCATATTTCCCGAACGAAAGTAGATAGAGGGTAGCTTCCGGCGGTATATTTTATTGCTAATTGATTGCTGAAATATTGGGTATACAAGAATTTACAAACTCACCTCCTTCAACCCCAACCGTTATCATCATTCCCCGGAATATACAAAAAGTGAAAATAACCAGTATAAAAACCTAAAACCAAGTGGGTATTTTTTGCTTATTAACTGCTACAAGTCTCAGCCAAAAATGAATGTTTTGCTTCATCCCCTAACGAGCCACAATGGGTACTGCGGTTTAATACTTAAGGCTACAATACCCAACACTCCTATTTCAGGAAAGAAAGCAGATAGAGGGTCGCTTCTGGCGGCATATTTTATTTTTAATTAATTGCTAAAAGATGGGGTATACCAGAATTTACAAACTCACCCCCTCCAACCCCTACCGTTATCCGAATTTCACAAAGAGTGAAAATAACCAGTTTAAAGACTCAAACCAAGTGGGTATTTTTTTTTATTAACTGCTGCAGGTCTACGCCAAAAACGAATTTTTTGCTTCATCCGCTAACGAGAAATAATGGCTACCGCTGTCTAATTCTTAAGCTACAACGCCCAACACTCCTATTTTAGGAACGAAAGCTGATAAAGGATCGCTTCCAGCGGCATATTTTATTGCTAATTAATTTCTGAAAAATATGGTATACAACAATTTACAAACTCACCCCCTATAACCCCCACCGTTATCATCATTCCCGGATTTCACAGAAAGTCAAAATTACCAACTTAAAAGCCTAAGACCAAGTGGGTATCTTTTTCCTAAGCAACTGCTGCAGGTCTACGTCAAAAACTATTTTATTGCGTCATCTCCTAACCAGCAACAATGGCTATTGCGATTGAATACTTAAGCTACAACACTCAATTCTCTTATTTCAGAAACGAAAGCAGATAGAGGGTTGCTTCTGGCGGCCTATTTTATTGATAATTAATTGCTAATTTATTATGCAAATTACAAATTTATAGCTTCAACCCCTTCAGAGAAGCAGGAGGCTATTCCAGCTTAATATTAAGCTAGAATATCCAACATTCACATTTCCGGAACGAAAGTAGATACATAGAGGGTAGCTCCCGGCGGTATATTTTATTGCTAATTAAATGCTGAAAGATTGGGTATACAAGAATTTACAAACTCACCCCCTTCAACCCCTACCTTTATCATCATTCCCCGGAATCCACAAAAAGTGAAAATAACCAGTTTAATGACCTAAAAGCAAGTGGGTATTTTTTGCTTATTAATTGCTACAGGTCTAAGCCCAAAATGAATGTTTTGCTTCATCCCCTAACGAGCCACAGGCTACTGCGGTTTAATACTTAAGGTTACAATACCCAACAGTGGTATTTCAGGAAAGAAAGCAGATAGAGGGTCGCTTCTGACGGCATATTTTATTTCTAATTAAAGATGGAAGATGGAGGATACCAGAATTTATAAACTCACCCCCTACAACCCCTACCATTATTATCATCGTTCCCCGGATTTCAAAAAGAGTGAAAATAACCAAGTGGGTATTTTCTTCCAATTAACTTCTGCAGGTCTACGCCAAAAACGAATTTTTTGCTTCAACCCCTAACGAGTAACAATGGCTACTGCGGTTTAATTCTTAAGCTACAATATCCAACACTCTTATTTCAGGAAAGGAAGCAGATAGAGGGTCGCTTCCAGTGGCATATTTTATTGCTGAAAGATGTGGTATACAACAATTGACAAACTCGCCCAACAACCCCTACCGTTATCATTCCCCGGATTTCACAGAAAGTGAAAATTACCAGTTTAAAAACCTAAGACCAAGTGGGTATTTTTTCCTAAGTAACTGCTGCAGGTCTATGCCAAAAACAATTTTTTTTACTTCATCCCCTGAAGAGCAACAGTGGCTACTGCGGTTGAATACACTCAACACTCCTATTTCAGGGACGAAAGCAGATAGATGGTCGCTTCTGGCGGCCTATTTTATTGCTAATTAATTGCTAATTTATTACGCAAAATAAAAATTTATTGCTTCAACCCCTTCAAAAAACAGGTAGCCATTCAAACTTAATATTAAGCTAGAATAGCCAACATTCATATATCCGGAGCATATTACATTTTCCCATTTAATCATATTTGCAGCTATCCTGAATAATTCTATGGAGGTCATATTCGTCTATTTTCGTAGGTTTTTAAGCCAAGAGTTGCGCCTTCTTCCTGGTCCCCTTTTGCTATTGATTTTGCTTTCGGTTATGTTGAGTAAGTTAGAGCAGTTCATACTTTTGATTTCTTACAATGAAAAAAAAATTGTATTTTCCGTTTTTTTATTATAAGCATAAGCTCTGTTTCCTTGTTCATCCTCCGAAAGACTTCCACATTTTTCGTATGGCTCATGTAGGACATTCTGAGCATTTTACAGTAGCACCAGAATTCGAATGCTTGGATTCTTTTTGTCTTACTTCTGTCATTGTCCAGGCTTCAACCCCATAGAGCAAGATAAAGAAAACATAACACTTATTTATTCTAGTTCTCAATGAGGTTTCAAGCTGGATGCATCTTGTAAAACACTGTTCGTTCCTTTTCCAGATGTGTTCTTACTTCCAATGAGTGGTACAAAGTTTCATCAAGATTGTTTTTAAGGTACGTTATTCTTGTTGCTCCTTCCAGATCTGTTTCGTCAACATTGACCTTCACACTTCTGTTTAGGTGCTTGCTGATGAACAACCTTTTTGTCTTCTTTGTACTCAATTTCATTCCAAATTCTCTACAGGCATTTTATAAAAAACAAAAATAAATTAATTTACATTCATTGCAGGGGATGTTGTGGTTTTTCAAGTCTGTAATGAACAAGAAGAAACTAAAACCATACCATTAAAAACACTCCATAAAAATTTAAACATACTCCACGACGACTATCATCAGTTATTATTAATGGGTGCTATCGGATACACTGGTGTAGGAGGTACCAGTTTGTCTGATTTTAACGAAAATCGAGGTGGTCACTACATTACCTATACCTAGCGAAGAGGAAACAATAATCTTGGATGGGCTTAGATGATTTACTAGAAAAATCATTTTTCGTTTAAGAAAAAAAAAATAGCGCCCAAATTATTAATATATATTAAAGATAAAATAAATTAAAATTAAATAAACAACACTTGCGTTAACTTTTTGGTACCTATGCTTAATTTCTTTCGCAGCTTATTATTATCACGCATAAATGCAAAAATTATGGTCAAATCTCTTAGTATAATATTCGTTTTTTAAGGAAGTTGAATACTTTATTTTAAATTTACAGATTTTAGAGAATCTGCCAATATTACCACTTCTTTATTAAAAAACGATATACAAAATCTGAGCATTGGGTCACGTGCTACAGATATTGTTCTTCCGTTATAACTTTTCCCATGCGTCACGATTCATTTTCAAACAAATTAAGTCAAAACATAAAGTGACACGAACGTCGATGTGCATATACATTCTGTATACTCTATACTATATACTACATAATATATCGGCGTACGTTTCACTCTATGTTTTGACTTAATTTATTTGAAAATGGATCGTGACGCATGGGAAAAGTTATAGCGAACGAACATATTATGTGATAATGGATATCGACAATTTAACATGGACTCTTGAGTATAAAAAAAACTCTACAAATCAATTTTGAACTATACAGATATTTTTAATGAGCATTTAAGTATTTAGTAAAATTATCAACGAAATATGAGTGTTGGGTACTATGATGGCTTTGGTATAAAACTGTAGTAGCCATTCTTGCTCGTTAGGGGATGAAGCAAAAAATTAGTTTTATGCGTAGACCTGTAGAAGTTAATTATAAAAAAATACCCACTTGGTTTTAAGCCTTTAAACTGGTTATTTACACTCTTTGTGAAATCCGGGGAACGATGATAATGGTAGGGGTTGGAGGGGGTGAGTTTATAAATTCTGGTATACTCCATCTGTCAGCAATTAATTAGAAATAAAATATGTCGCCAGAAGCGACCCTCTATTTGCTTTCATTCCTGAAATAGGACTGTTGGATATTGTAACCTTAAATACTAAACCGCAATAGCCATTGTGGCTCGTTAGGGGATGAAACAAAACATTTATTTTGGGCTTTGACCTGTAGCAATTAATAAGCAAAAAATACCCACTTGGTTTTAGGTCTTTAAACTGGTTATTTTCACTTTTTGTGGATTCCCGGGAATGATGATAACGGTAGGGGTTGAAGGGGTGAGTTTGTAAATTCTTGTATACCCAATCTTTCAGCAATTAATTAGCAATCAAATATACCGCCGGAAGCTACCCTCTATCTACTTTCGTTCCGGAAATGTGAATGTTGGCTATTCTAGCTTAATATTAAGCTGGAATAGCCACCTGTATCTCCGAAGGGGTTGAAGTTATAAATTTGTAATTTGCGTAATAAATTAGCAACTAATTAGCAATAAAATAGGCCACCGGAAGCGACACTCTATCTGCTTTCGTTACTGAAATAGGAGTGTTGGGTATTGTAACTTAAGAATTAAATCGCAGTAGCCATTTTTTTTTTCGTTAGGGGATGAGGCAAAAAATTCGTTTTTGGCCTAGACCTGCAGCAGTTTATTAGAAAAAAATACCCACTTGGTTTTAAGTTTTTAAACTGGTTATTTTCACTCTTTCTGAAATCCGTGGAACGATGATAACGGTAGGGGTTGGAGGGGGTGAGTTTGTAAATTCTGGTATACCCCATCTTTCAGCAATTAATTAAAAATAAAATATGCCGCCAGAAGCGACCCTCTATCTGCTCTCTTTCCTGAAATAGGAGTGTTCAGTATTGAACCGCAGTAGCCATTGTGGCTCGTTAGGGGATGAAACAAAACATTCATTTGTGGCTTAGACCTATAGCAATTAATAAGCAAAAAATACCCACTTGGTTTTCGGTCTTTATTTCACTTTTTGTGGATTCCGGGGAATGATGATAACGGTAGGGGTTGAAGGGGGTGAGTTTGTAAATTCTTGTATACCCAATCTTTCAGCAATTATTTAGCAATAAAATATGCCGCCGGAAGCTACCCTCTATCTACTTTCGTTCCGGAAATATGAATGTTGGCTATCCTAGCTTAATATGAAGCTGGAATGGCCACCTGTTTCTCTGAAGGGGTTAAAGCAATAAATTTCTGTTTGGAATAATTAATTAGCAATTAATTAACAATAAAATAGGCCACCGGAAGCACTCTCTATCTACTTTTGTTCCGGATATATGAATGTTGGCTATTCTAGCTTAATATTAAGCGGCAATAGCCACCTGTTTCTCTGAAGAAAGTGGAGCAATAAATTTTTAATTTGCGTAATAAATTAGCCATAAAATATCAAAAAAATATGGGGTGCGTCTCTTGACTCCCTTATGAAATGGTCATTCTAGCTTAATAGACATAAAGTTGTTACAACCAGAGGAAGGACGTGTTCCTATGCTTTTTAGATTACGAAAAAGCGTTTGATCATGTCCAACAAAACAAGTTAATGCAGATCCTTAAGAAACTTTATATATACCAAAAAGACATAAGATGCAGTGAAAACTTGTACTGGTATCAAACAGCACAATTAAAAATAGGCAATTCTATATCCAAACCCATACATAATATAGGAAGGACATTGATAATCCATTGGTGTTGTGTTTATTTTTGTTTATACAGGGAGTTGCACTTGTTATGATTTTCATATAAATTTGGATGTAACTTTGTAAATATGCTGTATAACATAACAAACCTTTATATTTTTGTAATGGAGAAGTTAAGAAGATATCGAATATAAAAAAAGATAGGGTGTTCTATTAAAAAAAAAACAGTTTGAGCTGCCACTATGTAATCGAACACCCTGTAAAATTCTACATAATTTTAAAATGTGAAGCTCAACGTTGGCTACAATTTTTGTTTGTACAACTTTTATTGTTATCGATTATTATAGCGGATCTATTTAGCTTTACCCCACTAATCAACCACCCTGTAGATAGACATTGAAGCAGTAAATGCTTGGGTGTTATGCAATGGGTGTATGAATCCTAAATGTAAATTTTTGTTAAGATTAATGTTTTTGTTAAAGTAAGGCAAAATATTTTAGAGCACACTTAAAATGAGGAGTATGTACCACATCCTTCCAATCTCGTTTAGCCAAAAAAAAAGACAATATCAACCAGATTTGGAAAGAACTGGAAGACTATTACAGCCTAGAAGAATACGTGCAAGTACCAAATTCAACACAACCAAAAAGAAAAGGAATGTGCTATATTTGCTCAGTGAAGACAGAACGCAGGTATCAAAGGAAATGTTCTAAATATAATAAAATTGTGTGTCCATTATACAGTGAGAAAGTTAAATTATGAAAATGCAAAATTTGATTTGTTAATTTAAAAATGTTTGAATAATATTATGTATCTTAATGTTTAAATTATTTCTCGTACATTTATTTCTAAATTAAAAATTAAAGCAGATAAAATATTACCGCTTTTATATTATTTTAACAATAATTTTTTATATAAATATAAAATAATCTGGCGCGATATTTGGCCCCACCTGGTTTATTAAAAGTGGTGTTTTGACTTGGTATTGGGAAGGTTAAAACATGTGTTATATTGCCCGATAGCTCATAACACGCAAACACATAATAGTTCTTATCACATAATTGTGCAATTTTCAATTAGATCCTTTCCATATCTTAAAACTTTTATTTTAGCCCGAGGAATATACTCATTGACATTTCAAACGTACCTTACCCACTCATTTCTTCATGTCATGTAATTTAAATGTTTTCGATGAATTCAAGTGGAACATCTTTTGACGCGGTATACTTAAAATATGTAATTTGTTTTCCCAACATTGTTACATATTCATACATGTGATACCTACTAATACTCTGGGCTAATTAGCAAAATTCATGGAAAAGTTATTTACCAGCAATTTTATTGCTGGAATCGAATTATAAGATCCTCCATATTAATAATATAGGTATGCAAAGTCCGCAGATAGTGTGCTACTCTTTTATAAACAAAATGGCGCCGACAAATCGTATTTTTTTCAATTATTGCTAGCTAACTCCGAAGATTTTAACTTTACAACAAAAACACTCAAATAAAAATTCACCGAAATTAAATTCTGCATAGAGATATGTTTTTCACGATTGGCTCCGACGAAAATTTTCCTCGGAAAATGCGGGTTTTCCTAACAAAAACTCTAATTTTCAAATAAAGTTTTAGGTAAGTAATTATTAATCAATAATTAAATAACTTAGTGACATCAAAGCTTTCTTGGTATAGATTGTAATTCCAGAAGCCGGTGAAAATTAAGCGAATATTTTAGCAACAATTCAATTGTTAATTAACAAAATATGATCGCAATAAAAACCAAAATAATCATGATACATTGATCAAACTTATAAAGATTATAAAGATGAGATGCTTATTTAATATTTTATCGACCAAATATAATTTTTTCTTTTTTTTTTGCATAATCTTTAAATTTTGCAAAAAAATTATTATAATACGCTGGTCTAATTAGTAAAGTACAAAGAAAGGTTATTTACCAGCAATTTTATTGCTGAAATCGAATTATAAGATCCTATATACTATTAATATAGGTATTCAAAGTCCGCAGATAGTGTGCTATTTTTTTTATAAACAAAATGGCGCCGACAAATCGTATTTTTTTCAATTATTGCTCTATAACTCCGAAGATTTTAAATTTACACCAAAAACACTCAAATAAAAATTCACCCCAATTTAATTCTACATAGAGGTAAGTTTTTCCCGATTTGCTCCGACCAAAATTTTCCTCGAAAAATGTGGGTTTTCCCAACAAAATCTCGAATTTTCAAATAATTTTTTTGGGCCGGTAATTATTTATTAATAATTATATAGCTTAGTGAAATAAAAGCTTTCTTGGCATAGATTATAAATTCAGAAGCCGGTGAAAATGAAACGAATATTTTAGCAACAATTCAATTGTTAATTAACAATTTACAGTCGCAATAACAACCAAAATAATCATGAGACATTGATCAAACTTAGAATGATTATAAAGGTTTGATGCCTATTTAATATTTTGTCGACAAAATATAAATTTTTCATTTTTTTTGCATAATCTTTAAATGTTTAAAAAATTGTTATAAACAAATTAACATTTCTCAGAAATTGTTTAAAATGTGTATTTCATAGGTCTTGAAAATTAATGCTTTAGAAAAATTTTCCAACCATTTGCAAAAAAGTTATGAAACAGCAAAATAAATATACAATATCTCCGTTGTTTATAATTTGTTTTAATTGTTTTAAAGCTTAAAAGTGAGTCTATGGTACAATCTAATTACTCACAAATAATATCAAAAATTAGTGCAATGGTTATATTTTAATCAAAGATTAAAAATACTTTTTTTTTGTAATTTTTAGCGCAAAAGTAGGCCTGATACAGAGTCGGAGCTAAAATGTTCACTCGAAGCGGCTGATACGCAGCATACATTATTTATTAAAAGTGTACGTCGCGCGGCCGCCGGTCGTCGCTCCGAGTGAAAATTTTAGTTACAGTACTGTATTATTCTACTTTCGGGCGTGTAAATTACAAAAAAAATATATTTATAATCTTTAATTAAAATATAACCACTAAACTTATAATCGATATTTTTTTGTAAATAATTAGCTTGTACTTTAAACTCACTTCTGCGCTTTGAAATAATTAATAAAAATTATAAACACCGTATTAATCGTATGTTGATTTTGCTGTTTCATAACTTTTTTGCAAATGGTTGCAAAAAAGTTTTAAAGCATTAATTTTCAAGATATTTGAAATGCGCATTTTAAATATTTTTAAAATTATAATATAAAACAAACTTTCTGAGAAACGTTAACTTGTTTATAAATATTTTTTTTTAAAACATTTAAAGATTATGCAAAAAAATTAAAAATTTATATTTTGTCGAGAAAATGTTAAATAGGCATCTCATCTTTATAAGATTTCAAAGTTTGATCAGTGTATCATAATTATTTTGGTTATTATTGCGACCGTAAATTATTAATTAACAATTGAATTGTTGCTAAAATATTCGTTCAATTTTCACCAGCTTCTGGAACTATAATCTAAACCAAGAAGGCTTTTAAGTCACCAAATTATTTAATTATTGGTAGATAATTACTTATGTATCTAAAACTTTATTAGAAAATTAAAAATTTTGTTGGGAAAACCCGCATTTTCCAAAGAAATTTTCGTCGGAGCAGATCGGGAAAAACACGTCTCTATGCAGAATTTAATCACGGTGAATTTCTATTTGGGTGTTTTTTTGTAAAGTTAAAATCTTCGGAGTTATAGAGCAATAATTGAAAAAAACACGATTTTAGTGCGCAATTTTGTTTATAAAAAAAAAGTAGCACACTATCTGAGGACTTTGCATACCTATATTATTAATATATAGGATCTTATAATTCGATTCCAGCAATTAAATTGCTGGTAAATAACTTTTCCCAAAAATGGCCTATTCTCCGATAATCAGCCCAGACTATAATAAAAGTTAACGGTTTAATTGTTACTGATTTTAGTATTTTAATGTTTGTATTTAGGTATTTTTTATTTAGCTTAATACCTCGACAACTACTGACCATTAACATGGTACAGTTGATTTTGCAGTCAGATACTAGTGTAGTGTGTAGTGTGTGTGTTGAGTAAAAGGCTTGTTACTTTGAAAAGTTGACTTCATTGTCTTTACAAGAGTGGATAATTGCATCTTAGAGAGTATGAGATTCTGCTAACTTTCGTTCAAATGTGCACATAAAAAAATTACAGCCCTTTGAAATTACAAAATGGAAATCTATTTTGCTTACTATAATCTTCTCTCAACAAATTCATGCACTTATCACAGGCCTACAGTATTTCTGGTGTCGAAAGTGTTTATAGCTGATTATAGGTATATTTGGGGTGCTGATTCCGAATATGGCTTTAGTTTTGCCCTATCAGCTCTAGTTTTCAAGATAACGTAGGTGGTGTCAGCTATTATGCATTAAAATACGAATATGCTGATATGGATATACTAAATTGGAATAAAAATCACACAATTAGAAAAAAAAGTATTTTAAGGCATTTAACTACAATAAAACCCTTTGTACAATGAAACAGATATACAATTAGTTTTGAGAAAAAAACTAACAAAATAGAAAAAAAACTTTACTTGACGTAACGAAAGTTTCTTTTGTGAGATTTCCTGGAATGGACTTCTAAACAGTTTCTCTTCAGACTCCAGCAAAAACCAGCCATCATACGGGTGCCCATCTTCTTGGTACCAGTCCTCCATGGTTTTTATATCTTGGTGACATCTCTCACCTTGCTCCTCACTTGTGTCACCTAAGTTTTCAGGGAAACCGTCCAGGTGGCTGTGAAGATAGTGGAATTTGATGCTTATATTACATCCGTAATTGGAAATTATTCAGCAAACGGTTTACCAGGTCAGCATAGTTTTCACTTTTGTGATTTCTCAGAAAATTTTTCATAATGTCCACAAGAAAGCCAAGCTTTTTTCTCTACCTCATTCACTGACCCCACAAAAGCCGTATCCTTTGTAAGAAGTCTGATCTGTGGTCCAACAAATATACCAGTTTAATTAAGGGTTTGTTCACTACGGAGAGCAATGGATTGTATCCTTGCCTTGTATCTATTGTTGTCGTCCCCCTTCGTATTTACTCAGTGTTTGTTGTACCGGGTGTCCCAATAAGAATGGCTCTCGGCCATATCTCAGGAACCGTTTATAGTAGAGCTTTGAAATAAAAAATTTTATAACAAAAGTTGCCTCAGGAAAAGCCTGGAAATTATTTTCATAATTGTGGGACCACCGCTAGAGGGCGTAATTGAATATCAAAAATTAAAAAATCTAAATTTTACAAAATTTTCCTAATGAAGGGGCACTGGAAATCCGATCGTCGTATTCTTCATAAAATTCTACGCATATTTGATTTGACAAGTTTAGGTCTACCTTTGGAAATAAGAGGTGGGGGTGAGTGGGAACCTTGTTATGAAAAACTGGCTGTGAGTCCGGTTCTGCTTAATCAAATTTTACAAACTTGGTCTTGTTGAAGACAGATCTTTTTCGTCAATGTAAAAGTTATGATTTCGAACCAACTTACTGAGTAATATGCCAGCTAGAAGGCGTTATTTAATTTTTTTCAGAAATCTAGTGTTCTTTGGAAAATATTAAATACAAACATGTATTTTTAATACCATATTACAAAATTAGCCAAAATTAGCAACAGAATAGCGAAAACCGCATGTTAATACCTTTTTTCTATCTCGAAATATCTTACAAAACGTGTAAATTTAAAAACATAACTGTTACTGTCACCGGTAAACGAAATAATTCATTAAAAGTAGTGTGCTATGGAAACAACAAAGAAACATTTTCCAGCTGTCAACGTATATTAGGTCTTTTCAACGCTTCTCATTTGTTTCGAGCCTCGTTCATATCTCGTATATTAATATTATACAGGGATTATACGCCATATGACAGAGGCTCGAAACAAATGAGAAGCGTTGAAAAGCCCTATTACAAAGAAATAAAAACAACTATTTAGTGATGACATAAACGTTCAAATTTTTGCCCATCATTTTCGTTGCAAACATTTACTCTTTCAAGAGTAGATTGAACAGCAGTCTCAATTTCTGCTCTCGATATGCTTTGAATGGCGTTTAGTATTCTCTGGATAATGTATTCTAGAGTAGTGTATGATGGGCAACAATTTGAATATTTAGGTCGTCACTAAGTAGTTCTTTTTGTTCTGTGTTATATTTAATTTTAATAGTATTGTCTCTCTTTATATTGTTGTTTTAATTAATTATATTTTTATACGTTGACATCTGGAAAATGTTATTTTGTTTTTTTCCACAGCACACTACTTTTCATTAACTTAGTTTACCGGTGATAGTAACAGTTATGTATAAAATTTACACGTTTCTCGAGATATCTTGAGATAGACAAAAGGTATCGACATGCGGTTTTCGCTATTCTATTGCTAATTTAATCTAATTTTATAAAGTATGATTAAAAATGCATACTTGTATTTAATATTTTCCAAAGAAAACTAGATTTCTGAAAAAAATTAAATAACGCCTCCCAGCTGGCTTATTACTTATTAGGATGGTTCAAAATTATCACGCTTACATTGAAGAAAAAGATCTGTCTTCAACAAGACCCAGTTTTCAAAATTTGATTTAGCAGAACCGGACTTACAGCCATTTTTTCATAACAAGGTTCCCGCTCACTCCCACCTCTTATTTGCAATGGTAGAGTTAAACTTGTTAAATCAAATATGCGCAGAATTTGATGAAGAATACAATAATCGGATTTCCAGTGCCCCTTCATTAGGGAAATTTTGTAAAATTTAGATTTTTTTATTTTTGATATTCAATTACGCCCTCTAGCGGTGGACCCACAATTATGAAAATAATTTCCAGGCTTTTCCTGAGGCAACTTTTGTTATAAAATTTTTTATTTCAAAGCTCTACTATAAACCGTTCCTGAAATATGGCCGAGAGCCATTCTTATTGGGACACCCGGTACGTTTGCCGACAGTACGATACATTGATCGGTGTAAGCCCCGGCGCAAATTGAACCTAAGCGAGTCACAACCTGCGCCGGCGGGACGGGTGACCTGTGAAGTTATTTTTCTAGCGTGCCGCATATTGAACACAAGCCAACCCGACCGTCGGCTGTCGCCGTAACGAATAGACGGGCAAAATAAGTGCAAACGTGTAACGGTTACTATTGATACCGGTTCTCATTGGTACTGATGGATACTGATTACAAAATACTGATGTATCTGTTCCTTGTACTGAATTGAGTAGGCAACTAAAAAACGGTAGTTCGGTACACGTAACTAGTAACGTTTTAAAAATATCTTACACGTCCCTAGTAGTCGTAGCGGTATGACTTTCGAAAACATCGAATTTGATCATAAGCAGTTGCATAAAAAGATATCTTACACTGAGTATTTTATTTCTACATACCTTTATAATAACAAGCATAAGTTAAACACTGCATTGATTGTGATTGCAAAAACGGTTCGCATGTTTTAAATAAGATTTTTGCTGATTATGTATTTTGTTAAAATATTAAATAACACAAAAAATACAATTCACAACCATCATTTAATTTTTAACGATAAACAAAAGTCTAATAAATATATGATGACAAGTTTAAAATTGATCGACTTTGTCGATAACAGTGTCATTAATAGATATTTTTTACCATGAATCATTTTCCAATGATTGTGTGGATTTAGAAATACATACTAAACAAATTTTTTGATCTGTATAAAGGAGATTATAATTATGACACATTATGGTACTCCTTATTTTTCAAATAATATGCTCCTGTAAACGCATAACTTTGATTTATTGGCTAAAGCCACACTAGATATTTCACAAGATATTAAAAATAATTAACATGTAAAAAATTCACTGTTTTGATCAGATATATTATATTCCCCACTATTGCAATAGAATATTAAAACGAAACAGAGCAATAAAATGTTATTCATAAAGATAGTGTAAAATATATCGCCGCTTATTCATTTCAGATACTTCCATCTCGCAAACAAAAACACGTAAAAATATACATCTGGCGGTGAGTCACCCAACCCAAGGCCCAGAAAACTGTACGTTGACGACAGGCCTTCCCAAGCTCGAACTGCGAACGCATAAACTAATAGTAGGATGCGAAGAACGGTCTACGCAGTCCGCCGACGCAGGTTGTGTCTGGCTTAGGATCAATTTCCGCCGGGGCTAAGGCTTGGCGCCTCGTAGTGAACACAACTTTAGGTTTTTCCGTACTTATCTGGGGCAGCTTCCTTCCTATGTAGGCAAAGCATGGTCCATTAGAATCAAGTGCCTTAACGAATTGCTTCATTAGGCCTAGCTTAATATGGAGGGGTGGTAAGAGTATTTTCTCTGGTTCGACTAAAGACGGGGCAATAATGTTCTTTCTTGCATAAATAAGGCATAATACATTGAGAACCACAAATATACCGAGGAAAAAATTTAATTAACAATGTATATTCCTTTGAATAACATATTCTTCATTATCTCACATATTAAAACTACTCTAATTTCGGAATGTGCCATATCCATAAAACTAGAGCTGATACAAAAATACGGAATCCATATTTCGATTAATCGCCCCTAATATAGTAAAAATCAGCTTAAAGAGACACAACACCAAAACAAAAAATTTTTTCTGTAGACCTGTGTATCATATCAGTGAACTAGCTGTGAAATACTATTGTCATAAAATTCTGCGCTTAAAACTTCAACCAGGTGTTCAACGCCGTCTTGTAGCTTTGCATCGTCAGCAGAGCGCTGCGTCGCAAGCTAGGCCTTCATTGCTCGAAGCAGGTGGTAGTCACTAGGTGCAAGATGCGGACTATACGGCGGATGAGAAAACACCTCCCACTTGAATAGAAGAGACAAGTTCATCAGTCACAAAGCTTGATCGTCCACCTCGTTCTTCGTCGTGCACATTGGTTCGACCATTTTTGAATTTAATGCACCATTGACGCTCTCCACCTTAAGTGATTACATTGTTCCCATAAACAGCACAAATTTCGTAATAAATTCAAATTGAATTTTTGTTTTTAGCCAACAAGAACCGTATTATCACACCTCACAAATGGAGGGGCTTTCGATCGCGGCACACATTTCCAGTAGCTCTTGTAAAATAACGAGAAGAGACAGCTAGCTGGAGCACGGCTGGACAGCTACTTAACGAAGGAACGCCACTATGCTGAGATGGCCGCGCTAGCCCTGCCCTAGTGGCTACAGATCAAAACGTAACGAAATTTTCGGATAGCCCTCGTATATCGAAAACTGTTAGCGATTTTATATTGAATTGGACATGTGGCTTTCTTATGGCAGGAACATCATTAAAAAAATAACAGTGAACTTTACGCACACCCCAAAAATTTGATGGGGTTTTGTTCCCTTAAACTCCCCCAAATGGTTGTGTACGTTCTAATTAAATTATTATTGTGGTACCATTAGTTAAACACAATGGTTTTAAAACTTTTTGCCTCTCAGTACTTTTTCGATAAGCCAGTTTTTATCGAGATATTTTTAACATTTGTAAAATTCATCACATATTTATATATTTGTAAAAAATGGTTAGGTAATTATAGACACCTGATAATAATATATTACGAACTAGTATATTGTACAAAGAGTGAGAAAAAAGACATATTTCTCACGAGCGCAGAAGTTGGTTGGCACGAGCCGATGGCGGGTGCCGCAAATCAAGCGAGGGAGAAATATGTCATTTTTTCACCTGTTGTACACTGTACTTTTTCTATGGATGCGTCGTTGTCAAGAGTTCAAAAACTTCAAAATTAAATAATGTAGGTGCTTTCAGGTATATTGTATGCCTAAATTGAAATAAAATACATATACATATATGTAGGTATTTAATAATCTTTTAGTAAGTTATATTTGAACAGTTTTGAAAGGTAATTCCTGGTAAGTTTTGCTTCAACACATTTGGTTTGAGAACAATAATTATTGTGTTTGTATTATGCATGTTATAGTCGGTTCGCTAAATTGAGACACAACTGGCTAGTAATTTTAGTAAGTAATTTACCATGGAAAGGGCGATCATATGTACCGAAAATCGGCGGAGAACCAGTCAGAAATTATTTCTAATTTTGAATTTTTCGTTTTGAGTGTACCTATGTAAGTAGTAAGAGAAGAAGCACATTGTATAGCATCCATAGAAAAATAATATTCTACAACAGTTTTCGATATTTTGGAAAAAATCGATTTCATTTTGTAAGTTCAAAAGGCAGTAAATCTTATGTGCACATTTGTACTAATACATATACTATTGATTACGTATTTTAGAAAGGAACTACAACGTTAACGGGGTTTTATTATTTCATATAGTCAATGGATCTCTAAGTATGAAAAAACCGCGGAGTGCTACCATTTAAAGGGGTGCGTTTTTGAGAAAGGGGTGAATTAGTCACTAGGCATAGGGCGAAGTAGGGTAAGTTCTATGCACTTTTGATACAAACACGTCTACAGGAAAATTGTTCCAGGTTAAATTTACTATCGAAATCGTCACATTAGTAAGTCAAAAATATTTTTTTTCACAAAAATATATTCAAAAGAAAAGCAAGAAAAAAACACGAAAGATAGCAATTTTGTTTTTTGTCCCATAACTTTTTTTTACGGGGATATAAGTATAGGCACTGTTTTACAGAAGAAAAACTACCATCCTTCTTCTTAAAATGACGTTTGGTAGAAGTCTCTATCATTTGCAGTTTCCGAAACATAATTTTTTAAATTTCGCCACTCACAGTGATTTTGGCCTATTTTCCTTGTTACTTCTTAAACATTGTTCTATAACTTTTTTCTACGTAGCTTAAAGCCCGTGATACACACGCAAACTTTAGGTACGCGGGTTTAAAGATCGCTGTCGCCGTCGGTTTGACACACGGCAGACTTACTCATAATTGATTTTTTATAAGTGTGGTAAGCTGTCAAAATCATGATGTGAAGTATAGCACTTGTTTTTGATCTATTTTAATTTAATACAAGGTAGGCATAAACAAACAAAACATCATAGATAAGATGGTAATATTTTCATCAGGATGATAAAACAGCCTATAAATAATTAGGTTTACGCAAAAACAAATAAACTAAAATAATTTAGTATAGATTAAAATAGTGTTTTACGGTTTTCTCAAAACTTATAAAATGTAACTTGTCTCCTTTCAACAAAAAACTATTGAATTATTTCTAGGCAATTTGCTTAATTAGTGAAAATAGTAAAGTGTAACTTTAAACGCAATAACATGATGGCTCGAGGCTCGCGGCTCGTCGCAGTCGTACACGTACGGGTTACGAGTAAGATTTCAAACTTGTTGGATCTACGGCGTACTTACTCGGCGGACTTAAAGTACGCGTACTTGCTGTGATACACGCGCGAAAATAGTCGTCGAGCCATAAGTTCGCGTACTTACTCGCGTGTGTATCAACCCTTTTAGGTATATGCAATATTACATTTACTAGGAAGAAAAGTCAATTACCTTTAAAATGTTCTATTGTAATAGAAGGCTGTATGGTTGTACAAAGTAGATTATGGTTGTTCAAAATTTTATGCTTTTAATGATTTTTTATGTTTTACGATTATTTCTAAATTTCTCATTATAACTCTTTTTATTGTATATTTAGGTATATACATTTTACACTAAAACAGGAAGCTTATTTTCTTTACTTTAAATTGGTTTATCGTGAAAAACTCTAGGAACTCTAGGTTTTTCTAGGAAAAATTTTTTTATTATTAACTTTATAAAAAAATTATTCTTTATCAAATGCTCTGCATAGTCCAAAACCTAAGATCCAATCATCAGATATACAATTTTATCAATAGTGTACGAGGTATGTTAAAAAATATGAATTTCGCTCAAGAGTAAAGTATTTCTATATTTCACAACACCGAAAAGTGTTATTAAAAAAAGTTATGTGGAATTAAAAAATATGTTATAATATGCAATTATTTCTTCTAATCGAAAAAATTTCAAATTTTTCTCAAATTACGGATACCCTGGGATATCCTACGGATTTCTTGTTTAAAAATAGTCCTAGAATTTTTTGCGTTTTAAAGTAAAGAAAATAATCTTTTTTTAAATCCACAATGTACACAGGGTTACGAGAAAGTCTGGCAACACGTTATTTTCTCGGAAACCGCTAAAACGATTTTTATAGATTTTGGTGGGTAAGGGTCTTTTAATGCGGTTAATGTGGTAATTCAGGTACGTTATTGTGTTGATTATTATTTTTCTTTCCTTTAAACAGTTCCGTCACATATCTTTTCCATTCGTTTGCTGGTATGTTATTGTATTCCTTCAGTTCTGCCATATCTTTCCGTTGGTTTCTTATGAATCTCCATATTTGTTTTTGTGTATCGTAGAAGTCGCTTTCCATCCTTTTTGTAAACTGTCCCAGTGTTACTCTTTTGTTCCTCTTACCAACTGCTTTGTTTCATTTCGTAATCTTTCTATAGGTGTCTCTGGATTCTGGAGTATTTGTTTTATACTTCGTGCAGGCCTCTAGTTTCTCTTTACATTTCTCTTTTAGTTCTTTTCTGAACCATGGTTTATTGTTGTTGTTTCTTTTGTTCAGAATGACCTTGCGTTTTCATAGAGCTTCTGTTGCTACCTCTTCAATGTTGTTTTTAATTTTCTCCCAGCTCGCGTTAATTTTTTCGATGTCGTAAATTTGTTTTAGCTGTATCTTCTGTGCTAGCTTCGTTCGGTACATTTCTCTTGTAGAGTCGTTCCACAGTGACTCTACATTGAATTCTTCCTCGGTGATTTCCTGGCATATTCATTAAATTCGTGAAAGTTAAAAACCGTGGTAAACTGGACTATAATAAAAACCATAAATTATTCTAGGTACTTTTAAATTAAGCTGTAAAATTTATAATTTGCTACAGTTCTTGTAAAATAAATTATACGCAACGTTTTAAAGGTTATCCTTATTATGATTTATTATCGCTTTCATGTAGGCATATAAATCAAGAAATATTGTTAAATTATTTGGTCATAACGTCTAAATACATAATCACTATTTGTTTAAGTTTGTTAATCATTTCAGGTTAACATTTACTCAATATTGGATAGATTGATGAGTAAATACTTTCATGAATGATTCATCACAATACCCAGCGAAACATAGTTGGGTCTATTTAAGGCAGGCCGCACATCAAAGAAACATGAAACGTAAATCACGTTTCATGGAAATAAAACACTCCTAAACAAATAGACGTCCGGCCGTTTATGAAAATTTCCGAAAATAAAAATGTGTTATGAGAATGAATCACACTCGTTTCATTGGTAAGCGGACTTCAAGATTTGTTTAGCCGTGTTTAGTTTTCATGAAACGTGTTTTACGTTTTATGTTTCATGTTTTTCGTTTCATGTTTCGTTGGTGTGCGGCTTGCCTAAAATATGGATTTCGATTTAGAATGTGTCTGTGTAATAAATTATTAAAATACCAATTGAGGAGTTTGCTGTAAGAAGGATGCAGCTCCATATTTAGACCGTCTTGGGTGGAAACTTAGGCCATGATTAAACAAAAATTGTCAGATTGACTGGTATAAGAACGATGCAGATCCGATAATAAATAAAGAAATTCGTCTTTATGGATCTGCCTCCTCAGTCATTTGGTGCAAGAAGGGTGCAGCTCCGGACCTGCATCCTTTTTGCACCAAACGATTGTGAATGGTCGGTGATTTTCGTGGAATGCAAGGTCTTTTTCTGTTGGCGCTGGGCCGGCAGGGCAGCTGATTTGTTTTGACTTGTTTGTCCTTATCATTACTGCGTGGTTTTAAGGTAGATGAATGAAGAAAGGGTTTTATTTTTTTTTTCTGAATGCTATTTTTTGACACCAACCTGTTTCTTTTAACTGATTTTTTCTTATTTGTGTAGTAGGCAAACCATAGTCGTTTGATTGTTGTAACCGAATAAAAGAGTTTTTGTTGGGAATTTGTTTTTTTTTTTCTCAAAAATGGTGGTAAAGAAGCATTATTTTACGTTTTTGTTGCAAGAAAGATGCAGATCCAACTTTTTTTCAAGTTTTTTTCTTAAAATAGTCTCAAATATTGACTAAATCTGTTTGTCATCGATTGATATTATGTCTGTCGGGTTAAAATAAAAACTTTTATTAAAAAACAGCTTTTTTTTCAATTTCCCAACAATTTCCAAATATGGAGCTGCATCCTTCTTACAGCAAACTCCTCAATTGCTAGAATTAATGACATGATTAGGAACCAGACTCATTTTACTAAGTAAAAGAAAAGACGAAATCATCATCAACCGCCTTCGAACAGGACATACTCTACTTACAAACATAAATAATACAAATTTACAAAGAAAACAACATTTTTTGACTATTTGACAAAACCATATGACTAGGCGGTTTTTGGGGTCGCTGATCACGAATCCGGGGTCCGCTGACCTCTATCACGTCGGGTAAAGGTCATTTCAAGGTCAAATCAAGATACATTTACATAATCGCTCTGAAAAAGTATATTAGGAGGTTTTTGGGGTCGATATTGGGTTTTTGGGGTGACCTCTATCACGTCTAGCTAAAGGTAATTTCAAGGTGAAATCAGGATAAATTTACAAAATCGTTTTATAACAGCGGGGGCCTGATTCTAATTCATTTCGACAGTCGCAATTTAATTTCGACACCGCCATGACAGCTGCAGAGTATAGCGATTCTTATTCATTTCGATATTAGTTACAACTGGGGATATTAACCTTATCATCTTGAGACTACTCAGAATTTGGGTTGGCGCTCCGGTTTATTGGAATTTTTTGATAGTCTGGGAAAATTATCGAAAAAATGCCATTTTTGGGAAAAATTATTTACCAGCTATTTTATTACTAAAATCGAATCTTAAGATTGCATATATTAGTAATATGGGATATGACAAGTCCGCAGAAAGTGTGTTATTTTATTTATAAACAAATCAGCACTCCTAAATCTTCTTTTTTTTTAATTAGTGCATGCTCTGTAACTCCTAATATTTTTCCTTTGAGCCAAAAACACTCAAATAAAAATTCACTGTAATTTAGTTCTGCACAAAGTTATTTTTTTTTCCGTTTTCCTTCAACAAAATTTTACTCAGAAAATCCGAGGTTTCCCAAAAAATCTGCAATTTTCAATTAAAATTTTAGTGAAGTACCTAATTATTTATCAATAATTAAATAATTGATGACATGAAAGATTTATTATAGTAGATTATACAGAGGGGCTAAATTATGGAATAAATTCATTTCTTTAAAACGGACGATTTTGGAGCAAAATTTTTTGGCATATATTTCATACTAGTGACGTCATCTATTTGAGCGTGATGACGTAATCAATAATTTTGTTATTAGGAATAGGAGTCGTGTGGTAGGTCATTTGAAAGGGCGTTCAATTCTCTATGCAGTAATATAAACATTAATATCATTAGGTATTTATACAGGGTTGCCAAAAAATAATTTTTGAATTAAATTAATTGGTGCAAAAAGAAAAATGGATGTAATTTATTTAACTCAAAATACATTGTACTGGTGTCAGAAAATGGAAAAAAAGGTTTATTTCACAAATAAACATTTCTTTTCGCTTAAATTAAATCACAAACAGCCTCCCTCCTACCTATTGGCAGTTTGAACATTTAATTTAAGCTAAAAGCAATGTTTATTTGCAAAATAATTTTTTTTTATTTTCTGACAGCAATAGAATGTATTTTGAGTTAAATAAATTACATGCATTGTTCTTCTTGCGTCAATTAATTTAATTCAAAAAAATTTTTGGCCTCCCTGTATAAATAATGATATTAATGTTTATAATAGGGCTTTTCATCGATTGTCATTTGTTTCGAGCTCCTGTCATATGTTCAATAATCTGTGTATAATATTAATATTTACGGAATATACGAAATATGATAGAAGCTCGAAATAAATGACTGTGAATGAAAAGCCCTATACTAAATAGAGAATTGAACGCCTTTGTAAATGAGCTACAACACGAACCCCATTCCTATTTAAAAAATAATCGATTACGTCATCACGCTCGGATGGATGACGTCACTAGTTTGAAATATATGCCAAAAAAATTTAATTTAAAAATAAAAATCGACCTGTTTCGGGATTTTTCTCTAAAATCGTCCATTTTAGAGAAAATGAATTTATTCCATAATTTAGCCCCTCTCTGTATATCAGGAGACCGGCGACCAACTAATCAAGAGTTTAGCAATAATTAAAATGTTAATTAAAAAATTTCGGTCGAAATAATAACCAGAAAGATTATGATACACCAGAATAAATATGATTTTCGTATATAAAAGCACTATACCTATTCAACGTACCTTACAGTATTGAAATTGGACCATTTGAGCGGTCTCAGGAATGTTATAAAGAAACATTTTTTTGGCTTATAAACAAATAGAACCCCTTAGAAAATATTAGATTAAATTAAATTAAGTTAACGCTGTTGAAAAGGGCACGGCTTCTGTGCCCTTTTCGAAGAAAAAAAATTGAATTGCGAGGAGTGATTCCAGGTATAACCGGTCAAATTTGACCGGCATTTGCGACAGAGTTATAAACAAGAGGATTTTAATCTTTGAACCATTAGATATCTTTTAATTCCGGTCCTCTTTGTATATACAAATTTTCATATCTTCAAGACACTCATAACAAAAAAGATTTATGTCACTGTCACCAAATTATTTAATTATTGATAAATAATTACTTCTCTCACATTTTAGTTGAAAATTAAAGATTTTGTTTGGAAAACCCGAATTTTCCGAGGAAAATTTCCGTCGAAGGAAATTGGAATAAATTATCAATGTGCAGAATTAAATTACTGTCAATTTTTATGCGAGTGTTTTGGTTTAAAGTTAAAATTTTCGGAGTTATACAGCAATAATTAAAAAAAAGATTTCGGAGCGCTAATTGGTTTATAAACAAAATAGCACACTTTCTGTGGACTTTGCACAGCTATATTACTAATATAGGAAATCTTAAGATTTGATTTCAGCATGTCCAGCAATAAAATAGCTGGTAATTAATTTTCCTTATTTTCTACTAATTTTCCCAGATTATTACTTTACATCTTTCATTGAGTTGATGATTCATGTTGTGGACATTCTCAATTATTATATTTCTAATTTAATACTATTCTATCTAATTCCTCAAAACAAGCAAATTTCAATTAAACCCAGCCATATTAATACCTTTTGCTTTAGTTTTCCTTGCAAGAAATAAACAAAACACATCTAAACTAAACCTAACCTCGCTTTTGGCCATTCATTCATCTCCGTGTCAAATAATTTCGACATCGAAATTATAATATCAACCACTTTTTTGGAGTCGCTATTAATTTCGATAGTCGCTATTTCGTGACGTCATTTTGTTAGTTCAACTAAAATCCACAAGGCTCGCACAGTCGCATTTCGACGTCGCCATATTGAAAGCGACTTGTTTAGTGTCGAAATTTGATTTAGAATCAGGGCCCAGATTACGGGTTTTTTTGTGGTCGCTGATCACAAAACTGAGGTCCGTTGAGCTTGGGGGCTCAACGGGGACTCAAAGGAGACTGGTGTCCAGTCAGGTTCATTCCATTAGGTTGTTCTGGGTATAGGGGAAACAGTTTGGCTGGTTCGTCTCTGACGTGTTTCATATACCATTTTGTTTATGCCCTATTATATTCTTGCCTATTTTTACGACGTGGCAACGTGGTAGTTTTATACCGATATATCCACATATTATAATACGATAAAGGCAGTCGCCAAGAAGCAATCGCGAAGAAAGGTTCGCAAAGCATTCGTCTTCAAGCACAACGGCCAAGTAATATGGGTGAAACAATCCCTCTATGCGTGCGTCTTATCTCTTTAAAGTGGTTCGTGCCGTGTTTATCAAACTTTAGACAGTTCAAAGTGTAACGGATTTCTCCTGTATTTTACTGTTTATTTAGTGTTTTAGAGCTAATAAAGTCATATATTTCACACGTTGTAATCACTTCAATCAGCATCTTATCGAAAGTTTTATCGCGTTACGAAACAATTTCCTTGATTTAAGCCGGCTGGTTCCTTGTAGTTCGTCAAACTTGTGTAATTGGTGCCTTTCATCGAAAGTTTGCCTCAACTCCACAAATTGCGAGGAGCGTCTACGATCTTCTGGTGATGCGAATTCACTTGCCCCATACAGTAGGTAAAGAGGGGAGATTTCATACAGCTGGTAGTTATTCCACATATTTCATTTAATGCCGTGGTGGCGTTGTCGGCTTGAGCGTGTCTAGATCTACCTCAAATGGGACAAGCATATTCCACTGCTGAGAAACGTAAGACCTCGGCTCTTTATTTTGAGACCTGTGGGTTTGCACCCCACTTGCTCCCTACAAGATTCCGAAGAACGTTGTTTCTCGTAGGAACCTTTTGTATTGTACTCTGACAGTGGAGTTTATATGTTAGTGACCGGTCTAGTATGACACCAAGATCTTTGGGCCTATCGGTATGTTCCAACTCTTGTCACTCCCAAGATACATTCAGTTTTATATGCACATACTTGAGTTTTAGTAGGGTTTGGTTTTCATGAGTTTTCTTTGTAGTGAGTTGACATCATTTTTAAAGCCTCTTCCGTGTCGACTCTACTTGTGTGAGAGTTTTAAATTTGACGGCGATACCAAGGTCGTCAGCGTAAACAAAACTATTACTTTAGTTACTTTTTAATTACTTTAGTTACTTTTTATTACTTTTAGTTTGGGGATGCATTGACTAGTCGTTGATATAGATGTTACATTTAGGGACGGTGCCAGAAAGCTTTTATTGTTATTATTTTATCAGTAAATACTTATCACTACAATTTAGAAACAACAGATTTTGCAATTTTCTTCTATTTCTGCACTAATATTTGTATATCTCTCTAAATTAATGTAAAATAGATTATCATTTAAAACCCGATTTGTGCTTGTCTTAGACAGTGTTTCAAATATTTATAGAATTAAATGCGAAAAGTCTCAGCATTAAAATAAAAATTAAAATAGTAAATATTCATTTAAATATGAAAACTTTTCTTGTTGGAACTGCTTTCTGGCAAATCCTTAATCTGTGACTTTTACAATTTATAAGACAACAGACGACGAATAAAGAAAGCGAAAAGGACTACAATATGCAGTCACATTCCGCTTTCATTCGTCTAGTAAAAACGGTCCGAAAGAAAATTCCAAGTACTCAAATCTGAGTAAGCATAGAAGTGAAAAAGACAGTTTATCTGTCCTTTCGATTCAGAGGCGATGCACAATCTCCAGACAGCTGTTTCTGTCTTACGACGTCCTCAGTGGAGCTGTGTGCATACCTCTGAAAAGGTTCACTCAGATTTGAGTAATAGGAACTTTCTTTCGAACCGTTTCTCCTAGAGAATGAAAGCTGAATGTGACTGCATATTCTTCTTCACGTGCCATCTCCACGACGGAGGTTGGCAATCATCATGGCTATTCTAATCTTAGATGCTGCTGCTCTGAATAGTTTGGTTGATGTGCATCCGTATCATTCCCTTAAGTTACGCAACCATGACATTCTTCTCCTTCCTACACTTCTCTTGCCCTGGATTTCCCCTGTATAATCAACTAAAGTATGTTGTATCTCTCATTACGCATAACATGCTCCAGGTATTGCAGCTTTTATGTCTTGATGGTTTCCAATATTGCCAGTCTTTTGTTTGCTCTTCTCATGACTTCGTTGTTTGTTATATGCTCGGTTCTTGATATCTTCAGGATTCTTCTATACACCCACAGTTCAAATGCTTCCAACTTTTTAGTAGTCGACGCGTTAGGTGTCCATGCTTCTATCCCGTAAAGCAGGGTCGAGAAAATATAACACCTTGCCAACCTAACTCTCAACTCTGATTTCAGTTCTCTTGCACAAAGTACCTTTCTCATTTTAATGAAGTTTGTTCTTGCTTTCTCTATTCCAACTATGATTTCTTTGGAGTACTCGTTTGTGTGATTAATTATTTTGCCAAGATAGTTATAGTTGCACTGCATATTTTAGAGTCCTTTTCCCTTGCTTTATTCGTGGTCTCTTGTCTTATAAACTGTAAATGTCACAGATTAAGGATGTACTAGAAAGAAGTTGCAACAAGAAAAGTTTTCAGATTTAAATAATTTATTTACTACTAGCTGATCCGGCGAACTTCGTACCGCCTTAGAAATATAAAAAATTCTGTCAAAGTTCAATAAATAAAATTTAAAAAAAATAAAAAAAATATTAAAAATATTATGTAATTATAAAAAATTAATTTAGTTTTTTCTGATAGGTAAGCAATCTTTTTTTTTTTGCGGTGACCACATCTACAATGACGGTTTTCCAACGCTCGATTAATTTTCCATGCTCGCAACATGGACACTCCGTGGCAAAAACCGAGGGCATCATGGATTTGTTTATCGGAATACACCGGATAAAGGCTTCCTTTCCTTTGTATTTCTCCTTGGTGATTGTGACCAAGCAAATTACTAATAAATTTACTTGAGAATTACACTGAGAAGGTAAAATGACAATTATAAACGTCACTACTACTCTCGATACATAAACATCTATAATGCTATTTACTAAGTAAGAAGTGACACCATTAGAGGCCTGGCGGGGATAACTGGTCTTCCAACTGATAATTATTTATTGGTCAGTTATCGAACTCGGTTAGAAATTACTAAGTTACTAATCTGACTATTAACAAATGGGGGTAGGTGATAAATGTCTAAAAATTTAGTGATGTATGTATTTTTAGTTATTCTTGTTCTTTCGACATCATAACCCTGGATTGGTCTTTGCCTATCGAGTTATGTCCGTCTCCATTATCGTACATTCGTAGTTTTCAGATCGTCTTCAACGTCAACCAACCATTTGATTCTAGACCTTCCTTTATTTCGTTGTCCTTTCGACATCCATTGTAATATTTTCGTTATTGTTTTTGTATCTTCTTGCAGTGGCGTAACAAAATCCGTCGAGGCCCCCCGCAGAATTGGAAATGGGGCCCCCTAACATATGTAACAAAAAGTTATATGTGTTGGAGCCCAGTAAATGAACGTGAAATACGGCGATACCGTGTACATTTTCAATGTCACCACCGAAGTGGTCTAGTCAATACTTTTCGTGTTATTTACGAGTGAAAATGTTCAACATTGTTCGACAAAAAAACCAGGTTTTCAGGCCGTTTTTCGCAAATAACTCAAAAAGTAAGTATTCGTAAGTAGCAAAAATATAGCTTATTCATCGTAAGTAGCAAAAATATAGCTTATACAAGATTTAACTCTATCGACCCAGTAAATACAAATTTGTAGCTCGTGGAAAATTGTTCGTATTCGTCAAATTCCAAATCGAGTATTTCAACGTGAAATAACCAAAAAATTAAACACTTTTCCGGGAAAACTCATTAAAACTTTTTTAAAGTGTTTTTAGCACCCGAAATTAAACTAATCATTACCCTTTTACAAATTACTTAATTTCTTTTATATGATCTGTAAGATTCATCCGTTCAAACTGCTTATTTTTGAATGGGTTTTATTTGAAACGGCTCTAACGAGTCACTAATCACAAATGTGCAAATTTTGAACAGCCATATCTTAACCAATCGTCTTACAGAAAAACCAAATAAAACCAAAATATTAATAAAAACAAAACCTTAATTTCCCTTTGAGATTTTTTGTATCAGTAATACTCAATGGCGGTTCCATTACCGATTTTCGGTGGGGGGGGGGGGGGGTCATGAACTTTTTTATGGTATGTACTGATGTGATCTTGATTATTGATATGAGATAATATTTTTATATTTCATTTAATTTAATCAATGCATTAATAATAATCTAATTAATTTACCAGATCACATATCAATATGTTTTCAATCTCAGGGCTTTTTATAAAATTAATTACTTACATACGTGGCTTCTAAGTATTTCTTAATGGTTCCTAATCGGGATAGGAAAGAAAAGAGTAAAATAATAACACATATGGGTTACAATTGTAATCAAAATATTGTTTATTTTATTTAAATGGCAATCACTGCTTAATATTTGCTATATCTTATTTTTCTTAAACATAACATTTACACATGGGAATCTTATTTTCTTTTGATTTCCAATTGAAAGTTTTTATTAACATTTAACTATTATGATTTATTAGCAACAATTCTATTTAAGTTTGATGAAGCTTTTCTGATATTATTGATTATGTTTCTTCAATTTTAAATGTGGTATTTACTACGAAAAACCCATACATTCATGTCCAAACAAATGAGACTGACCTTTTTCTGGTGCACTGAGAATGTCTTCACACAAGACCCGTTTCCTGCTATCCTTGGCTGCAATCCAAACCTCGTCCTGGCTTCCAGTAATGTTCTCCTCTGAAACTAGCTCGTATAGCTCTCGTTTCCTGCTTCTGTCGTGATGCTGTGTTCTACCTTTTTCGAAACTGCAATCAGCTACCGGGAACTCTTGGCTCAAGGAGGTTCTTTTACTCTCAACCTGGCCTACCTCTCGTTCTACGATAGATACTTCACACTCACGGAACTACACAGGCTTTCTCACTCTCCGTACACTACCGTCTACTACTCGACTTCACTTCTCGACAGCTCAAAACATTCTGATCTCTATTTGTCATTCATTCCCCTCCTTTCTAAATATCCCTTCCAGATTCACAAATCAAAATTCCACCACCAACTCTCATTCGCAGTATTCCTCACAACCAATTTTTAAACTTTCTAAATATGCTTAATGGATTTCAAAGAAAATAGTTAATTCCCATTCTAAAAATTACTTTCTACTAATTACAAAATTTAATGATCTATTATCTACTTTCACTAAGTCTTCTTTAGCATCGGCTAATGATTGAACCTTCCGCGAACAACGATAATGACCTACTTTCGATTTCACTTTAGTTTTATTTTAAGCGCATTGTTCCGAGTATCGTTTTAATCACTTCTTAAAATTAAATATAACAATTTGTTGTATACAGGTTGTTCTAAATTTATATGCCCGTGGTTGAGAAAATTAAAAATATTTTATATTAAAGTGACTTTTGTTTATAATTATCAAATTTTAATTTTTATATCAAATAGAAATATAACAGTACATACATAGCTTAAGTTACCTCACACTACCTCATTTAGCACAATCTTTACTACCGTTCGGCACAAAGCTAAAAACAGTTTTCTCGAAGCAAGCGGGATATGTGTTTGAAACTAAAAACATTTGAACTCCAAATATTTAAATTTATATTATTTTAAATTATCGAGAAGGGGGCTCTCTGGATCCGCCGTTGCTAATACTCTTTCAGTTATTTTAAAAAAAAGGGCATATTTCTAAAATAAAACACTTTTTACTAGAAAACCAAACTTTTTCTAAAATAAGAACCTCGAACCGATCCAACTTAGGGGGAGATTTTCACGTTTTTTTTTAGCAAAAAGGGGCCAACTTTGTTTTGAGTGTAACTCGCTTAGTTTTGATGCTAGAAGCTTGCTATAAAATGCTATATAAAATAATTAAACATTAAGAAAAGTTTCAATGAGCTTTCCCCGATAAGTGCTTCGTTTGTTGGTTATTTCACATCGAAATATTCGATTGAACTAATAAGAACAATTTTTGATAAGCTATAACTTTGCTTTTACTGTGTCGATAGACTTCATGAATACATAGTATGCATAAATAATATGTATGTATATATTATATAAAATTTTGTTAGTTTCTTATAAGCTATATGCGGAATACGTGTTTTTTTTGTTGAAACAAACATTTTCACTCGCAAGTAACTTGAAAAGTACTTATTGACTGAGATAAAGAAGCTCTATAGAACAAAAGTTGCTTATAATTAGTTAATTTATCCATTTACGTACTTATTTTATACGTATGTTTTTCACCCACGAGAAGGGGTGACTTTCACCCATCAAGTAAAAGCGACCAACGGCACAAGTCCAATTTTGAAGTGGAGAATAAGTATATTATGAATCTAAATCCAAATTGCCAAGCAAATACATCGTGACGCTGATAATTACACTCCAAAACAGTTATTTACTGGGCTATTAGTGTATTCATGCACTGTTTACGACAACTTAGGTACATTTGTCATCTTTATTGATATAGAATAAAATAGAAACAAAACTAATAAACGACTACATTATTACATAGGTAGTATTATTCTATGGGATGAACAACTTTAATTTTATTAATACAAAAATACGACACATTGTATCTATCTGATGGGAAACTTAATTTTCAATACTGCATTTCTTAAAAAACGTTGCGTATGTATACGTAAAATATCAATAACACATTTTTACATTAGACGACAAGATGACGCCCCTGGCATATTGGGGCCCCCGCAGATTTCATGCTGCGAAGGCCTCTGTTACGCCCCTGTCTTCTTGTCTCTAGACATGTCCTAGCCATAACAGTCTTTGACTTCTCACAAATCTTATAATATCATATTCTCCATTGAATTTATTTTTTTCGTCAATTCTCGATAATCCCGGCGACGGCGGCTGCAGAAATTCCCTTCTAAAGCGAAACAACCTTCCCGGGTTTATGCACAACAAGTTTGATAAGATCATCATATGACAAGATGCATAGTTTACGATTCTATAAAGTACATACAATCATTCAATTTTATTTATATAGATTTTAATTTTTATTTTAATGGTGAATTCTGTATCTGAGACTTTTCGCTTTTATTTAAGAGATGTCGCTGCTGCGTCCCAAAAGTGCATTTTAAACTATCATTAAAATTTAACATAAATAGACAGTTTGGTTTTGTTTAATGTGTAGGGTCTGGTCGTTAAACAGAACAGCTCTCTGAAGGTTGTGCATCGCCTCTGCATCGAAAGGAAACATAAACTGTCGTTTATTTTTCACCGTTATAGAGTTATTTGCTATTAACTTTTTAAGCACCGTAGACCGTTTAAGTCAAAGCTTTCATCTCTAATACAAAACAGTCGCAAATTCCTGAAATATACTCTACACTCAACGAAAAAGGTACGTAATATTAATAAAAATCTTAATTCAGACAACAAAAGTAATACTTAAAATTTGTCCAACTCTTGGCTTTATTGGAACAACAAAGCGATGTTCATCAATTCATTATATTCGTTAGCTGACCCAATTAATTTATTACGTTTATTGAACGGATGAACATTCATTTATTAATATTACGAACACTGTTCACTGAGCCAACGAACACTATTCATTGAAACAACAACGTCGTTAATTGACCGACGAAGACTACTCGTTGTGTCAATATGTTTTTTCTCATGAGGATATTTCAGTGAGTCACAATTTTTCGATTTATGTTCTAACGCATTAAATTGCATGTGACACAAAAAAACGCACGTCGGTGATTACATTTCATCGGTGACATTTATAACATTTATTCTAGTCATAACAGTGTTATTTCTCCTAACGTATTTCGTTTATTTCTACAATTATTTCCGTTTATTCTTACAATTAATTCCGTTTATTTCCACAATAAATATGGTTATTCTTACAAGCAATTCTATTCATCCCTACTATGAACGTATTTTAAACTAATAATTACTGAATGTATTAGCTCAATGTATGATATTAATTGATTAATAATAATTTTGCAAATCCACCTTTTTTGTTCTAAACCTAATGGACTTTACACTGTGTGATTTCTCATATGATTTCATTTATAGAGTGCGCTGGAAAAAGTGTTGTCCCCTTATTAACTTATTCATTTTTAGCACACAAGCAAAACGCTCGGACAGGTCGATTTTTAAAATAATCAAAGTATGTATATTATAACATCAATTTTTCGAACTTTACACGATCCCTCTTTAGGTGACAGCCACAACTTTGGTTTTTTTAAAATTGGAAAGTATATCATATGACAGCTCATTTAAAAGCGTTTGAAATAGTGATTCCAAAAATGTATAACACTTTTATCATTTGGAGAGCGCAGGTGCAAAATTTCGATCGAAATCTTTTTAAACGCATTCATTTTTTTTGGAATCCTGAGAAAACTAATAAGTATTTTAAAAAAATTTAAACGCAGAATAAAAGACTACATTTTTACCGAGGGCTGAAAGGCCCTAAGAATAAACAAAAAGTTTCTTTTGATTGGTATATTTGAAATTAAAAATCATACTAAGTTTTCTTTCACACCTGTGACTTATCAAAATAATCATTATAGAAGTTCTCAGGGACTTCAGACCCTCGATAATACTATAATATTTTATTCTGCGTTTAAATTTTTCAAAAATACTAATTAGTTTTCTCAGGATTCGAAAAAAAAAAGGAATACGATAATATACACACGAAAACTTCCTTCCAGTACGGACTACACTTGGAAACAAAATAAAATTGTTCGGCACTTCATTTGTTCGGCACAAAGAACGATAAGGAAAAGCCGTTACATTTCAAATATCCAAGTAAAACATTTATTGTTTCAACAACTTCGTTTATTGTTACAATGAACGCATTGATTGTGGTTATTTAACGCAGTAGTAGATTAATTATTGCATTCTTTGTCATAACAACCAGTTTGCATCTATGGAATAATCAAATATTACTCTATATTAACAACATTTGTACATGGTTTTAATAAAATCTGTACGTTGTCACGATAAACCAAGGTAATTATTTATCATCTACGAAATCAAGAAAGTGTTTTGGTGCCAGAATTACCATTATTTATTAAATATACGAAACTAACTTATTGTCTGATTAAATTGAGTGTTACTGATTAATGTACTCTAGTTATTTTCACAATTATTATTCAATCGTTGTGCCAAGAACCAAATTTATATATATTGATCAATTTCTAAAAGTTCGTTAAAACAAAAAATAAAATTTTTGTTACAACGAAATACTATTCAATAATCACTGTTAATCAATATTACGAACTAATTTTTTTTGAGTGTATCTATCCCTTTAAGTAATTAAAAAAATGACAAATAGTGTAATTTTACAATAAATATTAAATCCATTTTCAGTTTCTAGAAACAGTAAAATCCTTGGCAAATTCGTGACAGAAAAATTGATCACTTATAAAATCATATTAATTGGCAAAAGATTGTAATTTTCCAAACTTCTCATAAATTAAAAAAAAATGATCTTATGAAGGTTGGTGTTATTACCATAAAGTAGTCTACCTTCCAGAACAATAAGACAGGAAATTCACATCTGTATGTTCGTTTTTTTAGTTTTTGCTAATCTTGCAGTAAAATCTTATTCAGTTTTAATTTTAATGATGATTGTTTTAGATGTTAAACATATAATGATATCTGATTGTTTCTACTTGGCAATAGCTAGAAGATTTTTTTCTTAATTACGCAAATTTCAATCATATTTTATATTTATGCATATTAAAACTAATTACTATAACTTAGTTTAATTTTTAAACATTTTTTCCAATTATGGATAGATGGTGTTATAATGGGAAAAAACGATTGTTGGAAATGAAAAATTAAATTCAAAAATGGCGATAAAATCATATTAGACAAGACGAAAACGGCGGGTTCGTTGGAAAAAATATTAGTCTGGTCTGATTATCGGAGAATAGGCCATTTTTGGGAAAAGTTATTTACCAGCAATTTTATTGCTGAAATCGAATCTTATGATTGTATATAATAATAATATAGATATGCAAAGTCCGCAGATAGTGTGCTACTTTTTTTATAAACAAAATGGCGCCCGAAAATCGTGTCTTTTTCAATTTTTGCTCTATAACTCCAAAGATTTTAACTTTACACCAAAAACACCCAAATAAAAATTCACCACAATTAAATTCTACATAGACACATGTTTTTTCCAATTTACTTCGAAAAAACTTTCCCCGGAAAAAGCGGGTGTTTCCAACAAAATCTTTAATTTTCAACTAAGCTTTTAGGTAAGTACTTGTTAATCAATAATTAAATAACTTGGTAACGTAAAAGCCCTTTCCGTATGCATTATAATTCCAGAAGCCGATGGAAATTGAATGAACAGTTTAGCAACAATTGAAATGTAAATTAAAAATTTTCGGTCGCTATAATAACGACAATAATTATTATGCATAAGAATAACTATGATTTTTTCATAAAAAGACACTATACCTATCTAATGTACCTTACAGAATTGAAATTAGACTATTTAAGCGGCCTCAGGAATATTTTAAATTTATAAACAATTTTTTGGCTTAAAAACAAATAAAATATCTCGGGAAATATTAAACTAAATTAAATTGTGAAAACGGTATTCGAAAGGCAGCGGCAGGATGCTTCTTTTAAAGAAAAAACGTTTAATTATGACGAGTGGTTCCTGAGATACAACCGGTCAAAGTTGACCGAAATTTACGGCAAAGATATAAACACTAGGATCATAATTTTCAAACCATCACCTTTTTTTTTTGTTCTCTTTCTCCACACCAATTTTCATATCTTTTAAATCCTCATAACATATATTATTATAATAAAAACTATCGATAATACGTGTGAAAATTGCCAAAAATAGCAAAATTTTAATCAAAAATTAGGTTGGAGAAAATGTAACCCTCAAAGTTCAAAATCGGTATACGTTAACAAAATGCATTTTCTCGGCTTCCCATGGAGCAATTTCCTTCATTCTTGTTCCCAAGTAACTCTAGTAGAGCCATCGAACTAACGGATTATTAAATGTCAAACTTGCTTTTGTTTTGTTATAATAAATTAATTTACTTATTTCAACACAATATTTTAATTTATTTAAATAAAAATTGTTTAAATAATTATACAGCTTTCAAATGAGAATATTTATGTTTTTAACTTTAAAACGTACACTTGTAGTAAGTTAATCTAAAAAAAATCCTACAACTGGAAAAAATATGTAATTTTCTGTTCTTATAAATAAATTAATCTATTATAACAAAACAAAAGCAAGTTTGACATTTAATAAAGCGTTAGTTGGATGTCTCTGCTCGAGTTATTAGGGGAAAAAAAGAAATGAAGGAAATTGCTCCATGGGAAGCCGAGAAGATGCATTTTGTTAACGTATACCGATTTTGAACTTTGAGGGTTACATTTTCTCCAACCTAATTTTTGATTGGAATTTTGCTATTTTTGGCAATTCTCACACGTATTATCGATAGTTTTTATTATAATAATATATGTTATGAGGATTTTACAGATATGAAAATTGTTGTGGAGAAAGGGGACAAAAATAAAAAGGTGATGGTTTAAAAATTATGATCTTATTGTTTATATCTTTGCCGTAAATTCCGGTAAATTTTGACCGGTTTTTTCTCAGGAATCACTCGTCATAATTAAATCATTTTTCTTCTAAAAGAAGCGTCCTGCCGCTGCCTTTCGAATACCGTTTTCACAATTTAATTTAGTTTAATATTTCCCGAGATATTCTATTTGTTTATAAACCAAAAAATTGTTTATAATTTTAAAATATTCCTGCGGCCGCTTAAATAGTCCAATGTAAATTCTGTAAAGTATATTAGATAGGTATATTGTCTTTTTATGAAAAAATTATAGTTACTCTTATGCATCTTAATTATTGTCGTTATTATAGCGACCGTAAATTTTTAATTAACATTTTAATTGTTGCTAAACCGTTCACTCAATTTCCATAGACTTCTGGAATTATAATGTATACGGAAAGGGCTTTGACGTTACCAAGTTATTTAATTATTGATTAACAACTATTTATCTAAAACAACGAAAAGCCCCAGATACAAAGTTTACTACTTTTTAAACAATTAGAATAATTGAAATAAAAATATAATAAACAATATTTTAAATCTAAGACTTTTGGTTAATAAACCGCTTTCTGGCTGCATCATCCCATATCTCCGGATTTTACAATATATAATCACGTAGAGACGACGAAAATAGTAGAAAGCAAATAGAGGACACTTAGGCCACGCATTTACCTTCTCTTCGTCTAGGAAAAGGACCGAAATACAGTTTCTAAATACTCAAAAACTGAGTAAAATGAAAAAGATTAAAAAGGGTTCAAGGCAGGTTTTGTTTATATTCGATTCAGAGTCGGACTACCATCTCCATATAGCAACTATTTCAGCATCCTTATGCATCATCAGTGAAGATTATGCAGTCACAACTCTGAAGGGAATATAAACATTCTGCCTCTTTTAAGGCAAAACATCGCGATGCAATGATCCCACCTTTTGAGACGCAAATCAGCGACATCTCTCGTATTACGAGGAAAACAACGAAAAGCCCCAGATACAAAGTTTACTACTTTTTAAACAATTAGAATAATTGAAATAAGAATATAATAAACAATATTTTAAATCTAAGATTTTCGTTAATAAACTGCTTTCTGGCTGCATCCCATATCTCCGGATTTTACAATATATAATCACGTACAGACGACGAAAATAGGAGAAAGCAAATAGAGGACACTTAGGCCACGCATTTACTTTCTCTTCGTCTAGGAAAAGGACCGAAAGACAGTTTCTAAATACTCAAAGCTGAGTAAAATGAAAAAGATTAAAAAGGGTTCAAGGCAGGTTTTGTTTATATTCCATTCAGAGTCGGACTACCATCTCCATATAGCAACTATTTCAGCATCCTTATGCATCATCAGTGAAGATTATGCAGTCACAACTCTGAAGGGAATATAAAAATTCTGCCTCTTTTAAGGCAAAACATCGCGATGCAATGAACCCACCTTTTGAGACGCAAATCAGCGACATCTCTCGTATTACGAGGAAAACAACAAAAAGCCCCAGATACAAGGTTTACTACTTTTTAAACAATTAGAATAATTGAAATAAAAATATAATAAACAATATTTTAAATCTAAGACTTTTCGTTAATAAACTGCTTTCTGGCTGCATCCCATATCTCCGGATTTTACAATATATAATCACGTAGAGACGACGAAAATAGGAGAAAGCGAATAGAGGACACTTAGGCCACGCATTTACCTTCTCTTCGTCTAGGAAAAGGACCGAAAGACAGGTTCTAAATACTCAAAAACTGAGTAAAATGAAAAAGATTAAAAAGGGTTCAAGGCAGGTTTTGTTTATATTCGATTCAGAGTCGGACTACCATCTCCATATAGCAACTATTTCAGCATCCTTATGCATCATCAAAAATGCGTCTCAAAAGGTGGGTTCATTGCATCGCGATGTTTTGCCTTAAAAGAGGCAGAATGTTTATATTCCCTTCAGAGCTGTGACTGCATAATCTTCATTGATGATGCATAAGGATGCTGAAATAGTTGCTATATGGAGATGGTAGTCCGACTCTGAATCGAATATAAACAAAACCTGCCTTGAACCCTTTTTAATCTTTTTCATTTTACTCAGTTCTTGAGTATTTAGAAACTGTCTTTCGGTACTTTTCCTAGACGAAGAGAAGGTAAATGCGTGGCCTAAGTGTCCTCTATTTGCTTTCTCCTATTTTCGTCGTCTCTACGTGATTATATATTGTAAAATCCGGAGATATGGGATGCACCCAGAAAGCAGTTTATTAGCGAAAAGTCTTAGATTTAAAATATTGCTTATTATATTTTTATTTCAATTATTCTAATTGTTTAAAAAGTAGTAAACTTTGTATCTGGGCTTTTCGTTGTTTTCCTCGTAATACGAGAGATGTCGCTGATTTGCGTCTCAAAAGGTGAGTTCATTGCATCGCGATGTTTTGCCTTAAAAGAGGCAGAATGTTTATATTCCCTTCAGAGTTGTGACGGCATAATCTTCACTGATGATGCATAAGGATGCTGAAATAGTTGCTATATTATGGAGATGGTAGTCCGACTCTGAATTGAATATAAACAAAACCTGCCTTGAACCCTTTTTAATCTTTTTCATTTTACTCAGTTTTTGAGTATTTAGAAACTGTCTTTCGGTCCTTTTCCTAGACGAAGAGAAGGTAAGTGCGTGGCCTAAGTGTCCTCTATTTGCTTTCTCCTATTTTCGTCGTCTCTACGTGATTATATATTGTAAAATCCGGAGATATGGGATGCAGCCAGAAAGCAATTTATTAACGAAAAGTCTTAGATTTAAAATATTGTTTATTATATTTTTATTTCAATTATTCTAATTGTTTAAAAAGAAGTAAATTTTGTGTCTGGGGCTTTTCGTTGTTTTCCTCGTAATACGAGAGATGTCGCTGATTTGCGTCTCAAAAGGTGGGTTCATTGCATCGCGATGTTTTGCATTAAAAGAGGCAGAATGTTTATATTCCCTTCAAAGTTGTGACTGCATAATCTTCACTGATGATGCATAAGGATGCTGAAATAGTTGCTATATGGAGATGGTAGTCCGACTCTGAATCGAATATAAACAAAACCTGCCTTGAACTCTTTTTAATCTTTTTCATTTTACTCAGTTTTTGAGTATTTAGAAACTGTCTTTCGCTCCTTTTCCTAGACGAAGAGAAGGTAAATGCGTGGCCTAAGTGTCCTCTATTTGCTTTCTCCTATTTTCGTCGTCTCTACGTGATTATATATTGTAAAATCCGGAGATATGGGATGCAGCCAGAAAGCAGTATATTAACGAAAAGTCTTAGATTTAAAATATTGTTTATTATATTTTTATTTCAATTATTCTAATTGTTTAAAAAGTAGTAAACTTTGTATCTGGGGCTTTTCGTTGTTTTCCTCGTAATACGAGAGATGTCGCTGATTTGCGTCTCAAAAGGTGGGTTCATTGCATCGCGATGTTTTGCCTTAAAAGAGGCAGAATGTTCATATTACCTTCAGAGTTGTGACTGCATAATCTTCACTGATGATGCATAAGGATGCTGAAATAGTTGCTATATGGAGATGGTAGTCCGACTCTAAATCGAATATAAACAAAACCTGCCTTGAACCCTTTTTAATCTTTTTCATTTTACTCAGTTTTTGAGTATTTAGAAACTGTCTTTCGGTCCTTTTCCTAGACGAAGAGAAGGTAAATGCCTGGCCTAAGTGTCCTCTATTTGCTTTCTCCTATTTTCGTCGTCTCTACGTGATTATATATTGTAAAATCCGGAGATATGGGATGCAGCCAGAAAGCAGTATAGTAACTAAAAGTCTTAGATTTAAAATATTGCTTATTATATTTTTATTTCAATTATTCTAATTGTTTAAAAAGTAGTAAACTTTGTATCTGGGGCTTTTCGTTGTTTTCCTCGTAATACGAGAGATGTCGCTGATTTGCGTCTCAAAAGGTGGGTTCATTGCATCGCGATGTTTTGCATTAAAAGAGGCAGAATGTTTATATTCCCTTCAGAGTTGTGACTGCATAATCTTCACTGATGATGCATAAGGATGCTGAAATAGTTGCTATATGGAGATGGTAGTCCGACTCTGAATCGAATATAAACAAAACCTGCCTTGAACTCTTTTTAATCTTTTTCATTTTACTCAGTTTTTGAGTATTTAGAAACTGTCTTTCGGTCCTTTTCCTAGACGAAGAGAAGGTAAATGCGTGGCCTAAGTGTCCTCTATTTGCTTTCTCCTATTTTCGTCGTCTCTACGTGATTATATATTGTAAAATCCGGAGATATGGGATGCAGCCAGAAAGCAGTATATTAACGAAAAGTCTTAGATTTAAAATATTGCTTATTATATTTTTATTTCAATTATTCTAATTGTTTAAAAAGTAGTAAACTTTGTCTCTGGGGCTTTTCGTTGTTTTCCTCGTAATACGAGAGATGTCGCTGATTTGCGTCTCAAAAGGTGGGTTCATTGCATCGCGATGTTTTGCATTAAAAGAGGCAGAATGTTTATATTCCCTTCAGAGTTGTGACTGCATAATCTTCACTGATGATGCATAAGGATGCTGAAATAGTTGCTATATGGAGATGGTAGTCCGACTCTGAATCGAATATAAACAAAACCTGCCTTGAACTCTTTTTAATCTTTTTCATTTTACTCAGTTTTTGAGTATTTAGAAACTGTCTTTCGCTCCTTTTCCTAGACGAAGAGAAGGTAAATGCGTGGCCTAAGTGTCCTCTATTTGCTTTCTCCTATTTTCGTCGTCTCTACGTGATTATATATTGTAAAATCCGGAGATATGGGATGCAGCCAGAAAGCAGTATATTAACGAAAAGTCTTAGATTTAAAATATTGTTTATTATATTTTTATTTCAATTATTCTAATTGTTTAAAAAGTAGTAAACTTTGTATCTGGGGCTTTTCGTTGTTTTCCTCGTAATACGAGAGATGTCGCTGATTTGCGTCTCAAAAGGTGGGTTCATTGCATCGCGATGTTTTGCCTTAAAAGAGGCAGAATGTTCATATTACCTTCAGAGTTGTGACTGCATAATCTTCACTGATGATGCATAAGGATGCTGAAATAGTTGCTATATGGAGATGGTAGTCCGACTCTAAATCGAATATAAACAAAACCTGCCTTGAACCCTTTTTAATCTTTTTCATTTTACTCAGTTTTTGAGTATTTAGAAACTGTCTTTCGGTCCTTTTCCTAGACGAAGAGAAGGTAAATGCCTGGCCTAAGTGTCCTCTATTTGCTTTCTCCTATTTTCGTCGTCTCTACGTGATTATATATTGTAAAATCCGGAGATATGGGATGGAGCCAGAAAGCAGTATAGTAACTAAAAGTCTTAGATTTAAAATATTGCTTATTATATTTTTATTTCAATTATTCTAATTGTTTAAAAAGTAGTAAACTTTGTATCTGGGGCTTTTCGTTGTTTTCCTCGTAATACGAGAGATGTCGCTGATTTGCGTCTCAAAAGGTGGGTTCATTGCATCGCGATGTTTTGCATTAAAAGAGGCAGAATGTTTATATTCCCTTCAGAGTTGTGACTGCATAATCTTCACTGATGATGCATAAGGATGCTGAAATAGTTGCTATATGGAGATGGTAGTCCGACTCTGAATCGAATATAAACAAAACCTGCCTTGAACTCTTTTTAATCTTTTTCATTTTACTCAGTTTTTGAGTATTTAGAAACTGTCTTTCGGTCCTTTTCCTAGACGAAGAGAAGGTAAATGCGTGGCCTAAGTGTCCTCTATTTGCTTTCTCCTATTTTCGTCGTCTCTACGTGATTATATATTGTAAAATCCGGAGATATGGGATGCAGCCAGAAAGCAGTATATTAACGAAAAGTCTTAGATTTAAAATATTGCTTATTATATTTTTATTTCAATTATTCTAATTGTTTAAAAAGTAGTAAACTTTGTATCTGGGGCTTTTCGTTGTTTTCCTCGTAATACGAGAGATGTCGCTGATTTGCGTCTCAAAAGGTGGGTTCATTGCATCGCGATGTTTTGCATTAAAAGAGGCAGAATGTTTATATTCCCTTCAGAGTTGTGACTGCATAATCTTCACTGATGATGCATAAGGATGCTGAAATAGTTGCTATATGGAGATGGTAGTCCGACTCTAAATCGAATATAAACAAAACCTGCCTTGAACCCTTTTTAATCTTTTTCATTTTACTCAGTTTTTGAGTATTTAGAAACTGTCTTTCGGTCCTTTTCCTAGACGAAGAGAAGGTAAATGCGTGGCCTAAGTGTCCTCTATTTGCTTTCTCCTATTTTCGTCGTCTCTACGTGATTATATATTGTAAAATCCGGAGATATGGGATGCAGCCAGAAAGCAGTATATTAACGAAAAGTCTTAGATTTAAAATATTGCTTATTATATTTTTATTTCAATTATTCTAATTGTTTAAAAAGTAGTAAACTTTGTATCTGGGGCTTTTCGTTGTTTTCCTCGTAATACGAGAGATGTCGCTGATTTGCGTCTCAAAAGGTGGGTTCATTGCATCGCGAAGTTTTGCCTTAAAAGAGGCAGAATGTTCATATTACCTTCAGAGTTGTGACTGCATAATCTTCACTGATGATGCATAAGGATGCTGAAATAGTTGCTATATGGAGATGGTAGTCCGACTCTAAATCGAATATAAACAAAACCTGCCTTGAACCCTTTTTAATCTTTTTCATTTTACTCAGTTTTTGAGTATTTAGAAACTGTCTTTCGGTCCTTTTCCTAGACGAAGAGAAGGTAAATGCGTGGCCTAAGTGTCCTCTATTTGCTTTCTCCTATTTTCGTCGTCTCTACGTGATTATATATTGTAAAATCCGGAGATATGGGATGCAGCCAGAAAGCAGTATATTAACGAAAAGTCTTAGATTTAAAATATTGTTTATTATATTTTTATTTCAATTATTCTAATTGTTTAAAAAGTAGTAAACTTTGTATCTGGGGCTTTTCGTTGTTTTCCTCGTAATACGAGAGATGTCGCTGATTTGCGTCTCAAAAGGTGGGTTCATTGCATCGCGATGTTTTGCCTTAAAAGAGGCAGAATGTTCATATTACCTTCAGAGTTGTGACTGCATAATCTTCACTGATGATGCATAAGGATGCTGAAATAGTTGCTATATGGAGATGGTAGTCCGACTCTAAATCGAATATAAACAAAACCTGCCTTGAACCCTTTTTAATCTTTTTCATTTTACTCAGTTTTTGAGTATTTAGAAACTGTCTTTCGGTCCTTTTCCTAGACGAAGAGAAGGTAAATGCGTGGCCTAAGTGTCCTCTATTTGCTTTCTCCTATTTTCGTCGTCTCTACGTGATTATATATTGTAAAATCCGGAGATATGGGATGCAGCCAGAAAGCAGTATATTAACGAAAGTCTTAGATTTAAAATATTGTTTATTATATTTTTATTTCAATTATTCTAATTGTTTAAAAAGTAGTAAACTTTGTATCTGGGGCTTTTCGTTGTTTTCCTCGTAATACGAGAGATGTCGCTGATTTGCGTCTCAAAAGGTGGGTTCATTGCATCGCGATGTTTTGCATTAAAAGAGGCAGAATGTTTATATTCCCTTCAGAGTTGTGACTGCATAATCTTCACTGATGATGCATAAGGATGCTGAAATAGTTGCTATATGGAGATGGTAGTCCGACTCTAAATCGAATATAAACAAAACCTGCCTTGAACCCTTTTTAATCTTTTTCATTTTACTCAGTTTTTGAGTATTTAGAAACTGTCTTTCGGTCCTTTTCCTAGACGAAGAGAAGGTAAATGCGTGGCCTAAGTGTCCTCTATTTGCTTTCTCCTATTTTCGTCGTCTCTACGTGATTATATATTGTAAAATCCGGAGATATGGGATGCAGCCAGAAAGCAGTATATTAACGAAAAGTCTTAGATTTAAAATATTGCTTATTATATTTTTATTTCAATTATTCTAATTGTTTAAAAAGTAGTAAACTTTGTATCTGGGGCTTTTCGTTGTTTTCCTCGTAATACGAGAGATGTCGCTGATTTGCGTCTCAAAAGGTGGGTTCATTGCATCGCGATGTTTTGCATTAAAAGAGGCAGAATGTTTATATTCCCTTCAGAGTTGTGACTGCATAATCTTCACTGATGATGCATAAGGATGCTGAAATAGTTGCTATATGGAGATGGTAGTCCGACTCTGAATCGAATATAAACAAAACCTGCCTTGAACTCTTTTTAATCTTTTTCATTTTACTCAGTTTTTGAGTATTTAGAAACTGTCTTTCGGTCCTTTTCCTAGACGAAGAGAAGGTAAATGCGTGGCCTAAGTGTCCTCTATTTGCTTTCTCCTATTTTCGTCGTCTCTACGTGATTATATATTGTAAAATCCGGAGATATGGGATGCAGCCAGAAAGCAGTATATTAACGAAAAGTCTTAGATTTAAAATATTGTTTATTATATTTTTATTTCAATTATTCTAATTGTTTAAAAAGTAGTAAACTTTGTATCTGGGGCTTTTCGTTGTTTTCCTCGTAATACGAGAGATGTCGCTGATTTGCGTCTCAAAAGGTGGGTTCATTGCATCGCGATGTTTTGCCTTAAAAGAGGCAGAATGTTCATATTACCTTCAGAGTTGTGACTGCATAATCTTCACTGATGATGCATAAGGATGCTGAAATAGTTGCTATATGGAGATGGTAGTCCGACTCTAAATCGAATATAAACAAAACCTGCCTTGAACCCTTTTTAATCTTTTTCATTTTACTCAGTTTTTGAGTACTTAGAAACTGTCTTTAGGTATTTTTCGTAGACGAGGGGAAGGTAAATACGTGGCCTCAGTGTCCTCTATTTGCTTTCTCCTATTTTCGTCGTCTCTACGTGATTATATATAGTAAAATCCGGAGATATTGGATGCAGCCAGAAAGCAGTTTATTAGCGAAAAGTCTTAGATTTAAAATATTGCTTATTATATTTTTATTTCAATTACTCTAATTGTTTAAAAAGTAGTAAACTTTGTATTTGGGCTTTTCGTTGTTTTCCTCGTAATACGAGAGATGTCGCTGATTTGCGTCTCAAAAGGTGAGTTCATTGCATCGCGATGTTTTGCCTTAAAAGAGGCAGAATGTTTATATTCCCTTCAGAGTTGTGACGGCATAATCTTCACTGATGATGCATAAGGATGCTGAAATAGTTGCTATATTATGGAGATGGTAGTCCGACTCTGAATTGAATATAAACAAAACCTGCCTTGAACCCTTTTTAATCTTTTTCATTTTACTCAGTTTTTGAGTATTTAGAAACTGTCTTTCGGTCCTTTTACTAGACGAAGAGAAGGTAAGTGCGTGGCCTAAGTGTCCTCTATTTGCTTTCTCCTATTTTCGTCGTCTCTACGTGATTATATATTGTAAAATCCGGAGATATGGGATGCAGCCAGAAAGCAATTTATTAACGAAAATCTTAGATTTAAAATATTGTTTATTATATTTTTATTTCAATTATTCTAATTGTTTAAAAAGTAGTAAACTTTGTATCTGGGGCTTTTCGTTGTTTTCCTCGTAATACGAGAGATGTCGCTGATTTGCGTCTCAAAAGGTGGGTTCATTGCATCGCGATGTTTTGCCTTAAAAGAGGCAGAATGTTTATATTCCCTTCAGAGTTGTGACTGCATAATCTTTTCACTGATGATGCATAAGGATGCTAAAACAGTTGCTATGTGGAGATGGTAGTCCGACTCTGAATAGAATATAAACAAAACCTGCCTTGAACCCTTTTTAATCTTTTTCATTTTACTCAGTTTTTGAGTATTTAGGAACTGTCTTTCGGTCCTTTTCCTAGACGAAGATAAGGTAAATGCGTGGCCTAAGTGTCCTCTATTTGCTTTCTCCTATTTTCGTCGTCTCTACGTGATTATATATTGTAAAATCCGGAGATATGGGATGCAGCCAGAAAGCAGTTTATTAACGAAAAGTCTTAAATTTAAAATATTGTTTATTATATTTTTATTTCAATTATTCTAATTGTTTAAAAAGTAGTAAACTTTGTATCTGGGGCTTTTCGTTGTTTTCCTCGTAATACGAGAGATGTCGCTGATTTGCGTCTCAAAAGGTGGGTTCATTGCATCGCGATGTTTTGCCTTAAAAGAGGCAGAATGTTTATATTCCCTTCAGAGTTGTGACTGCATAATCTTCACTGATGATGCATAAGGATGCTGAAATAGTTGCTATATGGAGATGGTAGTCCGACTCTAAATCGAATATAAACAAAACCTGCCTTGAACCCTTTTTAATCTTTTTCATTTTACTCAGTTTTTGAGTATTTAGAAACTGTCTTTCGGTCCTTTTCCTAGACGAACAGAAGGTAAATGCGTGGCCTAAGTGTCCTCTATTTGCTTTCTCCTATTTTCGTCGTCTCTACGTGATTATATATTGTAAAATCCGGAGATATGGGATGCAGCCAGAAAGCAGTATATTAACGAAAAATCTTAGATTTAAAATATTGCTTATTATATTTTTATTTCAATTATTCTAATTGTTTAAAAAGTAGTAAATTTTGTATCTGGGGCTTTTCGTTGTTTTCCTCGTAATACGAGAGATGTCGCTGATTTGCGTCTCAAAAGGTGGGTTCATTGCATCGCGATGTTTTGCATTAAAAGAGGCAGAATGTTTATATTCCCTTCAGAGTTGTGACTGCATAATCTTCACTGATGATGCATAAGGATGCTGAAATAGTTGCTATATGGAGATGGTAGTCCGACTCTGAATCGAATATAAACAAAACCTGCCTTGAACTCTTTTTAATCTTTTTCATTTTACTCAGTTTTTGAGTATTTAGAAACTGTCTTTCGGTCCTTTTCCTAGACGAAGAGAAGGTAAATGCGTGGCCTAAGTGTCCTCTATTTGCTTTCTCCTATTTTCGTCGTCTCTACGTGATTATATATTGTAAAATCCGGAGATATGGGATGCAGCCAGAAAGCAGAATATTAACGAAAAGTCTTAGATTTAAAATATTGCTTATTATATTTTTATTTCAATTATTCTAATTGTTTAAAAAGTAGTAAACTTTGTATCTGGGGCTTTTCGTTGTTTTCCTCGTAATACGAGAGATGTCGCTGATTTGCGTCTCAAAAGGTGGGTTCATTGCATCGCGATGTTTTGCCTTAAAAGAGGCAGAATGTTTATATTCCCTTCAGAGTTGTGACTGCATAATCTTCACTGATGATGCATAAGGATGCTGAAATAGTTGCTATATGGAGATGGTAGTCCGACTCTAAATCGAATATAAACAAAACCTGCCTTGAACCCTTTTTAATCTTTTTCATTTTACTCAGTTTTTGAGTATTTAGAAACTGTCTTTCGGTCCTTTTCCTAGACGAAGAGAAGGTAAATGCGTGGCCTAAGTGTGCTCTATTTGCTTTCTCCTATTTTCGTCGTCTCTACGTGATTATATATTGTAAAATCCGGAGATATGGGATGCAGCCAGAAAGCAGTATATTAACGAAAAGTCTTAGATTTAAAATATTGCTTATTATATTTTTATTTCAATTATTCTAATTGTTTAAAAAGTAGTAAACTTTGTATCTGGGGCTTTTCGTTGTTTTCCTCGTAATACGAGAGATGTCGCTGATTTGCGTCTCAAAAGGTGGGTTCATTGCATCGCGATGTTTTGCATTAAAAGAGGCAGAATATTTATATTCCCTTCAGAGTTGTGACTGCATAATCTTCACTGATGATGCATAAGGATGCTGAAATAGTTGCTATATGGAGATGATAGTCCGACTCTGAATCGAATATAAACAAAACCTGCCTTGAACTCTTTTTAATCTTTTTCATTTTGCTCAGTTTTTGAGTATTTAGAAACTGTCTTTCGGTCCTTTTCCTAGACGAAGAGAAGGTAAGTGCGTGGCCTAAGTGTCCTCTATTTGCTTTCTCCTATTTTCGTCGTCTCTACGTGATTATATATTGTAAAATCCGGAGATATGGGATGCAGCCAGAAAGCAGTATATTAACGAAAAGTCTTAGATTTAAAATATTGTTTATTATATTTTTATTTCAATTATTCTAATTGTTTAAAAAGTAGTAAACTTTGTATCTGGGGCTTTTCGTTGTTTCCTCGTAATACGAGAGATGTCGCTGATTTGCGTCTCAAAAGGTGGGTTCATTGCATCGCGATGTTTTGCCTTAAAAGAGGCAGAATGTTCATATTACCTTCAGAGTTGTGACTGCATAATCTTCACTGATGATGCATAAGGATGCTGAAATAGTTGCTATATGGAGATGGTAGTCCGACTCTAAATCGAATATAAACAAAACCTGCCTTGAACCCTTTTTAATCTTTTTCATTTTACTCAGTTTTTGAGTACTTAGAAACTGTCTTTCGGTCCTTTTCCTAGACGAAGAGAAGGTAAATGCGTGGCCTAAGTGTCCTCTATTTGCTTTCTCCTATTTTTGTCGTCTCTACGTGATTATATATAGTAAAATCCGGAGATATGGGATGCAGCCAGAAAGCAGTTTATTAGCGAAAAGTCTTAGATTTAAAATATTGTTTATTATATTTTTATTTCAATTACTCTAATTGTTTAAAAAGTAGTAAACTTTGTATTTGGGCTTTTCGTTGTTTTCCTCGTAATACGAGAGATGTCGCTGATTTGCGTCTCAAAAGGTGGGTTCATTGCATCGCGATGTTTTGCATTAAAAGAGGCAGAATATTTATATTCCCTTCAGAGTTGTGACTGCATAATCTTCACTGATGATGCATAAGGATGCTGAAATAGTTGCTATATGGAGATGATAGTCCGACTCTGAATCGAATATAAACAAAACCTGCCTTGAACCCTTTTTAATCTTTTTCATTTTACTCAGTTTTTGAGTACTTAGAAACTGTCTTTCGGTCCTTTTCCTAGACGAGGGGAAGGTAAATACGTGGCCTCAGTGTCCTCTATTTGCTTTCTCCTATTTTTGTCGTCTCTACGTGATTATATATAGTAAAATCCGGAGATATGGGATGCAGCCAGAAAGCAGTTTATTAGCGAAAAGTCTTAGATTTAAAATATTGTTTATTATATTTTTATTTCAATTACTCTAATTGTTTAAAAAGTAGTAAACTTTGTATTTGGGCTTTTCGTTGTTTTCCTCGTAATACGAGAGATGTCGCTGATTTGCGTCTCAAAAGGTGAGTTCATTGCATCGCGATGTTTTGCCTTAAAAGAGGCAGAATGTTTATATTCCCTTCAGAGTTGTGACTGCATAATCTTCACTGATGATGCATAAGGATGCTGAAATATTTGCTATATGGAGATGGTAGTCCGACTCTGAATTGAATATAAACAAAACCTGCCTTGAACCTTTTTTAATCTTTTTCATTTTACTCAGTTTTTGAGTATTTAGAAACTGTCTTTCGGTCCTTTTCCTAGACGAAGAGAAGGTAAATGCGTGGCCTAAGTGTCCTCTATTTGCTTTCTCCTATTTTCGTCGTCTCTACGTGATTATATATTGTAAAATCCGGAGATATGGGATGCAGCCAGAAAGCAGTTTATTAACGAAAAGTCTTAGATTTAAAATATTGTTTATTATATTTTTATTTCAATTATTCTAATTGTTTAAAAATTAGTAAACTTTGTATCTGGGGCTTTTCGTTGTTTTCCTCGTAATACGAGAGATGTCGCTGATTTGCTTCTCAAAAGGTGGGTTCATTGCATCGCGATGTTTTGCCTTAAAAGAAGCAGAATGTTTATATTCCCTTCAGAGTTGTGACTGCATAATCTTTTCACTGATGATGCATAAGGATGCTGAAATAGTTGCTATGTGGAGATGGTAGTCCGACTCTGAATCGAATATAAACAAAACCTGCCTTGAACCCTTTTTAATCTTTTTCATTTTACTCAGTTTTTGAGTCTTTAGAAACTGTCTTTCGGTCCTTTTCCTAGACGAAGAGAAGGTAAATGCGTGGCCTAAGTGTCCTCTATTTGCTTTCTCCTATTTTCGTCGTCTCTACGTGATTATATATTGTAAAATCCGGAGATATGGGATGCAGCCAGAAAGCAGTTTATTAACGAAAAGTCTTAAATTTAAAATATTGTTTATTATATTTTTATTTCAATTATTCTAATTGTTTAAAAAGTAGTAAACTTTGTATCCGGGGCTTTTCGTTGTTTTCCTCGTAATACGAGAGATGTCGCTGATTTGCGTCTCAAAATGTGGGTTCATTGCATCGCGATGTTTTGCCTTAAAAGAGGCAGAATGTTTATATTCTCTTCAGAGTTGTGACTGCATAATCTTCACTGATGATGCATAAGGATGCTGAAATAGTTGCTATATGGAGATGGTAGTCCGACTCTAAATCGAATATAAACAAAACCTGCCTTGAACCCTTTTTAATCTTTTTCATTTTACTCAGTTTTTGAGTATTTAGAAACTGTCTTTAGGTCCTTTTCCTAGACGAGGAGAAGGTAAATACGTGTAGCCTAAGTGTCCTCTATTTGCTTTCTCCTATTTTCGTCGTCTCTACGTAATTATATATTGTAAAATCCGGAGATATGGGATGCAGCCAGAAAGCAGTTTATTAACGAAAAGTCTTAAATTTAAAATATTGTTTCTTATATTTTTATTTCAATTATTCTAATTGTTTAAAAAGTAGTAAACTTTGTATCTGGGGCTTTTCGTTGTTTTCCTCGTAATACGAGAGATGTCGCTGATATGCGTCTCAAAAGGTGGGTTCATTGCATCGCGATGTTTTGCCTTAAAAGAGGCAGAATGTTTATATTCCCTTCAGAGTTGTGACTGCATAATCTTCACTGATGATGCATAAGGATGCTGAAATAGTTGCTATATGGAGATGGTAGTCCGACTCTGAATCGAATATAAACAAAACCTGCCTTGAACTATTTTTAATCTTTTTCATTTTACTCAGTTTTTGAGTATTTAGAAACTGTCTTTCGGTCCTTTTCCTAGACGAAGAGAAGGTAAATGCGTGGCCTAAGTGTCCTCTATTTGCTTTCTCCTATTTTCGTCGTCTCTACGTGATTATATATTGTAAAATCCGGAGATATGGGATGCAGCCAGAAAGCAGTATATTAACGAAAAGTCTTAGATTTAAAATATTGTTTATTATATTTTTATTTCAATTATTCTAATTGTTTAAAAAGTAGTAAACTTTGTATCTGGGGCTTTTCGTTGTTTCCCTCGTAATACGAGAGATGTCGCTGATTTGCGTCTCAAAAGGTGGGTTCATTGCATCGCGATGTTTTGCCTTAAAAGAGGCAGAATGTTCATATTACCTTCAGAGTTGTGACTGCATAATCTTCACTGATGATGCATAAGGATGCTGAAATAGTTGCTATATGGAGATGGTAGTCCGACTCTAAATCGAATATAAACAAAACCTGCCTTGAACCCTTTTTAATCTTTTTCATTTTACTCAGTTTTTGAGTACTTAGAAACTGTCTTTAGGTGTTTTTCCTAGACGAGGGGAAGGTAAATACGTGGCCTAAGTGTGCTCTATTTGCTTTCTCCTATTTTCGTCGTCTCTACGTGATTATATATTGTAAAATCCGGAGATATGGGATGCAGCCAGAAAGCAGTTTATTAGCGAAAAGTCTTAGATTTAAAATATTGTTTATTATATTTTTATTTCAATTATTCTAATTGTTTAAAAAGTAGTAAACTTTGTATCTGGGGCTTTTCGTTGTTTTCCTCGTAATACGAGAGATGTCGCTGATTTGCGTCACAAAAGGTGAGTTCATTGCATCGCGATGTTTTGCCTTAAAAGAGGCAGAATATTTGTATTCCCTTCAGAGTTGTGACTGCATAATCTTCACTGATGATGCATAAGGATGCTGAAATAGTTGCTATATGGAGATGGTAGTCCGACTCTGAATTGAATATAAACAAAACCTGCCTTGAACCCTTTTTAATCTTTTTCATTTTACTCAGTTTTTGAGTATTTAGAAACTGTCTTTCGGTCCTTTTCCTAGACGAAGAGAAGGTAAATGCGTGGCCTAAGTGTCCTCTATTTGCTTTCTCCTATTTTCGTCGTCTCTACGTGATTATATATTGTAAAATCCGGCGATATGGGATGCAGCCAGAAAGCAGTTTATTAACGAAAAGTCTTAGATTTAAAATATTGTTTATTATATTTTTATTTCAATTATTCTAATTGTTTAAAAAGTAGTAAACTTTGTATCTGGGGCTTTTCGTTGTTTTCCTCGTAATACGAGAGATGTCGCTGATTTGCGTCTCAAAAGGTGGGTTCATTGCATCGCGATGTTTTGCCTTAAAAGAGGCAGAATGTTTATATTCCCTTCAGAGTTGTGACTGCATAGTCTTTTAACTGATGATGCATAAGGATGCTGAAATAGTTGCTATGTGGAGATGGTAGTCCGACTCTGAATCGAATATAAACAAAACCTGCCTTGAACCCTTTTTAATCTTTTTCATTTTACTCAGTTTTTGAGTGTTTAGAAACTGTCTTTCGGTCCTTTTCCTAGACGAAGAGAAGGTAAACGCGTGGCCTAAGTGTCCTCTATTTGCTTTCTCCTATTTTCGTCGTCTCTACGTGATTATATATTGTAAAATCCGGAGATATGGGATGCAGCCAGAAAGCAGTTTATTAACGAAAATCTTAGATTTAAAATATTGTTTATTATATTTTTATTTCAATTATTCTAATTGTTTAAAAAGTAGTAAACTTTGTATCTGGGGCTTTTCGTTGTTTTCCTCGTAATACGAGAGATGTCGCTGATTTGCGTCTCAAAAGGTGGGTTCATTGCATCGCGATGTTTTGCCTTAAAAGAGGCAGAATGTTTATATTCCCTTCAGAGTTGTGACTGCATAATCTTTTCACTGATGATGCATAAGGATGCTGAAATAGTTGCTATGTGGAGATGGTAGTCCGACTCTGAATTGAATATAAACAAAACCTGCCTTGAACCCTTTTTAATCTTTTTCATTTTACTCAGTTTTTGAGTATTTAGAAACTGTCTTTCGGTCCTTTTCCTAGACGAAGAGAAGGTAAATGCGTGGCCTAAGTGTCCTCTATTTGCTTTCTCCTATTTTCGTCGTCTCTACGTGATTATATATTGTAAAATCCGGAGATATGGGATGCAGCCAGAAAGCAGTTTATTAACGAAAATTCTTAGATTTAAAATATTGTTCCTTATATTTTTATTTCAATTATTCTAATTGTTTAAAAAGTAGTAAACTTTGTATCTAGGGCTTTTCGTTGTTTTCCTCGTAATACGAGAGATGTCGCTGATTTGCGTCTCAAAAGGTGGGATCATTGCATCGCGATGTTTTGCCTTAAAAGAGGCAGAATGTTTATATTCCCTTCAGAGTTGTGACTGCATAATCTTCACTGATGATGCATAAGGATGCTGAAATAGTTGCTATATGGAGATGGTAGTCCGACTCTGAATCGAATATAAACAAAACCTGCCTTGAACTCTTTTTAATCTTTTTCATTTTACTCAGTTTTTGAGTATTTAGAAACTGTCTTTCGGTCCTTTTCCTAGACGAAGAGAAGGTAAATGCGTGGCCTAAGTGTCCTCTATTTGCTTTCTCCTATTTTCGTCGTCTCTACGTGATTATATATTGTAAAATCCGGAGATATGGGATGCAGCCAGAAAGCAGTATATTAACGAAAAGTCTTAGATTTAAAATATTGTTTATTATATTTTTATTTCAATTATTCTAATTGTTTAAAAAGTAGTAAACTTTGTATCTGGGGCTTTTCGTTGTTTTCCTCGTAATACGAGAGATGTCGCTGATTTGCGTCTCAAAAGGTGGGTTCATTGCATCGCGATGTTTTGCCTTAAAAGAGGCAGAATGTTCATATTACCTTCAGAGTTGTGACTGCATAATCTTCACTGATGATGCATAAGGATGCTGAAATAGTTGCTATATGGAGATGGTAGTCCGACTCTAAATCGAATATAAACAAAACCTGCCTTGAACCCTTTTTAATCTTTTTCATTTTACTCAGTTTTTGAGTACTTAGAAACTGTCTTTAGGTATTTTTCCTAGACGAGGGGAAGGTAAATACGTGGCCTAAGTGTCCTCTATTTGCTTTCTCCTATTTTCGTCGTCTCTACGTGATTATATATAGAAAAATCCGGAGATATGGGATGCAGCCAGAAAGCAGTTTATTAGCGAAAAGTCTTAGATTTAAAATATTGTTTATTATATTTTTATTTCAATTATTCTAATTGTTTAAAAAGTAGTAAACTTTGTATCTGGGGCTTTTCGTTGTTTTCCTCGTAATACGAGAGATGTCGCTGATTTGCGTCTCAAAAGGTGGGTTCATTGCATCGCGATGTTTTGCCTTAAAAGAGGCAGAATGTTTATATTCCCTTCAGAGTTGTGACTGCATAATCTTCACTGATGATGCATAAGGATGCTGAAATAGTTGCTATATGGAGATGGTAGTCCGACTCTAAATCGAATATAAACAAAACCTGCCTTGAACCCTTTTTAATCTTTTTCATTTTACTCAGTTTTTGAGTATTTAGAAACTGTCTTTCGGTCCTTTTCCTAGACGAAGAGAAGGTAAATGCGTGGCCTAAGTGTCCTCTATTTGCTTTCTCCTATTTTCGTCGTCTCTACGTGATTATATATTGTAAAATCCGGAGATATGGGATGCAGCCAGAAAGCAGTATATTAACGAAAAGTCTTAGATTTAAAATATTGCTTATTATATTTTTATTTCAATTATTCTAATTGATTAAAAAGTAGTAAACTTTGTATCTGGGGCTTTTCGTTGTTTTCCTCGTAATACGAGAGATGTCGCTGATTTGCGTCTCAAAAGGTGGGTTCATTGCATCGCGATGTTTTGCATTAAAAGAGGCAGAATGTTTATATTCCCTTCAGAGTTGTGACTGCATAATCTTCACTGATGATGCATAAGGATGCTGAAATAGTTGCTATATGGAGATGGTAGTCCGACTCTGAATCGAATATAAACAAAACCTGCCTTGAACTCTTTTTAATCTTTTTCATTTTACTCAGTTTTTGAGTATTTAGAAACTGTCTTTCGGTCCTTTTCCTAGACGAAGAGAAGGTAAATGCGTGGCCTAAGTGTCCTCTATTTGCTTTCTCCTATTTTCGTCGTCTCTACGTGATTATATATTGTAAAATCCGGAGATATGGGATGCAGCCAGAAAGCAGTATATTAACGAAAAGTCTTAGATTTATAATATTGCTTATTATATTTTTATTTCAATTATTCTAATTGTTTAAAAAGTAGTAAACTTTGTATCTGGGGCTTTTCGTTGTTTTCCTCGTAATACGAGAGATGTCGCTGATTTGCGTCTCAAAAGGTGGGTTCATTGCATCGCGATGTTTTGCCTTAAAAGAGGCAGAATGTTTATATTCCCTTCAGAGTTGTGACTGCATAATCTTCACTGATGATGCATAAGGATGCTGAAATAGTTGCTATATGGAGATGGTAGTCCGACTCTAAATCGAATATAAACAAAACCTGCCTTGAACCCTTTTTAATCTTTTTCATTTTACTCAGTTTTTGAGTATTTAGAAACTGTCTTTCGGTCCTTTTCCTAGACGAAGAGAAGGTAAATGCGTGGCCTAAGTGTCCTCTATTTGCTTTCTCCTATTTTCGTCGTCTCTACGTGATTATATATTGTAAAATCCGGAGATATGGGATGCAGCCAGAAAGCAGTATATTAACGAAAAGTGTTAGATTTAAAATATTGCTTATTATATTTTTATTTCAATTATTCTAATTGTTTAAAAAGTTGTAAACTTTGTATCTGGGGCTTTTCGTTGTTTTCCTCGTAATACGAGAGATGTCGCTGATTTGCGTCTCAAAGGGTGGGTTCATTGCATCGCGATGTTTTGCCTTAAAAGAGGCAGAATGTTTATATTCCCTTCAGAGTTGTGACTGCATAATCTTCACTGATGATGCATAAGGATGCTGAAATAGTTGCTATATGGAGATGATAGTCCGACTCTGAATCGAATATAAACAAAACCTGCCTTGAACTCTTTTTAATCTTTTTCATTTTACTCAGTTTTTGAGTATTTAGAAACTGTCTTTCGGTCCTTTTCCTAGACGAAGAGAAGGTAAATGCGTGGCCTAAGTGTCCTCTATTTGCTTTCTCCTATTTTCGTCGTCTCTACGTGATTATATATTGTAAAATCCGGAGATATGGGATGCAGCCAGAAAGCAGTATATTAACGAAAAGTCTTAGATTTAAAATATTGTTTATTATATTTTTATTTCAATTATTCTAATTGTTTAAAAAGTAGTAAACTTTGTATCTGGGGCTTTTCGTTGTTTTCCTCGTAATACGAGAGATGTCGCTGATTTGCGTCTCAAAAGGTGGGTTCATTGCATCGCGATGTTTTGCCTTAAAAGAGGCAGAATGTTCATATTACCTTCAGAGTTGTGACTGCATAATCTTCACTGATGATGCATAAGGATGCTGAAATAGTTGCTATATGGAGATGGTAGTCCGACTCTAAATCGAATATAAACAAAACCTGCCTTGAACCCTTTTTAATCTTTTTCATTTTACTCAGTTTTTGAGTACTTAGAAACTGTCTTTAGGTATTTTTCGTAGACGAGGGGAAGGTAAATACGTGGCCTCAGTGTCCTCTATTTGCTTTCTCCTATTTTCGTCGTCTCTACGTGATTATATATAGTAAAATCCGGAGATATGGGATGCAGCCAGAAAGCAGTTTATTAGCGAAAAGTCTTAGATTTAAAATATTGTTTATTATATTTTTATTTCAATTACTCTAATTGTTTAAAAAGTAGTAAACTTTGTATTTGGGCTTTTCGTTGTTTTCCTCGTAATACGAGAGATGTCGCTGATTTGCGTCTCAAAAGGTGAGTTCATTGCATCGCGATGTTTTGCCTTAAAAGAGGCAGAATGTTTATATTCCCTTCAGAGTTGTGACTGCATAATCTTCACTGATGATGCATAAGGATGCTGAAATATTTGCTATATGGAGATAGTCCGACTCTGAATTGAATATAAACAAAACCTGCCTTGAACCTTTTTTAATCTTTTTCATTTTACTCAGTTTTTGAGTATTTAGAAACTGTCTTTCGGTCCTTTTCCTAGACGAAGAGAAGGTAAATGCGTGGCCTAAGTGTCCTCTATTTGCTTTCTCCTATTTTCGTCGTCTCTACGTGATTATATATTGTAAAATCCGGAGATATGGGATGCAGCCAGAAAGCAGTTTATTAACGAAAAGTCTTAGATTTAAAATATTGTTTATTATATTTTTATTTCAATTATTCTAATTGTTTAAAAAGTAGTAAACTTTGTATCTGGGGCTTTTCGTTGTTTTCCTCGTAATACGAGAGATGTCGCTGATTTGCGTCTCAAAAGGTGGGTTCATTGCATCGCGATGTTTTGCCTTAAAAGAGGCAGAATGTTTATATTCCCTTCAGAGTTGTGACTGCATAATCTTTTCACTGATGATGCATAAGGATGCTGAAATAGTTGCTATGTGGAGATGGTAGTCCGACTCTGAATCGAATATAAACAAAACCTGCCTTGAACCCTTTTTAATCTTTTTCATTTTACTCAGTTTTTGAGTATTTAGAAACTGTCTTTCGGTCCTTTTCCTAGACGAAGAGAAGGTAAATGCGTGGCCTAGGTGTCCTCTATTTGCTTTCTCCTATTTTCGTCGTCTCTACGTGATTATATATTGTAAAATCCGGAGATATGGGATGCAGCCAGAAAGCAGTTTATTAACGAAAAGTCTTAAATTTAAAATATTGTTTATTATATTTTTATTTCAATTATTCTAATTGTTTAAAAAGTAGTAAACTTTGTATCCGGGGCTTTTCGTTGTTTTCCTCGTAATACGAGAGATGTCGCTGATTTGCGTCTCAAAAGGTGGGTTCATTGCATCGCGATGTTTTGCCTTAAAAGAGGCAGAATGTTTATATTCTCTTCAGAGTTGTGACTGCATAATCTTCACTGATGATGCATAAGGATGCTGAAATAGTTGCTATATGGAGATGGTAGTCCGACTCTAAATCGAATATAAACAAAACCTGCCTTGAACCCTTTTTAATCTTTTTCATTTTACTCAGTTTTTGAGTATTTAGAAACTGTCTTTAGGTCCTTTTCCTAGACGAGGAGAAGGTAAATACGTGTAGCCTAAGTGTCCTCTATTTGCTTTCTCCTATTTTCGTCGTCTCTACGTAATTATATATTGTAAAATCCGGAGATATGGGATGCAGCCAGAAAGCAGTTTATTAACGAAAAGTCTTAAATTTAAAATATTGTTTCTTATATTTTTATTTCAATTATTCTAATTGTTTAAAAAGTAGTAAACTTTGTATCTGGGGCTTTTCGTTGTTTTCCTCGTAATACGAGAGATGTCGCTGATTTGCGTCTCAAAAGGTGGGTTCATTGCATCGCGATGTTTTGCCTTAAAAGAGGCAGAATGTTTATATTCCCTTCAGAGTTGTGACTGCATAATCTTCACTGATGATGCATAAGGATGCTGAAATAGTTGCTATATGGAGATGGTAGTCCGACTCTGAATCGAATATAAACAAAACCTGCCTTGAACTCTTTTTAATCTTTTTCATTTTACTCAGTTTTTGAGTATTTAGAAACTGTCTTTCGGTCCTTTTCCTAGACGAAGAGAAGGTAAATGCGTGGCCTAAGTGTCCTCTATTTGCTTTCTCCTATTTTCGTCGTCTCTACGTGATTATATATTGTAAAATCCGGAGATATGGGATGCAGCCAGAAAGCAGTATATTAACGAAAAGTCTTAGATTTAAAATATTGTTTATTATATTTTTATTTCAATTATTCTAATTGTTTAAAAAGTAGTAAACTTTGTATCTGGGCTTTTCGTTGTTTCCCTCGTAATACGAGAGATGTCGCTGATTTGCGTCTCAAAAGGTGGGTTCATTGCATCGCGATGTTTTGCCTTAAAAGAGGCAGAATGTTCATATTACCTTCACAGTTGTGACTGCATAATCTTCACTGATGATGCATAAGGATGCTGAAATAGTCGCTATATGGAGATGGTAGTCCGACTCTAAATCGAATATAAACAAAACCTGCCTTGAACCCTTTTTAATCTTTTTCATTTTACTCAGTTTTTGAGTACTTAGAAACTGTCTTTAGGTATTTTTCCTAGACGAGGGGAAGGTAAATATGTGGCCTAAGTGTCCTCTATTTGCTTTCTCCTATTTTCGTCGTCTCTACGTGATTATATATTGTAAAATCCGGAGATATGGGATGCAGCCAGAAAGCAGTTTATTAGCGAAAAGTCTTAGATTTAAAATATTGTTTATTATATTTTTATTTCAATTATTTTAATTGTTTAAAAAGTAGTAAACTTTGTATCTGGGCTTTTCGTTGTTTTCCTCGTAATACGAGAGATGTCGCTGATTTGCGTCTCAAAAGGTGAGTTCATTGCATCGCGATGTTTTGCCTTAAAAGAGGCAGAATATTTATATTCCCTTCAGAGTTGTGACTGCATAATCTTCACTGATGATGCATAAGGATGCTGAAATAGTTGCTATATGGAGATAGTAGTCCGACTCTGAATTGAATATAAACAAAACCTGCCTTGAACCCTTTTTAATCTTTTTCATTTTACTCAGTTTTTGAGTATTTAGAAACTGTCTTTCGGTCCTTTTCCTAGACGAAGAGAAGGTAAATGCGTGGCCTAGGTGTCCTCTATTTGCTTTCTCCTATTTTCGTCGTCTCTACGTGATTATATATAGAAGAATCCGGAGATATGGGATGCAGCCAGAAAGCAGTTTATTAGCGAAAAGTCTTAGATTTAAAATATTGTTTATTATATTTTTATTTCAATTATTCTAATTGTTTAAAAAGTAGTAAACTTTGTATCTGGGGCTTTTCGTTGTTTTCCTCGTAATACGAGAGATGTCGCTGATTTGCGTCTCAAAAGGTGGGTTCATTTCATCGCGATGTTTTGCCTTAAAAGAGGCAGAATGTTTATATTCCCTTCAGAGTTGTGACTGCATAATCTTCACTGATGATGCATAAGGATGCTGAAATAGTTGCTATATGGAGATGGTAGTCCGACTCTAAATCGAATATAAACAAAACCTGCCTTGAACCCTTTTTAATCTTTTTCATTTTACTCAGTTTTTGAGTATTTAGAAACTGTCTTTCGGTCCTTTTCCTAGACGAAGAGAAGGTAAATGCGTGGCCTAAGTGTCCTCTATTTGCTTTCTCCTATTTTCGTCGTCTCTACGTGATTATATATTGTAAAATCCGGAGATATGGGATGCAGCCAGAAAGCAGTATATTAACGAAAAGTCTTAGATTTAAAATATTGCTTATTATATTTTTATTTCAATTATTCTAATTGATTAAAAAGTAGTAAACTTTGTATCTGGGGCTTTTCGTTGTTTTCCTCGTAATACGAGAGATGTCGCTGATTTGCGTCTCAAAAGGTGGGTTCATTGCATCGCGATGTTTTGCATTAAAAGAGGCAGAATGTTTATATTCCCTTCAGAGTTGTGACTGCATAATCTTCACTGATGATGCATAAGGATGCTGAAATAGTTGCTATATGGAGATGGTAGTCCGACTCTGAATCGAATATAAACAAAACCTGCCTTGAACTCGTTTTAATCTTTTTCATTTTACTCAGTTTTTGAGTATTTAGAAACTGTCTTTCGGTCCTTTTCCTAGACGAAGAGAAGGTAAATGCGTGGCCTAAGTGTCCTCTATTTGCTTTCTCCTATTTTCGTCGTCTCTACGTGATTATATATTGTAAAATCCGGAGATATGGGATGCAGCCAGAAAGCAGTATATTAACGAAAAGTCTTAGATTTAAAATATTGCTTATTATATTTTTATTTCAATTATTCTAATTGTTTAAAAAGTAGTAAACTTTGTATCTGGGGCTTTTCGTTGTTTTCCTCGTAATACGAGAGATGTCGCTGATTTGCGTCTCAAAAGGTGGGTTCATTGCATCGCGATGTTTTGCCTTAAAAGAGGCAGAATGTTTATATTCCCTTCAGAGTTGTGACTGCATAATCTTCACTGATGATGCATAAGGATGCTGAAATAGTTGCTATATGGAGATGGTAGTCCGACTCTAAATCGAATATAAACAAAACCTGCCTTGAACCCTTTTTAATCTTTTTCATTTTACTCAGTTTTTGAGTATTTAGAAACTGTCTTTCGGTCCTTTTCCTAGACGAAGAGAAGGTAAATGCGTGGCCTAAGTGTCCTCTATTTGCTTTCTCCTATTTTCGTCGTCTCTACGTGATTATATATTGTAAAATCCGGAGATATGGGATGCAGCCAGAAAGCAGTATATTAACGAAAATTGTTAGATTTAAAATATTGCTTATTATATTTTTATTTCAATTATTCTAATTGTTTAAAAAGTAGTAAACTTTGTATCTGGGGCTTTTCGTTGTTTTCCTCGTAATACGAGAGATGTCGCTGATTTGCGTCTCAAAGGGTGGGTTCATTGCATCGCGATGTTTTGCCTTAAAAGAGGCAGAATGTTTATATTCCCTTCAGAGTTGTGACTGCATAATCTTCACTGATGATGCATAAGGATGCTGAAATATTTGCTATATGGAGATGATAGTCCGACTCTGAATCGAATATAAACAAAACCTGCCTTGAACTCTTTTTAATCTTTTTCATTTTACTCAGTTTTTGAGTATTTAGAAACTGTCTTTCGGTCCTTTTCCTAGACGAAGAGAAGGTAAATGCGTGGCCTAAGTGTCCTCTATTTGCTTTCTCCTATTTTCGTCGTCTCTACGTGATTATATATTGTAAAATCCGGAGATATGGGATGCAGCCAGAAAGCAGTATATTAACGAAAAGTCTTAGATTTAAAATATTGTTTATTATATTTTTATTTCAATTATTCTAAGTGTTTAAAAAGTAGTAAACTTTGTATCTGGGGCTTTTCGTTGTTTTCCTCGTAATACGAGAGATGTCGCTGATTTGCGTCTCAAAAGGTGGGTTCATTGCATCGCGATGTTTTGCCTTAAAAGAGGCAGAATGTTCATATTACCTTCAGAGTTGTGACTGCATAATCTTCACTGATGATGCATAAGGATGCTGAAATAGTTGCTATATGGAGATGGTAGTCCGACTCTAAATCGAATATAAACAAAACCTGCCTTGAACCCTTTTTAATCTTTTTCATTTTACTCAGTTTTTGAGTACTTAGAAACTGTCTTTAGGTATTTTTCGTAGACGAGGGGAAGGTAAATACGTGGCCTCAGTGTCCTCTATTTGCTTTCTCCTATTTTCGTCGTCTCTACGTGATTATATATAGTAAAATCCGGAGATATGGGATGCAGCCAGAAAGCAGTTTATTAGCGAAAAGTCTTAGATTTAAAATATTGTTTATTATATTTTTATTTCAATTACTCTAATTGTTTAAAAAGTAGTAAACTTTGTATTTGGGCTTTTCGTTGTTTTCCTCGTAATACGAGAGATGTCGCTGATTTGCGTCTCAAAAGGTGAGTTCATTGCATCGCGATGTTTTGCCTTAAAAGAGGCAGAATGTTTATATTCCCTTCAGAGTTGTGACTGCATAATCTTCACTGATGATGCATAAGGATGCTGAAATATTTGCTATATGGAGATGGTAGTCCGACTCTGAATTGAATATAAACAAAACCTGCCTTGAACCTTTTTTAATCTTTTTCATTTTACTCAGTTTTTGAGTATTTAGAAACTGTCTTTCGGTCCTTTTCCTAGACGAAGAGAAGGTAAATGCGTGGCCTAAGTGTCCTCTATTTGCTTTCTCCTATTTTCGTCGTCTCTACGTGATTATATATTGTAAAATCCGGAGATATGGGATGCAGCCAGAAAGCAGTTTATTAACGAAAAGTCTTAGATTTAAAATATTGTTTATTATATTTTTATTTCAATTATTCTAATTGTTTAAAAAGTAGTAAACTTTGTATCTGGGGCTTTTCGTTGTTTTCCTCGTAATACGAGAGATGTCGCTGATTTGCGTCTCAAAAGGTGGGTTCATTGCATCGCGATGTTTTGCCTTAAAAGAGGCAGAATGTTTATATTCCCTTCAGAGTTGTGACTGCATAATCTTTTCACTGATGATGCATAAGGATGCTGAAATAGTTGCTATGTGGAGATGGTAGTCCGACTCTGAATCGAATATAAACAAAACCTGCCTTGAACCCTTTTTAATCTTTTTCATTTTACTCAGTTTTTGAGTATTTAGAAACTGTCTTTCGGTCCTTTTCCTAGACGAAGAGAAGGTAAATGCGTGGCCTAGGTGTCCTCTATTTGCTTTCTCCTATTTTCGTCGTCTCTACGTGATTATATATTGTAAAATCCGGAGATATGGGATGCAGCCAGAAAGCAGTTTATTAACGAAAAGTCTTAAATTTAAAATATTGTTTATTATATTTTTATTTCAATTATTCTAATTGTTTAAAAAGTAGTAAACTTTGTATCCGGGGCTTTTCGTTGTTTTCCTCGTAATACGAGAGATGTCGCTGATTTGCGTCTCAAAAGGTGGGTTCATTGCATCGCGATGTTTTGCCTTAAAAGAGGCAGAATGTTTATATTCTCTTCAGAGTTGTGACTGCATAATCTTCACTGATGATGCATAAGGATGCTGAAATAGTTGCTATATGGAGATGGTAGTCCGACTCTAAATCGAATATAAACAAAACCTGCCTTGAACCCTTTTTAATCTTTTTCATTTTACTCAGTTTTTGAGTATTTAGAAACTGTCTTTAGGTCCTTTTCCTAGACGAGGAGAAGGTAAATACGTGTAGCCTAAGTGTCCTCTATTTGCTTTCTCCTATTTTCGTCGTCTCTACGTAATTATATATTGTAAAATCCGGAGATATGGGATGCAGCCAGAAAGCAGTTTATTAACGAAAAGTCTTAAATTTAAAATATTGTTTCTAATATTTTTATTTCAATTATTCTAATTGTTTAAAAAGTAGTAAACTTTGTATCTGGGGCTTTTCGTTGTTTTCCTCGTAATACGAGAGATGTCGCTGATTTGCGTCTCAAAAGGTGGGTTCATTGCATCGCGATGTTTTGCCTTAAAAGAGGCAGAATGTTTATATATTCCCTTCAGAGTTGTGACTGCATAATCTTCACTGATGATGCATAAGGATGCTGAAATAGTTGCTATATGGAGATGGTAGTCCGACTCTGAATCGAATATAAACAAAACCTGCCTTGAACTCTTTTTAATCTTTTTCATTTTACTCAGTTTTTGAGTATTTAGAAACTGTCTTTCGGTCCTTTTCCTAGACGAAGAGAAGGTAAATGCGTGGCCTAAGTGTCCTCTATTTGCTTTCTCCTATTTTCGTCGTCTCTACGTGATTATATATTGTAAAATCCGGAGATATGGGATGCAGCCAGAAAGCAGTATATTAACGAAAAGTCTTAGATTTAAAATATTGTTTATTATATTTTTATTTCAATTATTCTAATTGTTTAAAAAGTAGTAAACTTTGTATCTGGGCTTTTCGTTGTTTCCCTCGTAATACGAGAGATGTCGCTGATTTGCGTCTCAAAAGGTGGGTTCATTGCATCGCGATGTTTTGCCTTAAAAGAGGCAGAATGTTCATATTACCTTCACAGTTGTGACTGCATAATCTTCACTGATGATGCGTAAGGATGCTGAAATAGTTGCTATATGGAGATGGTAGTCCGACTCTAAATCGAATATAAACAAAACCTGCCTTGAACCCTTTTTAATCTTTTTCATTTTACTCAGTTTTTGAGTACTTAGAAACTGTCTTTCGGTCCTTTTCCTAGACGAAGAGAAGGTAAATGCGTGGCCTAAGTGTCCTCTATTTGCTTTCTCCTATTTTCGTCGTCTCTACGTGATTATATATTGTAAAATCCGGAGATATGGGATGCAGCCAGAAAGCAGTATATTAACGAAAATTGTTAGATTTAAAATATTGCTTATTATATTTTTATTTCAATTATTCTAATTGTTTAAAAAGTAGTAAACTTTGTATCTGGGGCTTTTCGTTGTTTTCCTCGTAATACGAGAGATGTCGCTGATTTGCGTCTCAAAGGGTGGGTTCATTGCATCGCGATGTTTTGCCTTAAAAGAGGCAGAATGTTTATATTCCCTTCAGAGTTGTGACTGCATAATCTTTTCACTGATGATGCATAAGGATGCTGAAATAGTTGCTATGTGGAGATGGTAGTCCGACTCTGAATCGAATATAAACAAAACCTGCCTTGAACCCTTTTTAATCTTTTTCATTTTACTCAGTTTTTGAGTATTTAGAAACTGTCTTTAGGTCCTTTTCCTAGACGAGGAGAAGGTAAATACGTGTAGCCTAAGTGTCCTCTATTTGCTTTCTCCTATTTTCGTCGTCTCTACGTAATTATATATTGTAAAATCCGGAGATATGGGATGCAGCCAGAAAGCAGTTTATTAACGAAAAGTCTTAAATTTAAAATATTGTTTCTTATATTTTTATTTCAATTATTCTAATTGTTTAAAAAGTAGTAAACTTTGTATCTGGGGCTTTTCGTTGTTTTCCTCGTAATACGAGAGATGTCGCTGATTTGCGTCTCAAAAGGTGGGTTCATTGCATCGCGATGTTTTGCCTTAAAAGAGGCAGAATGTTTATATTCCCTTCAGAGTTGTGACTGCATAATCTTCACTGATGATGCATAAGGATGCTGAAATAGTTGCTATATGGAGATGGTAGTCCGACTCTGAATCGAATATAAACAAAACCTGCCTTGAACTCTTTTTAATCTTTTTCATTTTACTCAGTTTTTGAGTATTTAGAAACTGTCTTTCGGTCCTTTTCCTAGACGAAGAGAAGGTAAATGCGTGGCCTAAGTGTCCTCTATTTGCTTTCTCCTATTTTCGTCGTCTCTACGTGATTATATATTGTAAAATCCGGAGATATGGGATGCAGCCAGAAAGCAGTATATTAACGAAAAGTCTTAGATTTAAAATATTGTTTATTATATTTTTATTTCAATTATTCTAATTGTTTAAAAAGTAGTAAACTTTGTATCTGGGCTTTTCGTTGTTTCCCTCGTAATACGAGAGATGTCGCTGATTTGCGTCTCAAAAGGTGGGTTCATTGCATCGCGATGTTTTGCCTTAAAAGAGGCAGAATGTTCATATTACCTTCACAGTTGTGACTGCATAATCTTCACTGATGATGCATAAGGATGCTGAAATAGTCGCTATATGGAGATGGTAGTCCGAATCTAAATCGAATATAAACAAAACCTGCCTTGAACCCTTTTTAATCTTTTTCATTTTACTCAGTTTTTGAGTACTTAGAAACTGTCTTTAGGTATTTTTCCTAGACGAGGGGAAGGTAAATATGTGGCCTAAGTGTCCTCTATTTGCTTTCTCCTATTTTCGTCGTCTCTACGTGATTATATATTGTAAAATCCGGAGATATGGGATGCAGCCAGAAAGCAGTTTATTAGCGAAAAGTCTTAGATTTAAAATATTGTTTATTATATTTTTATTTCAATTATTTTAATTGTTTAAAAAGTAGTAAACTTTGTATCTGGGCTTTTCGTTGTTTTCCTCGTAATACGAGAGATGTCGCTGATTTGCGTCTCAAAAGGTGAGTTCATTGCATCGCGATGTTTTGCCTTAAAAGAGGCAGAATATTTATATTCCCTTCAGAGTTGTGACTGCATAATCTTCACTGATGATGCATAAGGATGCTGAAATAGTTGCTATATGGAGATAGTAGTCCGACTCTGAATTGAATATAAACAAAACCTGCCTTGAACCCTTTTTAATCTTTTTCATTTTACTCAGTTTTTGAGTATTTAGAAACTGTCTTTCGGTCCTTTTCCTAGACGAAGAGAAGGTAAATGCGTGGCCTAGGTGTCCTCTATTTGCTTTCTCCTATTTTCGTCGTCTCTACGTGATTATATATAGAAGAATCCGGAGATATGGGATGCAGCCAGAAAGCAGTTTATTAGCGAAAAGTCTTAGATTTAAAATATTGTTTATTATATTTTTATTTCAATTATTCTAATTGTTTAAAAAGTAGTAAACTTTGTATCTGGGGCTTTTCGTTGTTTTCCTCGTAATACGAGAGATGTCGCTGATTTGCGTCTCAAAAGGTGGGTTCATTTCATCGCGATGTTTTGCCTTAAAAGAGGCAGAATGTTTATATTCCCTTCAGAGTTGTGACTGCATAATCTTCACTGATGATGCATAAGGATGCTGAAATAGTTGCTATATGGAGATGGTAGTCCGACTCTAAATCGAATATAAACAAAACCTGCCTTGAACCCTTTTTAATCTTTTTCATTTTACTCAGTTTTTGAGTATTTAGAAACTGTCTTTCGGTCCTTTTCCTAGACGAAGAGAAGGTAAATGCGTGGCCTAAGTGTCCTCTATTTGCTTTCTCCTATTTTCGTCGTCTCTACGTGATTATATATTGTAAAATCCGGAGATATGGGATGCAGCCAGAAAGCAGTATATTAACGAAAAGTCTTAGATTTAAAATATTGCTTATTATATTTTTATTTCAATTATTCTAATTGATTAAAAAGTAGTAAACTTTGTATCTGGGGCTTTTCGTTGTTTTCCTCGTAATACGAGAGATGTCGCTGATTTGCGTCTCAAAAGGTGGGTTCATTGCATCGCGATGTTTTGCATTAAAAGAGGCAGAATGTTTATATTCCCTTCAGAGTTGTGACTGCATAATCTTCACTGATGATGCATAAGGATGCTGAAATAGTTGCTATATGGAGATGGTAGTCCGACTCTGAATCGAATATAAACAAAACCTGCCTTGAACTCGTTTTAATCTTTTTCATTTTACTCAGTTTTTGAGTATTTAGAAACTGTCTTTCGGTCCTTTTCCTAGACGAAGAGAAGGTAAATGCGTGGCCTAAGTGTCCTCTATTTGCTTTCTCCTATTTTCGTCGTCTCTACGTGATTATATATTGTAAAATCCGGAGATATGGGATGCAGCCAGAAAGCAGTATATTAACGAAAAGTCTTAGATTTAAAATATTGCTTATTATATTTTTATTTCAATTATTCTAATTGTTTAAAAAGTAGTAAACTTTGTATCTGGGGCTTTTCGTTGTTTTCCTCGTAATACGAGAGATGTCGCTGATTTGCGTCTCAAAAGGTGGGTTCATTGCATCGCGATGTTTTGCCTTAAAAGAGGCAGAATGTTTATATTCCCTTCAGAGTTGTGACTGCATAATCTTCACTGATGATGCATAAGGATGCTGAAATAGTTGCTATATGGAGATGGTAGTCCGACTCTAAATCGAATATAAACAAAACCTGCCTTGAACCCTTTTTAATCTTTTTCATTTTACTCAGTTTTTGAGTATTTAGAAACTGTCTTTCGGTCCTTTTCCTAGACGAAGAGAAGGTAAATGCGTGGCCTAAGTGTCCTCTATTTGCTTTCTCCTATTTTCGTCGTCTCTACGTGATTATATATTGTAAAATCCGGAGATATGGGATGCAGCCAGAAAGCAGTATATTAACGAAAATTGTTAGATTTAAAATATTGCTTATTATATTTTTATTTCAATTATTCTAATTGTTTAAAAAGTAGTAAACTTTGTATCTGGGGCTTTTCGTTGTTTTCCTCGTAATACGAGAGATGTCGCTGATTTGCGTCTCAAAGGGTGGGTTCATTGCATCGCGATGTTTTGCCTTAAAAGAGGCAGAATGTTTATATTCCCTTCAGAGTTGTGACTGCATAATCTTCACTGATGATGCATAAGGATGCTGAAATATTTGCTATATGGAGATGATAGTCCGACTCTGAATCGAATATAAACAAAACCTGCCTTGAACTCTTTTTAATCTTTTTCATTTTACTCAGTTTTTGAGTATTTAGAAACTGTCTTTCGGTCCTTTTCCTAGACGAAGAGAAGGTAAATGCGTGGCCTAAGTGTCCTCTATTTGCTTTCTCCTATTTTCGTCGTCTCTACGTGATTATATATTGTAAAATCCGGAGATATGGGATGCAGCCAGAAAGCAGTATATTAACGAAAAGTCTTAGATTTAAAATATTGTTTATTATATTTTTATTTCAATTATTCTAAGTGTTTAAAAAGTAGTAAACTTTGTATCTGGGGCTTTTCGTTGTTTTCCTCGTAATACGAGAGATGTCGCTGATTTGCGTCTCAAAAGGTGGGTTCATTGCATCGCGATGTTTTGCCTTAAAAGAGGCAGAATGTTCATATTACCTTCAGAGTTGTGACTGCATAATCTTCACTGATGATGCATAAGGATGCTGAAATAGTTGCTATATGGAGATGGTAGTCCGACTCTAAATCGAATATAAACAAAACCTGCCTTGAACCCTTTTTAATCTTTTTCATTTTACTCAGTTTTTGAGTACTTAGAAACTGTCTTTAGGTATTTTTCGTAGACGAGGGGAAGGTAAATACGTGGCCTCAGTGTCCTCTATTTGCTTTCTCCTATTTTCGTCGTCTCTACGTGATTATATATAGTAAAATCCGGAGATATGGGATGCAGCCAGAAAGCAGTTTATTAGCGAAAAGTCTTAGATTTAAAATATTGTTTATTATATTTTTATTTCAATTACTCTAATTGTTTAAAAAGTAGTAAACTTTGTATTTGGGCTTTTCGTTGTTTTCCTCGTAATACGAGAGATGTCGCTGATTTGCGTCTCAAAAGGTGAGTTCATTGCATCGCGATGTTTTGCCTTAAAAGAGGCAGAATGTTTATATTCCCTTCAGAGTTGTGACTGCATAATCTTCACTGATGATGCATAAGGATGCTGAAATATTTGCTATATGGAGATGGTAGTCCGACTCTGAATTGAATATAAACAAAACCTGCCTTGAACCTTTTTTAATCTTTTTCATTTTACTCAGTTTTTGAGTATTTAGAAACTGTCTTTCGGTCCTTTTCCTAGACGAAGAGAAGGTAAATGCGTGGCCTAAGTGTCCTCTATTTGCTTTCTCCTATTTTCGTCGTCTCTACGTGATTATATATTGTAAAATCCGGAGATATGGGATGCAGCCAGAAAGCAGTTTATTAACGAAAAGTCTTAGATTTAAAATATTGTTTATTATATTTTTATTTCAATTATTCTAATTGTTTAAAAAGTAGTAAACTTTGTATCTGGGGCTTTTCGTTGTTTTCCTCGTAATACGAGAGATGTCGCTGATTTGCGTCTCAAAAGGTGGGTTCATTGCATCGCGATGTTTTGCCTTAAAAGAGGCAGAATGTTTATATTCCCTTCAGAGTTGTGACTGCATAATCTTTTCACTGATGATGCATAAGGATGCTGAAATAGTTGCTATGTGGAGATGGTAGTCCGACTCTGAATCGAATATAAACAAAACCTGCCTTGAACCCTTTTTAATCTTTTTCATTTTACTCAGTTTTTGAGTATTTAGAAACTGTCTTTCGGTCCTTTTCCTAGACGAAGAGAAGGTAAATGCGTGGCCTAGGTGTCCTCTATTTGCTTTCTCCTATTTTCGTCGTCTCTACGTGATTATATATTGTAAAATCCGGAGATATGGGATGCAGCCAGAAAGCAGTTTATTAACGAAAAGTCTTAAATTTAAAATATTGTTTATTATATTTTTATTTCAATTATTCTAATTGTTTAAAAAGTAGTAAACTTTGTATCCGGGGCTTTTCGTTGTTTTCCTCGTAATACGAGAGATGTCGCTGATTTGCGTCTCAAAAGGTGGGTTCATTGCATCGCGATGTTTTGCCTTAAAAGAGGCAGAATGTTTATATTCTCTTCAGAGTTGTGACTGCATAATCTTCACTGATGATGCATAAGGATGCTGAAATAGTTGCTATATGGAGATGGTAGTCCGACTCTAAATCGAATATAAACAAAACCTGCCTTGAACCCTTTTTAATCTTTTTCATTTTACTCAGTTTTTGAGTATTTAGAAACTGTCTTTAGGTCCTTTTCCTAGACGAGGAGAAGGTAAATACGTGTAGCCTAAGTGTCCTCTATTTGCTTTCTCCTATTTTCGTCGTCTCTACGTAATTATATATTGTAAAATCCGGAGATATGGGATGCAGCCAGAAAGCAGTTTATTAACGAAAAGTCTTAAATTTAAAATATTGTTTCTAATATTTTTATTTCAATTATTCTAATTGTTTAAAAAGTAGTAAACTTTGTATCTGGGGCTTTTCGTTGTTTTCCTCGTAATACGAGAGATGTCGCTGATTTGCGTCTCAAAAGGTGGGTTCATTGCATCGCGATGTTTTGCCTTAAAAGAGGCAGAATGTTTATATATTCCCTTCAGAGTTGTGACTGCATAATCTTCACTGATGATGCATAAGGATGCTGAAATAGTTGCTATATGGAGATGGTAGTCCGACTCTGAATCGAATATAAACAAAACCTGCCTTGAACTCTTTTTAATCTTTTTCATTTTACTCAGTTTTTGAGTATTTAGAAACTGTCTTTCGGTCCTTTTCCTAGACGAAGAGAAGGTAAATGCGTGGCCTAAGTGTCCTCTATTTGCTTTCTCCTATTTTCGTCGTCTCTACGTGATTATATATTGTAAAATCCGGAGATATGGGATGCAGCCAGAAAGCAGTATATTAACGAAAAGTCTTAGATTTAAAATATTGTTTATTATATTTTTATTTCAATTATTCTAATTGTTTAAAAAGTAGTAAACTTTGTATCTGGGCTTTTCGTTGTTTCCCTCGTAATACGAGAGATGTCGCTGATTTGCGTCTCAAAAGGTGGGTTCATTGCATCGCGATGTTTTGCCTTAAAAGAGGCAGAATGTTCATATTACCTTCACAGTTGTGACTGCATAATCTTCACTGATGATGCGTAAGGATGCTGAAATAGTTGCTATATGGAGATGGTAGTCCGACTCTAAATCGAATATAAACAAAACCTGCCTTGAACCCTTTTTAATCTTTTTCATTTTACTCAGTTTTTGAGTACTTAGAAACTGTCTTTCGGTCCTTTTCCTAGACGAAGAGAAGGTAAATGCGTGGCCTAAGTGTCCTCTATTTGCTTTCTCCTATTTTCGTCGTCTCTACGTGATTATATATTGTAAAATCCGGAGATATGGGATGCAGCCAGAAAGCAGTATATTAACGAAAATTGTTAGATTTAAAATATTGCTTATTATATTTTTATTTCAATTATTCTAATTGTTTAAAAAGTAGTAAACTTTGTATCTGGGGCTTTTCGTTGTTTTCCTCGTAATACGAGAGATGTCGCTGATTTGCGTCTCAAAGGGTGGGTTCATTGCATCGCGATGTTTTGCCTTAAAAGAGGCAGAATGTTTATATTCCCTTCAGAGTTGTGACTGCATAATCTTCACTGATGATGCATAAGGATGCTGAAATAGTTGCTATATGGAGATGATAGTCCGACTCTGAATCGAATATAAACAAAACCTGCCTTGAACTCTTTTTAATCTTTTTCATTTTACTCAGTTTTTGAGTATTTAGAAACTGTCTTTCGGTCCTTTTCCTAGACGAAGAGAAGGTAAATGCGTGGCCTAAGTGTCCTCTATTTGCTTTCTCCTATTTTCGTCGTCTCTACGTGATTATATATTGTAAAATCCGGAGATATGGGATGCAGCCAGAAAGCAGTATATTAACGAAAAGTCTTAGATTTAAAATATTGTTTATTATATTTTTATTTCAATTATTCTAATTGTTTAAAAAGTAGTAAACTTTGTATCTGGGGCTTTTCGTTGTTTTCCTCGTAATACGAGAGATGTCGCTGATTTGCGTCTCAAAAGGTGGGTTCATTGCATCGCGATGTTTTGCCTTAAAAGAGGCAGAATGTTCATATTACCTTCAGAGTTGTGACTGCATAATCTTCACTGATGATGCATAAGGATGCTGAAATAGTTGCTATATGGAGATGGTAGTCCGACTCTAAATCGAATATAAACAAAACCTGCCTTGAACCCTTTTTAATCTTTTTCATTTTACTCAGTTTTTGAGTACTTAGAAACTGTCTTTAGGTATTTTTCGTAGACGAGGGGAAGGTAAATACGTGGCCTCAGTGTCCTCTATTTGCTTTCTCCTATTTTCGTCGTCTCTACGTGATTATATATAGTAAAATCCGGAGATATGGGATGCAGCCAGAAAGCAGTTTATTAGCGAAAAGTCTTAGATTTAAAATATTGTTTATTATATTTTTATTTCAATTACTCTAATTGTTTAAAAAGTAGTAAACTTTGTATTTGGGCTTTTCGTTGTTTTCCTCGTAATACGAGAGATGTCGCTGATTTGCGTCTCAAAAGGTGAGTTCATTGCATCGCGATGTTTTGCCTTAAAAGAGGCAGAATGTTTATATTCCCTTCAGAGTTGTGACTGCATAATCTTCACTGATGATGCATAAGGATGCTGAAATATTTGCTATATGGAGATGGTAGTCCGACTCTGAATTGAATATAAACAAAACCTGCCTTGAACCTTTTTTAATCTTTTTCATTTTACTCAGTTTTTGAGTATTTAGAAACTGTCTTTCGGTCCTTTTCCTAGACGAAGAGAAGGTAAATGCGTGGCCTAAGTGTCCTCTATTTGCTTTCTCCTATTTTCGTCGTCTCTACGTGATTATATATTGTAAAATCCGGAGATATGGGATGCAGCCAGAAAGCAGTTTATTAACGAAAAGTCTTAGATTTAAAATATTGTTTATTATATTTTTATTTCAATTATTCTAATTGTTTAAAAAGTAGTAAACTTTGTATCTGGGGCTTTTCGTTGTTTTCCTCGTAATACGAGAGATGTCGCTGATTTGCGTCTCAAAAGGTGGGTTCATTGCATCGCGATGTTTTGCCTTAAAAGAGGCAGAATGTTTATATTCCCTTCAGAGTTGTGACTGCATAATCTTTTCACTGATGATGCATAAGGATGCTGAAATAGTTGCTATGTGGAGATGGTAGTCCGACTCTGAATCGAATATAAACAAAACCTGCCTTGAACCCTTTTTAATCTTTTTCATTTTACTCAGTTTTTGAGTATTTAGAAACTGTCTTTCGGTCCTTTTCCTAGACGAAGAGAAGGTAAATGCGTGGCCTAGGTGTCCTCTATTTGCTTTTCTCCTATTTTCGTCGTCTCTACGTAATTATATATTGTAAAATCCGGAGATATGGGATGCAGCCAGAAAGCAGTTTATTAACGAAAAGTCTTAAATTTAAAATATTGTTTCTAATATTTTTATTTCAATTATTCTAATTGTTTAAAAAGTAGTAAACTTTGTATCTGGGGCTTTTCGTTGTTTTCCTCGTAATACGAGAGATGTCGCTGATTTGCGTCTCAAAAGGTGGGTTCATTGCATCGCGATGTTTTGCCTTAAAAGAGGCAGAATGTTTATATATCCCCTTCAGAGTTGTGACTGCATAATCTTCACTGATGATGCATAAGGATGCTGAAATAGTTGCTATATGGAGATGGTAGTCCGACTCTGAATCGAATATAAACAAAACCTGCCTTGAACTCTTTTTAATCTTTTTCATTTTACTCAGTTTTTGAGTATTTAGAAACTGTCTTTCGGTCCTTTTCCTAGACGAAGAGAAGGTAAATGCGTGGCCTAAGTGTCCTCTATTTGCTTTCTCCTATTTTCGTCGTCTCTACGTGATTATATATTGTAAAATCCGGAGATATGGGATGCAGCCAGAAAGCAGTATATTAACGAAAAGTCTTAGATTTAAAATATTGTTTATTATATTTTTATTTCAATTATTCTAATTGTTTAAAAAGTAGTAAACTTTGTATCTGGGCTTTTCGTTGTTTCCCTCGTAATACGAGAGATGTCGCTGATTTGCGTCTCAAAAGGTGGGTTCATTGCATCGCGATGTTTTGCCTTAAAAGAGGCAGAATGTTCATATTACCTTCACAGTTGTGACTGCATAATCTTCACTGATGATGCATAAGGATGCTGAAATAGTTGCTATATGGAGATGGTAGTCCGACTCTAAATCGAATATAAACAAAACCTGCCTTGAACCCTTTTTAATCTTTTTCATTTTACTCAGTTTTTGAGTACTTAGAAACTGTCTTTAGGTATTTTTCCTAGACGAGGGGAAGGTAAATACGTGGCCTAAGTGTCCTCTATTTGCTTTCTCCTATTTTCGTCGTCTCTACGTGATTATATATTGTAAAATCCGGAGATATGGGATGCAGCCAGAAAGCAGTTTATTAGCGAAAAGTCTTAGATTTAAAATATTGTTTATTATATTTTTATTTCAATTATTTTAATTGTTTAAAAAGTAGTAAACTTTGTATCTGGGCTTTTCGTTGTTTTCCTCGTAATACGAGAGATGTCGCTGATTTGCGTCTCAAAAGGTGAGTTCATTGCATCGCGATGTTTTGCCTTAAAAGAGGCAGAATATTTATATTCCCTTCAGAGTTGTGACTGCATAATCTTCACTGATGATGCATAAGGATGCTGAAATAGTTGCTATATGGAGATAGTAGTCCGACTCTGAATTGAATATAAACAAAGCCTGCCTTGAACCCTTTTTAATCTTTTTCATTTTACTCAGTTTTTGAGTATTTAGAAACTGTCTTTCGGTCCTTTTCCTAGACGAAGAGAAGGTAAATGCGTGGCCTAAGTGTCCTCTATTTGCTTTCTCCTATTTTCGTCGTCTCTACGTGATTATATATTGTAAAATCCGGAGATATGGGATGCAGCCAGAAAGCAGTTTATTAACGAAAAGTCTTAGATTTAAAATATTGTTTATTATATTTTTATTTCAATTATTCTAATTGTTTAAAAAGTAGTAAACTTTGTATCTGGGGCTTTTCGTTGTTTTCCTCGTAATACGAGAGATGTCGCTGATTTGCGTCTCAAAAGGTGGGTTCATTGCATCGCGATGTTTTGCCTTAAAAGAGGCAGAATGTTTATATTCCCTTCAGAGTTGTGACTGCATAGTCTTTTCACTGATGATGCATAGGGATGCTGAAATAGTTGCTATGTGGAGATGGTAGTCCGACTCTGAATCGAATATAAACAAAACCTGCCTTCAACCCTTTTTAATCTTTTTCATTTTACTCAGTTTTTGAGTGTTTAGAAACTGTCTTTCGGTCCTTTTCCTAGACGAAGAGAAGGTAAATGCGTGGCCTAAGTGTCCTCTATTTGCTTTCTCCTATTTTCGTCGTCTCTACGTGATTATATATTGTAAAATCCGGAGATATGGGATGCAGCCAGAAAGCAGTTTATTAACAAAAAGTCTTAGATTTAAAATATTGTTTATTATATTTTTATTTCAATTATTCTAATTGTTTAAAAAGTAGTAAACTTTGTATCTGGGGCTTTTCGTTGTTTTCCTCGTAATACGAGAGATGTCGCTGATTTGCGTCTCAAAAGGTGGGTTCATTGCATCGCGATGTTTTGCCTTAAAAGAGGCAGAATGTTTATATTCCCTTCAGAGTTGTGACTGCATAATCTTTTCACTGATGATGCATAAGGATGCTGAAATAGTTGCTATGTGGAGATGGTAGTCCGACTCTGAATTGAATATAAACAAAACCTGCCTTGAACCCTTTTTAATCTTTTTCATTTTACTCAGTTTTTGAGTATTTAGAAACTGTCTTTCGGTCCTTTTCCTAGACGAAGAGAAGGTAAATGCGTGGCCTAAGTGTCCTCTATTTGCTTTCTCCTATTTTCGTCGTCTCTACGTGATTATATATTGTAAAATCCGGAGATATGGGATGCAGCCAGAAAGCAGTATATTAACGAAAAGTCTTAGATTTAAAATATTGTTTATTATATTTTTATTTCAATTATTCTAATTCTTTAAAAAGTAGTAAACTTTGTATCTGGGGCTTTTCGTTGTTTTCCTCGTAATACGAGAGATGTCGCTGATTTGCGTCTCAAAAGGTGGGTTCATTGCATCGCGATGTTTTGCCTTAAAAGAGGCAGAATGTTCATATTACCTTCAGAGTTGTGACTGCATAATCTTCACTGATGATGCATAAGGATGCTGAAATAGTTGCTATATGGAGATGGTAGTCCGACTCTAAATCGAATATAAACAAAACCTGCCTTGAACCCTTTTTAATCTTTTTCATTTTACTCAGTTTTTGAGTACTTAGAAACTGTCTTTAGGTATTTTTCGTAGACGAGGGGAAGGTAAATACGTGGCCTCAGTGTCCTCTATTTGCTTTCTCCTATTTTCGTCGTCTCTACGTGATTATATATAGTAAAATCCGGAGATATGGGATGCAGCCAGAAAGCAGTTTATTAGCGAAAAGTCTTAGATTTAAAATATTGTTTATTATATTTTTATTTCAATTACTCTAATTGTTTAAAAAGTAGTAAACTTTGTATTTGGGCTTTTCGTTGTTTTCCTCGTAATACGAGAGATGTCGCTGATTTGCGTCTCAAAAGGTGAGTTCATTGCATCGCGATGTTTTGCCTTAAAAGAGGCAGAATGTTTATATTCCCTTCAGAGTTGTGACTGCATAATCTTCACTGATGATGCATAAGGATGCTGAAATATTTGCTATATGGAGATGGTAGTCCAACTCTGAATTGAATATAAACAAAACCTGCCTTGAACCTTTTTTAATCTTTTTCATTTTACTCAGTTTTTGAGTATTTAGAAACTGTCTTTCGGTCCTTTTCCTAGACGAAGAGAAGGTAAATGCGTGGCCTAAGTGTCCTCTATTTGCTTTCTCCTATTTTCGTCGTCTCTACGTGATTATATATTGTAAAATCCGGAGATATGGGATGCAGCCAGAAAGCAGTTTATTAACGAAAAGTCTTAGATTTAAAATATTGTTTATTATATTTTTATTTCAATTATTCTAATTGTTTAAAAAGTAGTAAACTTTGTATCTGGGGCTTTTCGTTGTTTTCCTCGTAATACGAGAGATGTCGCTGATTTGCGTCTCAAAAGGTGGGTTCATTGCATCGCGATGTTTTGCCTTAAAAGAGGCAGAATGTTTATATTCCCTTCAGAGTTGTGACTGCATAATCTTTTCACTGATGATGCATAAGGATGCTGAAATAGTTGCTATGTGGAGATGGTAGTCCGACTCTGAATCGAATATAAACAAAACCTGCCTTGAACCCTTTTTAATCTTTTTCATTTTACTCAGTTTTTGAGTATTTAGAAACTGTCTTTCGGTCCTTTTCCTAGACGAAGAGAAGGTAAATGCGTGGCCTAGGTGTCCTCTATTTGCTTTCTCCTATTTTCGTCGTCTCTACGTGATTATATATTGTAAAATCCGGAGATATGGGATGCAGCCAGAAAGCAGTTTACTAACGAAAAGTCTTAAATTTAAAATATTGTTTATTATATTTTTATTTCAATTATTCTAATTGTTTAAAAAGTAGTAAACTTTGTATCCGGGGCTTTTCGTTGTTTTCCTCGTAATACGAGAGATGTCGCTGATTTGCGTCTCAAAAGGTGGGTTCATTGCATCGCGATGTTTTGCCTTAAAAGAGGCAGAATGTTTATATTCTCTTCAGAGTTGTGACTGCATAATCTTCACTGATGATGCATAAGGATGCTGAAATAGTTGCTATATGGAGATGGTAGTCCGACTCTAAATCGAATATAAACAAAACCTGCCTTGAACCCTTTTTAATCTTTTTCATTTTACTCAGTTTTTGAGTATTTAGAAACTGTTTTTAGGTCCTTTTCCTAGACGAGGAGAAGGTAAATACGTGTAGCCTAAGTGTCCTCTATTTGCTTTCTCCTATTTTCGTCGTCTCTACGTAATTATATATTGTAAAATCCGGAGATATGGGATGCAGCCAGAAAGCAGTTTATTAACGAAAAGTCTTAAATTTAAAATATTGTTTCTTATATTTTTATTTCAATTATTCTAATTGTTTAAAAAGTAGTAAACTTTGTATCTGGGGCTTTTCGTTGTTTTCCTCGTAATACGAGAGATGTCGCTGATTTGCGTCTCAAAAGGTGGGTTCATTGCATCGCGATGTTTTGCCTTAAAAGAGGCAGAATGTTTATATTCCCTTCAGAGTTGTGACTGCATAATCTTCACTGATGATGCATAAGGATGCTGAAATAGTTGCTATGTGGAGATGGTAGTCCGACTCTGAATCGAATATAAACAAAACCTGCCTTGAACTCTTTTTAATCTTTTTCATTTTACTCAGTTTTTGAGTATTTAGAAACTGTCTTTCGGTCCTTTTCCTAGACGAAGAGAAGGTAAATGCGTGGCCTAAGTGTCCTCTATTTGCTTTCTCCTATTTTCGTCGTCTCTACGTGATTATATATTGTAAAATCCGGAGATATGGGATGCAGCCAGAAAGCAGTATATTAACGAAAAATCTTAGATTTAAAATATTGTTTATTATATTTTTATTTCAATTATTCTAATTGTTTAAAAAGTAGTAAACTTTGTATCTGGGCTTTTCGTTGTTTCCCTCGTAATACGAGAGATGTCGCTGATTTGCGTCTCAAAAGGTGGGTTCATTGCATCGCGATGTTTTGCCTTAAAAGAGGCAGAATGTTCATATTACCTTCACAGTTGTGACTGCATAATCTTCACTGATGATGCATAAGGATGCTGAAATAGTTGCTATATGGAGATGGTAGTCCGACTCTAAATCGAATATAAACAAAACCTGCCTTGAACCCTTTTTAATCTTTTTCATTTTACTCAGTTTTTGAGTACTTAGAAACTGTCTTTAGGTATTTTTCCTAGACGAGGGGAAGGTAAATACGTGGCCTAAGTGTCCTCTATTTGCTTTCTCCTATTTTCGTCGTCTCTACGTGATTATATATTGTAAAATCCGGAGATATGGGATGCAGCCAGAAAGCAGTTTATTAGCGAAAAGTCTTAGATTTAAAATATTGTTTATTATATTTTTATTTCAATTATTTTAATTGTTTAAAAAGTAGTAAACTTTGTATCTGGGCTTTTCGTTGTTTTCCTCGTAATACGAGAGATGTCGCTGATTTGCGTCTCAAAAGGTGAGTTCATTGCATCGCGATGTTTTGCCTTAAAAGAGGCAGAATATTTATATTCCCTTCAGAGTTGTGACTGCATAATCTTCACTGATGATGCATAAGGATGCTGAAATAGTTGCTATATGGAGATAGTAGTCCGACTCTGAATTGAATATAAACAAAACCTGCCTTGAACCCTTTTTAATCTTTTTCATTTTACTCAGTTTTTGAGTATTTAGAAACTGTCTTTCGGTCCTTTTCCTAGACGAAGAGAAGGTAAATGCGTGGCCTAAGTGTCCTCTATTTGCTTTCTCCTATTTTCGTCGTCTCTACGTGATTATATATTGTAAAATCCGGAGATATGGGATGCAGCCAGAAAGCAGTTTATTAACGAAAAGTCTTAGATTTAAAATATTGTTTATTATATTTTTATTTCAATTATTCTAATTGTTTAAAAAGTAGTAAACTTTGTATCTGGGGCTTTTCGTTGTTTTCCTCGTAATACGAGAGATGTCGCTGATTTGCGTCTCAAAAGGTGGGTTCATTGCATCGCGATGTTTTGCCTTAAAAGAGGCAGAATGTTTATATTCCCTTCAGAGTTGTGACTGCATAGTCTTTTCACTGATGATGCATAGGGATGCTGAAATAGTTGCTATGTGGAGATGGTAGTCCGACTCTGAATCGAATATAAACAAAACCTGCCTTGAACCCTTTTTAATCTTTTTCATTTTACTCAGTTTTTGAGTGTTTAGAAACTGTCTTTCGGTCCTTTTCCTAGACGAAGAGAAGGTAAATACGTGGCCTCAGTGTCCTCTATTTGCTTTCTCCTATTTTCGTCGTCTCTACGTGATTATATATAGTAAAATCGGGAGATATGGGATGCAGCCAGAAAGCAGTTTATTAGCGAAAAGTCTTAGATTTAAAATATTGTTTATTATATTTTTATTTCAATTACTCTAATTGTTTAAAAAGTAGTAAACTTTGTATTTGGGCTTTTCGTTGTTTTCCTCGTAATACGAGAGATGTCGCTGATTTGCGTCTCAAAAGGTGAGTTCATTGCATCGCGATGTTTTGCCTTAAAAGAGGCAGAATGTTTATATTCCCTTCAGAGTTGTGACTGCATAATCTTCACTGATGATGCATAAGGATGCTGAAATATTTGCTATATGGAGATGGTAGTCCAACTCTGAATTGAATATAAACAAAACCTGCCTTGAACCTTTTTTAATCTTTTTCATTTTACTCAGTTTTTGAGTATTTAGAAACTGTCTTTCGGTCCTTTTCCTAGACGAAGAGGAGGTAAATGCGTGGCCTAAGTGTCCTCTATTTGCTTTCTCCTATTTTCGTCGTCTCTACGTGATTATATATTGTAAAATCCGGAGATATGGGATGCAGCCAGAAAGCAGTTTATTAACGAAAAGTCTTAGATTTAAAATATTGTTTATTATATTTTTATTTCAATTATTCTAATTGTTTAAAAAGTAGTAAACTTTGTATCTGGGGCTTTTCGTTGTTTTCCTCGTAATACGAGAGATGTCGCTGATTTGCGTCTCAAAAGGTGGGTTCATTGCATCGCGATGTTTTGCCTTAAAAGAGGCAGAATGTTTATATTCCCTTCAGAGTTGTGACTGCATAATCTTTTCACTGATGATGCATAAGGATGCTGAAATAGTTGCTATGTGGAGATGGTAGTCCGACTCTGAATCGAATATAAACAAAACCTGCCTTGAACCCTTTTTAATCTTTTTCATTTTACTCAGTTTTTGAGTATTTAGAAACTGTCTTTCGGTCCTTTTCCTAGACGAAGAGAAGGTAAATGCGTGGCCTAGGTGTCCTCTATTTGCTTTCTCCTATTTTCGTCGTCTCTACGTGATTATATATTGTAAAATCCGGAGATATGGGATGCAGCCAGAAAGCAGTTTATTAACGAAAAGTCTTAAATTTAAAATATTGTTTATTATATTTTTATTTCAATTATTCTAATTGTTTAAAAAGTAGTAAACTTTGTATCTGGGGCTTTTCGTTGTTTTCCTCGTAATACGAGAGATGTCGCTGATTTGCGTCTCAAAAGGTGGGTTCATTGCATCGCGATGTTTTGCCTTAAAAGAGGCAGAATGTTTATATTCTCTTCAGAGTTGTGACTGCATAATCTTCACTGATGATGCATAAGGATGCTGAAATAGTTGCTATATGGAGATGGTAGTCCGACTCTAAATCGAATATAAACAAAACCTGCCTTGAACCCTTTTTAATCTTTTTCATTTTACTCAGTTTTTGAGTATTTAGAAACTGTTTTTAGGTCCTTTTCCTAGACGAGGAGAAGGTAAATACGTGTAGCCTAAGTGTCCTCTATTTGCTTTCTCCTATTTTCGTCGTCTCTACGTAATTATATATTGTAAAATCCGGAGATATGGGATGCAGCCAGAAAGCAGTTTATTAACGAAAAGTCTTAAATTTAAAATATTGTTTCTTATATTTTTATTTCAATTATTCTAATTGTTTAAAAAGTAGTAAACTTTGTATCTGGGGCTTTTCGTTGTTTTCCTCGTAATACGAGAGATGTCGCTGATTTGCGTCTCAAAAGGTGGGTTCATTGCATCGCGATGTTTTGCCTTAAAAGAGGCAGAATGTTTATATTCCCTTCAGAGTTGTGACTGCATAATCTTCACTGATGATGCATAAGGATGCTGAAATAGTTGCTATATGGAGATGGTAGTCCGACTCTGAATCGAATATAAACAAAACCTGCCTTGAACTCTTTTTAATCTTTTTCATTTTACTCAGTTTTTGAGTATTTAGAAACTGTCTTTCGGTCCTTTTCCTAGACGAAGAGAAGGTAAATGCGTGGCCTAAGTGTCCTCTATTTGCTTTCTCCTATTTTCGTCGTCTCTACGTGATTATATATTGTAAAATCCGGAGATATGGGATGCAGCCAGAAAGCAGTATATTAACGAAAAGTCTTAGATTTAAAATATTGTTTATTATATTTTTATTTCAATTATTCTAATTGTTTAAAAAGTAGTAAACTTTGTATCTGGGCTTTTCGTTGTTTCCCTCGTAATACGAGAGATGTCGCTGATTTGCGTCTCAAAAGGTGGGTTCATTGCATCGCGATGTTTTGCCTTAAAAGAGGCAGAATGTTCATATTACCTTCACAGTTGTGACTGCATAATCTTCACTGATGATGCATAAGGATGCTGAAATAGTTGCTATATGGAGATGGTAGTCCGACTCTAAATCGAATATAAACAAAACCTGCCTTGAACCCTTTTTAATCTTTTTCATTTTACTCAGTTTTTGAGTACTTAGAAACTGTCTTTAGGTATTTTTTCTAGACGAGGGGAAGGTAAATACGTGGCCTAAGTGTCCTCTATTTGCTTTCTCCTATTTTCGTCGTCTCTACGTGATTATATATTGTAAAATCCGGAGATATGGGATGCAGCCAGAAAGCAGTTTATTAGCGAAAAGTCTTAGATTTAAAATATTGTTTATTATATTTTTATTTCAATTATTTTAATTGTTTAAAAAGTAGTAAACTTTGTATCTGGGCTTTTCGTTGTTTTCCTCGTAATACGAGAGATGTCGCTGATTTGCGTCTCAAAAGGTGAGTTCATTGCATCGCGATGTTTTGCCTTAAAAGAGGCAGAATATTTATATTCCCTTCAGAGTTGTGACTGCATAATCTTCACTGATGATGCATAAGGATGCTGAAATAGTTGCTATATGGAGATAGTAGTCCGACTCTGAATTGAATATAAACAAAACCTGCCTTGAACCCTTTTTAATCTTTTTCATTTTACTCAGTTTTTGAGTATTTAGAAACTGTCTTTCGGTCCTTTTCCTAGACGAAGAGAAGGTAAATGCGTGGCCTAAGTGTCCTCTATTTGCTTTCTCCTATTTTCGTCGTCTCTACGTGATTATATATTGTAAAATCCGGAGATATGGGATGCAGCCAGAAAGCAGTTTATTAACGAAAAGTCTTAGATTTAAAATATTGTTTATTATATTTTTATTTCAATTATTCTAATTGTTTAAAAAGTAGTAAACTTTGTATCTGGGGCTTTTCGTTGTTTTCCTCGTAATACGAGAGATGTCGCTGATTTGCGTCTCAAAAGGTGGGTTCATTGCATCGCGATGTTTTGCCTTAAAAGAGGCAGAATGTTTTGTTCGTAAATTGTAGAGTTGAGGAACAAAAATGGGAGATTTAAGGAACAAATAAAACGTTGTTTACCCAATGGCTGTATTTTAAGGACTACTTGTTAAACAAACGATGAAAGCAACACACTATACAGTAAATAGTAAAGCGGCCAGTAGATGGCACTGCTATAAAAATATTTAATTTATTTATCTATATCCAACACTCCCACTAGATAAACAAATTAAGAAAATAACATTTATCAAATGTTTATTACACTATCTTAACTAAACCAATCTCTTTCAAAAACTTATTATGTTTCACAGAACTCAAGCTTTTTGTCAAGAGATCAGCTGGCATGTTAGCTGTGTCCAAATATTCCAGCTTTATCAAACCTTTGTTTACAGCTTCTTTGACAAAATGATATCGGATATCAATGTGTTTCGTCCTTCTATTCAATACAGGATTTATTGCTAATTTATGAGCTCCCATATTATCATTATATAGTATAACGATTTCATCAATACCCAACATCTCATACAACAAATTTTTTAAAAAAATAGCCTCTTTAGCAGCTTCTGATACTGCTATGTATTCCGCTTCTGTGCTTGACAGAGAAACACTATTCTGTTTTCTGCTTTCCCAGACAATAGGTCCACCAGAAAACTGAAAATAGAAGCCCGTATAAGATTTTCTGTCATGAGAATTACTCCCCCAACTGGCATCTACATAGCCTTTCAAATAATTATCATTTTTTGAAAAAGTTAAACCATAGTCTTTTGTAGCCTTTAAATATTTTAATATTCGTTTTACATGCTTCCAATGCGTTTCTGAATGATAATTATTAAATTGACTGAGATAACTTACAGGATATGAAATGTCTGGTCTTGTCAAAACTGACAAATACATAAGACCACCTATTAAATTCTGATAAGGCACTTGAGCAGATGCATTATCGTCTCTATTCAAATTTAAACTAATTTCCATTGGGGTAGAAACCTCTTTCGAATCCTCCATATTGAACCTTTTTAACAACTGTTCAATATAGGATTTTTGATCTAAAGTTATAACACCATTCTCTTTATTATGAGTTACTCTCATACCTAAACAATTCTTAATTTCTCCCAAATCTTTAATTCTGAAACATTCATTTAATTTCAACTTTAAATTATCTGATTCATCTGAATCATTAGAAAAAATAAAAAAATCATCAACATAAACAGAGATAATGGTTTTTAGATTATTTTTCATCTTTGTGTATAGACATGGCTCATAATCAGATTTCTTATAACCTAGATTAATTAAGAAATTATCAACTTTTTCATACCAAGACCGAGCTGACTGTTTTAAACCATATATGGCTTTCTTTAGCCTTAATACTTTATTATTTTCAATTTCTAAACCTTCAGGTACTGTCATAAAAACTTTTTCTTTTAAATCACCATTTAAAAAAGCCGTCGCAACATCAAGATGAAAAATATCCAAATTCAAATTTGCTGACAAAGCAAATAAAAGTCTTAATGTAGAATGCCTTATGACTGGAGAAAAGGTTTCATTATAATCAACACCAAATTTTTGAGTGTAACCTTTTGCTACCAGTCTTGCACGATATTTCACTTTACCTGAGTTATCAACCTTTTTCTTGTATACCCACTTACACTTCACTACACAACCATCTTCAGGAACATCAACCACTTCCCATGCTGAGTTATCCTCGAAAGACTGCAGTTCTTCTGTCATAGCCCCTAACCATAAGTTACTATCTGGTCTAGACATGGCATCCTCGACACTAACCGGATCAGAGTCACTATCCGAGCACAAATAAGTCACAAACTCATCAAACCTTTTTGGCTTAGGTATTCTTGTTGATCTCCTGATTTCATCCACTGGCAAATTCGGCAAGTCACATACATAATCGGGATCATTGTTCTCAACAATTTCATCAGTCGATGTGTTCTCTTCAACCTGATGATTCTGATCCTGACATGATGTATTATTATCTCCCACTGAATCTAACATTTCTTTTGCCCTATGTTCACCTTCTAAATCAACATGAATCACTTCACACCTTTTTGTGTCTTCCATAATTTGTACGTCTCTACTTACTATTATTTCTTTAGTGGTCGGATTATACACCCTGTATCCTTTCGTAGTCTCAGAGTATCCTACTAAAATGTGCAGAATAGCCTTTTTCTCCCATTTTGATCTTTTTTCTTTTGGAACATGTACCATCACCTTGCTGCCAAATATTCTAAGACCACTAACGTCAGGTTTGCTATCTGTCCACATTTCAAATGGTGTTTTCTTTAAGCCGGAAGCCAGCGATCTATTTTTTAGATAAACAGCTGTGTTTACAGCTTCAGCCCAAAACATTTTTTCAAGATTAGCATCAAACAACAGACATTTTGCCTTTTCTATGATTGTCCGATTTAAACGTTCTGCTACACCATTTTGTTCAGGAGTGTAGGGATTCGTTTTTTGATGTATAATACCATTTACAGTTAAATATTCTTCAAATTCTTTTGAACAAAACTCTCCACCATTGTCACTTCGCAAAGTTTTTATATGGACACCCTTCTGGTTTTCTGCCATACTTTTAAAATTTTTAAAACAATTAAAAACTTCACTTTTTGTTTTAATAAAATAAATGAATACCATTTTACTAAAATCATCTTGGAAAGTAACAAAATATTTAGAGCCACCTAATGATTTGTTTTCCATGGGCCCGCATACATCGCTGTGAATAAGCTGTAATAAACTACTGGCCCTGTGACCTTTTTCTGGAAACGGTAATCTCGTTTGTTTCCCCTCACAACAAACTATACAGTTTTGCTTGTTAATATCAATTTTCCCAGTCACATTCAGTCCATCTACTATTCCATCTTTCATTTTATTTAGATATAGGCTATTTAGATGACCGAAACGTCTGTGCCAGGTATCCCCAGTTACAAATAAACAATTTTTACGATCTGAAATACATTCAGTATTCAATTTATAAACACCATCTATCAATTCAGCTGTTGCAATAATTCCATTTTTATTGTATATTTTGCAACCTGCATTTTCAAATATAACTTCATTTCCATTTTTAATCAATTGAGAAACAGATAAAAGATTTGTCGTCAGATCAGGAACATATAATATATTATTGATGCTTACCTCTAATCTCTTTTTATCGACAATTGTGGTTACCATCATATCACCAGCACATTTCACTTCCAAACTTTCACTGTTAGCCACAGTTATATTGGACGAACTTGCATCTCGGATATTTGTCAACCAATCTTTTCTCGCTGTAAGATGCGTGCTGCATCCAGAATCGACATAAAAATCTGTAGATTTAAAGTTTCCACTTAAGAATGTTGCACTAAACGCATTATTATTAGCACTAGGGCACTTATTCATATAATGACCTTTTTGTTTACACCGGAAGCAGGTTATGTTTTTCTTGTTAACTTTTTTGACATGCTTAGTGCTAACTTCACTCGACTTTGACATAAAAGCTGTCTGCTTTTCACTGTTAGTGCTGTCTATCTGCATATCTAGCAATTTAGATTTGATTACATCAGTGGTAATAGATATCCCCGAATGTTCGATTGCCAATAACATTGGAGTATACTGTTCCGGAAGTCCCGCTAGGAGAAGCGATCCCAACCACAAGTCATCAATTTGGAAACCAGTCCTATTCAACTTCTGTGCAGTTTCGATCACCTGATTCACATAGGATTCCATGGAACTGCAATTTTCCAACCTTAGTGATATGAGTGTTCGAAGCAATCCTATTTTCCTCGAAAAACCTGAGTCTTCGAATAACTTTTTCAGCTTATCCCATACATCTTTCGCCGTTTCAGCTTCTTTCACATGCAAATATATGGATGGATCCAAAGTCAATATTAACTTCGCTTTGGCTTTGGCAACAAGCGTTGTGTCTTGTTCAGTTCCCTGAATACACTTTGATAGTCCTTCTAGAACAAAGACATTCTCAACCGCGAACGACCAGTCCTGGTAGTTATCTCTACCGGTTAAACGCGGCACACTTGTAAGATAATTCACCGCCATTTTCGATACTGTTAATAACCACGTTGTTAACCAACAAACCGACTAACTAACTTTTTATCGAATGAACACACACTGTTTTGATTTGAACGACCAGAAAATCTTCCACTTAATCGTTTGAGCCCATAACCTGTTCGTAAATTGTAGAGTTGAGGAACAAAAATGGGAGATTTAAGGAACAAATAAAACGTTGTTTACCCAATGGCTGTATTTTAAGGACTACTTGTTAAACAAACGATGAAAGCAACACACTATACAGTAAATAGTAAAGCGGCCAGTAGATGGCACTGCTATAAAAATATTTAATTTATTTATCTATATCCAACATGTTTATATTCCCTTCAGAGTTGTGACTGCATAGTCTTTTCACTGATGATGCATAGGGATGCTGAAATAGTTGCTATGTGGAGATGGTAGTCCGACTCTGAATCGAATATAAACAAAACCTGCCTTGAACCCTTTTTAATCTTTTTCATTTTACTCAGTTTTTGAGTGTTTAGAAACTGTCTTTCGGTCCTTTTCCTAGACGAAGAGAAGGTAAATGCGTGGCCTAAGTGTCCTCTATTTGCTTTCTCCTATTTTCGTCGTCTCTACGTGATTATATATTGTAAAATCCGGAGATATGGGATGCAGCCAGAAAGCAGTTTATTAACAAAAAGTCTTAGATTTAAAATATTGTTTATTATATTTTTATTTCAATTATTCTAATTGTTTAAAAAGTAGTAAACTTTGTATCTGGGGCTTTTCGTTGTTTTCCTCGTAATACGAGAGATGTCGCTGATTTGCGTCTCAAAAGGTGGGTTCATTGCATCGCGATGTTTTGCCTTAAAAGAGGCAGAATGTTTATATTCCCTTCAGAGTTGTGACTGCATAATCTTTTCACTGATGATGCATAAGGATGCTGAAATAGTTGCTATGTGGAGATGGTAGTCCGACTCTGAATTGAATATAAACAAAACCTGCCTTGAACCCTTTTTAATCTTTTTCATTTTACTCAGTTTTTGAGTATTTAGAAACTGTCTTTCGGTCCTTTTCCTAGACGAAGAGAAGGTAAATGCGTGGCCTAAGTGTCCTCTATTTGCTTTCTCCTATTTTCGTCGTCTCTACGTGATTATATATTGTAAAATCCGGAGATATGGGATGCAGCCAGAAAGCAGTATATTAACGAAAAATCTTAGATTTAAAATATTGTTTATTATATTTTTATTTCAATTATTCTAATTTTTTAAAAAGTAGTAAACTTTGTATCTGGGGCTTTTCGTTGTTTTCCTCGTAATACGAGAGATGTCGCTGATTTGCGTCTCAAAAGGTGGGTTCATTGCATCGCGATGTTTTGCCTTAAAAGAGGCAGAATGTTCATATTACCTTCAGAGTTGTGACTGCATAATCTTCACTGATGATGCATAAGGATGCTGAAATAGTTGCTATATGGAGATGGTAGTCCGACTCTAAATCGAATATAAACAAAACCTGCCTTGAACCCTTTTTAATCTTTTTCATTTTACTCAGTTTTTGAGTACTTAGAAACTGTCTTTAGGTATTTTTCGTAGACGAGGGGAAGGTAAATACGTGGCCTCAGTGTCCTCTATTTGCTTTCTCCTATTTTCGTCGTCTCTACGTGATTATATATAGTAAAATCCGGAGATATGGGATGCAGCCAGAAAGCAGTTTATTAGCGAAAAGTCTTAGATTTAAAATATTGTTTATTATATTTTTATTTCAATTACTCTAATTGTTTAAAAAGTAGTAAACTTTGTATTTGGGCTTTTCGTTGTTTTCCTCGTAATACGAGAGATGTCGCTGATTTGCGTCTCAAAAGGTGAGTTCATTGCATCGCGATGTTTTGCCTTAAAAGAGGCAGAATGTTTATATTCCCTTCAGAGTTGTGACTGCATAATCTTCACTGATGATGCATAAGGATGCTGAAATATTTGCTATATGGAGATGGTAGTCCGACTCTGAATTGAATATAAACAAACCTGCCTTGAACCTTTTTTAATCTTTTTCATTTTACTCAGTTTTTGAGTATTTAGAAACTGTCTTTCGGTCCTTTTCCTAGACGAAGAGAAGGTAAATGCGTGGCCTAAGTGTCCTCTATTTGCTTTCTCCTATTTTCGTCGTCTCTACGTGATTATATATTGTAAAATCCGGAGATATGGGATGCAGCCAGAAAGCAGTTTATTAACGAAAAGTCTTAGATTTAAAATATTGTTTATTATATTTTTATTTCAATTATTCTAATTGTTTAAAAAGTAGTAAACTTTGTATCTGGGGCTTTTCGTTGTTTTCCTCGTAATACGAGAAATGTCGCTGATTTGCGTCTCAAAAGGTGGGTTCATTGCATCGCGATGTTTTGCCTTAAAAGAGGCAGAATGTTTATATTCCCTTCAGAGTTGTGACTGCATAATCTTTTCACTGATGATGCATAAGGATGCTGAAATAGTTGCTATGTGGAGATGGTAGTCCGACTCTGAATCGAATATAAACAAAACCTGCCTTGAACCCTTTTTAATCTTTTTCATTTTACTCAGTTTTTGAGTATTTAGAAACTGTCTTTCGGTCCTTTTCCTAGACGAAGAGAAGGTAAATGCGTGGCCTAGGTGTCCTCTATTTGCTTTCTCCTATTTTCGTCGTCTCTACGTGATTATATATTGTAAAATCCGGAGATATGGGATGCAGCCAGAAAGCAGTTTATTAACGAAAAGTCTTAAATTTAAAATATTGTTTATTATATTTTTATTTCAATTATTCTAATTGTTTAAAAAGTAGTAAACTTTGTATCTGGGGCTTTTCGTTGTTTTCCTCGTAATACGAGAGATGTCGCTGATTTGCGTCTCAAAAGGTGGGTTCATTGCATCGCGATGTTTTGCCTTAAAAGAGGCAGAATGTTTATATTCTCTTCAGAGTTGTGACTGCATAATCTTCACTGATGATGCATAAGGATGCTGAAATAGTTGCTATATGGAGATGGTAGTCCGACTCTAAATCGAATATAAACAAAACCTGCCTTGAACCCTTTTTAATCTTTTTCATTTTACTCAGTTTTTGAGTATTTAGAAACTGTCTTTAGGTCCTTTTCCTAGACGAGGAGAAGGTAAATACGTGTAGCCTAAGTGTCCTCTATTTGCTTTCTCCTATTTTCGTCGTCTCTACGTAATTATATATTGTAAAATCCGGAGATATGGGATGCAGCCAGAAAGCAGTTTATTAACGAAAAGTCTTAAATTTAAAATATTGTTTCTTATATTTTTATTTCAATTATTCTAATTGTTTAAAAAGTAGTAAACTTTGTATCTGGGGCTTTTCGTTGTTTTCCTCGTAATACGAGAGATGTCGCTGATTTGCGTCTCAAAAGGTGGGTTCATTGCATCGCGATGTTTTGCCTTAAAAGAGGCAGAATGTTTATATTCCCTTCAGAGTTGTGACTGCATAATCTTCACTGATGATGCATAAGGATGCTGAAATAGTTGCTATATGGAGATGGTAGTCCGACTCTGAATCGAATATAAACAAAACCTGCCTTGAACTCTTTTTAATCTTTTTCATTTTACTCAGTTTTTGAGTATTTAGAAACTGTCTTTCGGTCCTTTTCCTAGACGAAGAGAAGGTAAATGCGTGGCCTAAGTGTCCTCTATTTGCTTTCTCCTATTTTCGTCGTCTCTACGTGATTATATATTGTAAAATCCGGAGATATGGGATGCAGCCAGAAAGCAGTATATTAACGAAAAGTCTTAGATTTAAAATATTGTTTATTATATTTTTATTTCAATTATTCTAATTGTTTAAAAAGTAGTAAACTTTGTATCTGGGCTTTTCGTTGTTTCCCTCGTAATACGAGAGATGTCGCTGATTTGCGTCTCAAAAGGTGGGTTCATTGCATCGCGATGTTTTGCCTTAAAAGAGGCAGAATGTTCATATTACCTTCACAGTTGTGACTGCATAATCTTCACTGATGATGCATAAGGATGCTGAAATAGTTGCTATATGGAGATGGTAGTCCGACTCTAAATCGAATATAAACAAAACCTGCCTTGAACCCTTTTTAATCTTTTTCATTTTACTCAGTTTTTGAGTACTTAGAAACTGTCTTTAGGTATTTTTCCTAGACGATGGGAAGGTAAATACGTGGCCTAAGTGTCCTCTATTTGCTTTCTCCTATTTTCGTCGTCTCTACGTGATTATATATTGTAAAATCCGGAGATATGGGATGCAGCCAGAAAGCAGTTTATTAGCGAAAAGTCTTAGATTTAAAATATTGTTTATTATATTTTTATTTCAATTATTTTAATTGTTTAAAAAGTAGTAAACTTTGTATCTGGGCTTTTCGTTGTTTTCCTCGTAATACGAGAGATGTCGCTGATTTGCGTCTCAAAAGGTGAGTTCATTGCATCGCGATGTTTTGCCTTAAAAGAGGCAGAATATTTATATTCCCTTCAGAGTTGTGACTGCATAATCTTCACTGATGATGCATAAGGATGCTGAAATAGTTGCTATATGGAGATAGTAGTCCGACTCTGAATTGAATATAAACAAAACCTGCCTTGAACCCTTTTTAATCTTTTTCATTTTACTCAGTTTTTGAGTATTTAGAAACTGTCTTTCGGTCCTTTTCCTAGACGAAGAGAAGGTAAATGCGTGGCCTAAGTGTCCTCTATTTGCTTTCTCCTATTTTCGTCGTCTCTACGTGATTATATATTGTAAAATCCGGAGATATGGGATGCAGCCAGAAAGCAGTTTATTAACGAAAAGTCTTAGATTTAAAATATTGTTTATTATATTTTTATTTCAATTATTCTAATTGTTTAAAAAGTAGTAAACTTTGTATCTGGGGCTTTTCGTTGTTTTCCTCGTAATACGAGAGATGTCGCTGATTTGCGTCTCAAAACGTGGGTTCATTGCATCGCGATGTTTTGCCTTAAAAGAGGCAGAATGTTTATATTCCCTTCAGAGTTGTGACTGCATAGTCTTTTCACTGATGATGCATAAGGATGCTGAAATAGTTGCTATGTGGAGATGGTAGTCCGACTCTGAATCGAATATAAACAAAACCTGCCTTGAACCCTTTTTAATCTTTTTCATTTTACTCAGTTTTTGAGTGTTTAGAAACTGTCTTTCGGTCCTTTTCCTAGACGAAGAGAAGGTAAATGCGTGGCCTAAGTGTCCTCTATTTGCTTTCTCCTATTTTCGTCGTCTCTACGTGATTATATATTGTAAAATCCGGAGATATGGGATGCAGCCAGAAAGCAGTTTATTAACGAAAAGTCTTAGATTTAAAATATTGTTTATTATATTTTTATTTCAATTATTCTAATTGTTTAAAAAGTAGTAAACTTTGTATCTGGGGCTTTTCGTTGTTTTCCTCGTAATACGAGAGATGTCGCTGATTTGCGTCTCAAAAGGTGGGTTCATTGCATCGCGATGTTTTGCCTTAAAAGAGGCAGAATATTTATATTCCCTTCAGAGTTGTGACTGCATAATCTTCACTGATGATGCATAAGGATGCTGAAATAGTTGCTATATGGAGATGGTAGTCCGACTCTGAATCGAATATAAACAAAACCTGCCTTGAACTCTTTTTAATCTTTTTCATTTTACTCAGTTTTTGGGTATTTAGAAACTGTCTTTCGGTCCTTTTCCTAGACGAAGAGAAGGTAAATGCGTGGCCTAAGTGTCCTCTATTTGCTTTCTCCTATTTTCGTCGTCTCTACGTGATTATATATTGTAAAATCCGGAGATATGGGATGCAGCCAGAAAGCAGTATATTAACGAAAAGTCTTAGATTTAAAATATTGTTTATTATATTTTTATTTCAATTATTCTAATTGTTTAAAAAGTAGTAAACTTTGTATCTGGGGCTTTTCGTTGTTTTCCTCGTAATACGAGAGATGTCGCTGATTTGCGTCTCAAAAGGTGGGTTCATTGCATCGCGATGTTTTGCCTTAAAGAGGCAGAATGTTCATATTACCTTCAGAGTTGTGACTGCATCATCTTCACTGATGATGCATAAGGATGCTGAAATAGTTGCTATATGGAGATGGTAGTCCGACTCTAAATCGAATATAAACAAAACCTGCCTTGAACCCTTTTTAATCTTTTTCATTTTACTCAGTTTTTGAGTACTTAGAAACTGTCTTTAGGTATTTTTCCTAGACGAGGGGAAGGTAAATACGTGGCCTAAGTGTCCTCTATTTGCTTTCTCCTATTTTCGTCGTCTCTACGTGATTATATATAGTAAAATCCGGAGATATGGGATGCAGCCAGAAAGCAGTTTATTAGCGAAAAGTCTTAGATTTAAAATATTGTTTATTATATTTTTATTTCAATTATTCTAATTGTTTAAAAAGTAGTAAACTTTGTATCTGGGCTTTTCGTTGTTTTCCTCGTAATACGAGAGATGTCGCTGATTTGCGTCTCAAAAGGTGAGTTCATTGCATCGCGATGTTTTGCCTTAAAAGAGGCAGAATGTTTATATTCCCTTCAGAGTTGTGACTGCATAATCTTCACTGATGATGCATAAGGATGCTGAAATAGTTGCTATATGGAGATGGTAGTCCGACTCTGAATTGAATATAAACAAAACCTGCCTTGAACCTTTTTTAATCTTTTTCATTTTACTCAGTTTTTGAGTATTTAGAAACTGTCTTTCGGTCCTTTTCCTAGACGAAGAGAAGGTAAATGCGTGGCCTAAGTGTCCTCTATTTGCTTTCTCCTATTTTCGTCGTCTCTACGTGATTATATATTGTAAAATCCGGAGATATGGGATGCAGCCAGAAAGCAGTTTATTAACGAAAAGTCTTAGATTTAAAATATTGTTTATTATATTTTTATTTCAATTATTCTAATTGTTTAAAAAGTAGTAAACTTTGTATCTGGGGCTTTTCGTTGTTTTCCTCGTAATACGAGAGATGTCGCTGATTTGCGTCTCAAAAGGTGGGATCATTGCATCGCGATGTTTTGCCTTAAAAGAGGCAGAATGTTTATATTCCCTTCAGAGTTGTGACTGCATAATCTTCACTGATGATGCATAAGGATGCTGAAATAGTTGCTATATGGAGATGGTAGTCCGACTCTGAATCGAATATAAACAAAACCTGCCTTGAACTCTTTTTAATCTTTTTCATTTTACTCAGTTTTTGAGTATTTAGAAACTGTCTTTCGGTCCTTTTCCTAGACGAAGAGAAGGTAAATGCGTGGCCTAAGTGTCCTCTATTTGCTTTCTCCTATTTTCGTCGTCTCTACGTGATTATATATTGTAAAATCCGGAGATATGGGATGCAGCCAGAAAGCAGTATATTAACGAAAAGTCTTAGATTTAAAATATTGTTTATTATATTTTTATTTCAATTATTCTAATTGTTTAAAAAGTAGTAAACTTTGTATCTGGGGCTTTTCGTTGTTTTCCTCGTAATACGAGAGATGTCGCTGATTTGCGTCTCAAAAGGTGGGTTCATTGCATCGCGATGTTTTGCCTTAAAAGAGGCAGAATGTTCATATTACCTTCAGAGTTGTGACTGCATAATCTTCACTGATGATGCATAAGGATGCTGAAATAGTTGCTATATGGAGATGGTAGTCCGACTCTAAATCGAATATAAACAAAACCTGCCTTGAACCCTTTTTAATCTTTTTCATTTTACTCAGTTTTTGAGTACTTAGAAACTGTCTTTAGGTATTTTTCCTAGACGAGGGGAAGGTAAATACGTGGCCTAAGTGTCCTCTATTTGCTATCTCCTATTTTCGTCGTCTCTACGTGATTATATATAGTAAAATCCGGAGATATGGGATGCAGCCAGAAAGCAGTTTATTAGCGAAAAGTCTTAGATTTAAAATATTGTTTATTATATTTTTATTTCAATTATTCTAATTGTTTAAAAAGTAGTAAACTTTGTATCTGGGCTTTTCGTTGTTTTCCTCGTAATACGAGAGATGTCGCTGATTTGCGTCTCAAAAGGTGAGTTCATTGCATCGCGATGTTTTGCCTTAAAAGAGGCAGAATGTTTATATTCCCTTCAGAGTTGTGACTGCATAATCTTCACTGATGATGCATAAGGATGCTGAAATAGTTGCTATATGGAGATGGTAGTCCGACTCTGAATTGAATATAAACAAAACCTGCCTTGAACCTTTTTTAATCTTTTTCATTTTACTCAGTTTTTGAGTATTTAGAAACTGTCTTTCGGTCCTTTTCCTAGACGAAGAGAAGGTAAATGCGTGGCCTAAGTGTCCTCGATTTGCTTTCTCCTATTTTCGTCGTCTCTACGTGATTATATATTGTAAAATCCGGAGATATGGGATGCAGCCAGAAAGCAGTTTATTAACGAAAATCTTAGATTTAAAATATTGTTTATTATATTTTTATTTCAATTATTCTAATTGTTTAAAAAGTAGTAAACTTTGTATCTGGGGCTTTTCGTTGTTTTCCTCGTAATACGAGAGATGTCGCTGATTTGCGTCTCAAAAGGTGGGTTCATTGCATCGCGATGTTTTGCCTTAAAAGAGGCAGAATGTTTATATTCCCTTCAGAGTTGTGACTGCATAATCTTTTCACTGATGATGCATAAGGATGCTGAAATAGTTGCTATGTGGAGATGGTAGTCCGACTCTGAATCGAATATAAACAAAACCTGCCTTGAACCCTTTTTAATCTTTTTCATTTTACTCAGTTTTTGAGTATTTAGAAACTGTCTTTCGGTCCTTTTCCTAGACAAAGAGAAGGTAAATGCGTGGCCTAAGTGTCCTCTATTTGCTTTCTCCTATATTCGTCGTCTCTACGTGATTATATATTGTAAAATCCGGAGATATGGGATGCAACCAGAAAGCAGTTTATTAACGAAAAGTCTTAAATTTAAAATATTGTTTATTATATTTTTATTTCAATTATTCTAATTGTTTAAAAAGTAGTAAACTTTGTATCTGGGGCTTTTCGTTGTTTTCCCCGTAATACGAGAGATGTCGCTGATTTGCGTCTCAAAAGGTGGGTTCATTGCATCGCGATGTTTTGCCTTAAAAGAGGCAGAATGTTTATATTCCCTTCAGAGTTGTGACTGCATAATCTTCACTGATGATGCATAAGGATGCTGAAATAGTTGCTATATGGAGATGGTAGTCCGACTCTCAATCGAATATAAACAAAACCTGCCTTGAACCCTTTTTAATCTTTTTCATTTTACTCAGTTTTTGAGTATTTAGAAACTGTCTTTAGGTCCTTTTCCTAGACGAGGAGAAGGTAAATACGTGGCCTAAGTGTCCTCTATTTGCTTTCTCCTATTTTCTTCGTCTCTACGTGATTATATATTGTAAAATCCGGAGATATGGGATGCTGCCAGAAAGCAGTTTATTAACGAAAATTCTTAGATTTAAAATATTGTTTATTATATTTTTATTTCAATTATTCTAATTGTTTAAAAAGTAGTAAACTTTGTATCTGGGGCTTTTCGTTGTTTTCCTCGTAATACGAGAGATGTCGCTGATTTGCGTCTCAAAAGGTGGGTTCATTGCACGGTTATTAGACTTTATTACGGTTGTCTTGTCCGACGGTGGTGGGGAGACTTATATTTTTGTCTTTACGTCACAAGAGTTTACATTCCCATATTTTTAAATGATTTTCGAGCATTGAATGTGTGTTATTGTGTATATATGTGTATTATTTGTGTTATTATGAAATAATTAGACAAATAGTACACATTTTATCTTATACCGGGTGGTGAGTCGTAAAAAGGGCCATAGGAAACTCAATGTAAAATTCTGAATTGTTGAATTCTTGCTTCCCTAATTATTTTACATCAAAAGTCATGAGAGAATACTTGTAGAGAATTAAAATCTGTATTAAAATCAAAAGTTAAAATTGTTCTACGATTTAAATGCATTCCAAATTTTTGAAAAATATGATACATTTGCCACAATAGGTATGCGTGTAAAAGTAAGGCCATACGTTACAGTGCTCACACCATTGACTAAATAAAAAAATCTTTATTATTAATCCTTTCTCCGCAACTGAGGGTATCTTATCAACTGTATTGTTTTAAACAATAAATGATAAAATAAAAATATTGACAGTTTAAAAATGTGAACATTATTGCATTGTATGTGGCCTAAGTTTGGGCTGAAAACTAAAATGTATTATATTTTTACAAAATTTTGGAATATGTTTAATTACGTAGACCAATTTTAACAGTTATTTCCAATACAGATTTCAATCCTCTACAAATAGTTTCTAATGTCTTTTGATGTACAATAATTATTAGGGAAGCTGGAATTCAATAGTTCAGAATTTTACATTGAGTTAATGCAAAATTTTGATGCATGTCAAAATTCTCAATGTGTTTTAATTGAATTCATTTTTTTTTGAATCCTGAGAAAACTAATAAATATTTTTGAAAAATTTAAACTCAGAATGAAAGACTACATTATTACCGAGGGCTGAAAGTCCCCGAAAACTTCTATAATGTTTATTTTAATAAGTTACAGGGCTGAACATAAAAAAAGTGTGATATTTAATTTCAAATATTTCATTCAATAGAATCTGCTTGTTTATTCTAAGGGGCTTTCCGCCCTCGGTAATAATGTAATCTTGCATCCTGCGTTTAAATTTTTTTAAAGTACTTGGTTTTCTCAGGATTCGAAAAAAATCATATTACGATTCAAATGACAGTAAACTCTCGTGACGTAATCTCACCCTTAATGTTCATTGGTTAGTCGATTTAGGCAACCGTAGTAATGTCTAAGAACCGTGGGTTCATTAAAAGAGGCAGAATGTTTATATTCCCTTCAGAGTTGTGACGGCATAATCTTCACTGATGATGCATAAGGATGCTGAAATAGTTGCTATATGGAGATGGTAGTCCGACTCTGAATCGAATATAAACAAAACCTGCCTTAAACCCTTTTTAATCTTTTTCATTTTACTCAGTTTTTGAGTATTTAGAAACTGTCTTTCGGTCCTTTTCCTAGACGAAGAGAAGGTAAATGCGTGGCCTAAGTGTCCTCTATTTGCTTTCTCCTATTTTCGTCGTCTCTACGTGATTATATATTGTAAAATCCGGAGATATGGGATGCAGCCAGAGAGCAGTTTATTAACGAAAAGTCTTAGATTTAAAATATTGTTTATTATATTTTTATTTCAATTATTCTAATTGTTTAAAAAGTAGTAAACTTTGTATCTGGGGCTTTTCGTTGTTTTCCTCGTAATACGAGAGATGTCGCTGATTTGCGTCTCAAAAGGTGGGTTCATTGCATCGCGATGTTTTGCCTTAAAAGAGGCAGAATGTTTATATTCCCTTCAGAGTTGTGACTGCATAATCTTCACTGATGATGCATAAGGATGCTGAAATAGTTGCTATATGGAGATGGTAGTCCGACTCTGAATCGAATATAAACAAAACCTGCCTTGAACCCCTTTTTAATATTTATCTAAAAGTTTAGTTGAAAATTAAAGATTTTGTTGGAAAAACCCGCTTTTTCCGGGGAAAGTTTTTGTCGAAGTAAATCGGAAAAAACACGTCTCTATGCAGAATTTAATTGCGGTGAATTTTTATTTTAGTGTTTTTGGTGTAAAGTTAAAATCTTTGGAGTTATAAAGCAAAACTTGAAAAAAACACGATTTTCGGGCGCCATTTTTTTTTATAAAAAATGTAGCACACTATCTGCGGACTTTGCATATCTATATTATTAAGACATACAATAATAAGATTCGATTCCAGCAATAAAATTGCTGGTAAATAACTTTTCCTTGTATTTTGCTAATTAGCCCAGAGTATATTCCCATGATTGTTAATTTGAAATATGTCAGTGGCGTACTATCTTTTTTCTTTAAAAATTCAGACCATTACTCGTATGCGCGCCAATGATGAATATAAAATTCTTACTTGTATGTCAAAAAATGCACAATAACTACCTCTTAAAATATGCCGAATTTTGTTACAATGTTGCCAGTAGTTTCGTCAAATCGTAAAAAATTTGTAAAATTTTGTTTTTTTTTTTCAACGCCCTGTATCTTGAAAATGGATGGCATTACAAAAATTTTTTATCAAGTAAACCCCAATTTTTTTATATTTTTCACCTATCCCAGTGACGGTGTTACCTTTTTTTAAACACCATGTATAAAATTGTATTAAAAAGCGAAAAAAACCAAAAAAAATGCGGTTTTTTATTTTTAAAAGCACGTCTCACCAATTTTAAAAATCTGAAAAAATTCAGGGTAAAACATTATGCAAAAATACACGTTATAAATTTTTTTCGTGAAAGCGAATGTCTTAGTTATTTTTATACCCATTTAAAATTTTAAAATCATCCTAAAATTTAAATTTCACGCCAAAAATTAAAAAAAAAATTTTTCGGGCAGAACCTTTTGCAACTTACACCTTTTTGGAAGTGGTGACAATGGTGACTTATATGGATTTCGAATCGAGTTAAGGGCATTTATCTTACCCGGCTAGGCCCTTTAGCATACTTTTCTCTCCTACTATTAAAAGTAGCAAAAATTAACAAGTTTCCTATCTTAACTATCTCGGATTTTACTTCTGATCGAAGACTTTCACTATCTCTGCATTTACGTTTTAAGGTCCTGCAGCTTTATTATTTTTCAAACCTTTCCACTTTCCACAGTTAAATCTGTACGTTCATTTGTACTAAGTTACGATCATCACAGAAAAGGCCCAATATGTTTACCAGACTTTGTGTAGTTAGTTGTGATCTATTATGAGGTTATTGTATTTTGTTATTTTTGAGTAGGTAGGTTTTCTGAAAATATTTGTTATTTTTTGTGCTTTTTTATGAAAGTTGAAATACACAGTCAATTTTGCAAGTACATAGTAGTTTTTCTTCTTCGGAATTTTTAATTATCCATTTATTTTTAGTCTCTCTTATTTTCCTTTTAGTAGTTCGATTATTTATTCATTTGTAAAATATTATCATTATTCTTTAAAGGTTTTCTTCTGTCACTATATTCAGAGTTTCCTCTGTCATTTAACTCTTCTTTGCTTCTCTTCTTTTATAACCCACAATTGTATATATAATATTTTTGATGTTTTGTTATTGTTCTTCCATGATTACTTTTTCAAATTTTTCTGATCTTAGGTATTCATTTATGGTGTGAATTAATAATACTATTTTTCTTACCCAGCGAAGTACATATGACTACTATATGAAAAGAACAAACATTGTGATTAAAATAAATTACTTTACTTTTGACGTTTTGACCTCTAATGTGGAAATCTTTCTGCAAAATTAGTCTACACAGCTCAATTATTATCACTTTGCGTTCATTCTTATGCGGTGTTGTCTTTCCTATTTACAAAATTCTCTGTCATACTTTATTAGTGTTACTTAGAAGTTATATCGCCATATATATCGCCCGGTAATTTGTGCAAAGGGCATAGGCGCAAAATTTTGGACAATGCTCTTTAATGCTTGCTTTTTTTCCCATCCTGAAAAAACTAGGTAATAAATATTTTTAAAAAATTTAAACGCAGAATGAAAGATTGCATTATTATCGGGGGCCGAATATCACTTAGAATAAACAAAAAAAATGAGATATTATTTGAAGTTCAAATCACACTAATTTTCTTTTTTTTACCCTTGTAACTTACTCAGGGACTTCCTGCCCTCGATAATATTTTAATATTTCATTCTGCGTTTAAAATTTTCAAAAATACTTATGATTTTTCCCAGGATTCAAAATAAATTAATGCATTTAAAAAGCATTGGTCAGAAAATTTGCACCTACTCTTTTGTATTTTTCAAGTGTCCTAGCGAATAATGACAACTTTATTTTCAAAGTTCAATCACGTAGGTTAAACAATAGCTACAAGTAAAAGTTTATAAAAATCACTTAAAATAAATGAGACATTAAAAATGCAAAAGAGAAATTAAAACTTTTACATTTATCAATCAATAATCTTAAAAATAATAATTGTATGTACCAGAGGATCGTTATTCAATCCATGCAGAGAACAAGTGACTTATTACCAACCTTATCAATACACTATTAATTACTCTCGCCTTCAGTGACTTGCGTTTATTCACTCCTTAACTATATAATCTTCTTTTTAAGAGATTGGTGTATGTGATATTCATTAGATTTCATCAAGTATGGACGTAAAAGAATGATATTATGATAAGGAACAAGATTTTAATGTGCTAACTGTGATTACCTAATAGACCGGGCAGTATCGTCGCCCCCGCTAGCGCAATTATTCCGATTCGATTTTTTGGCATAAACTTACTCAAAAAGAGGTCCTTATAACATATCCACAGGGTGCCGGGCGGTGCCGTGGTCGAAAAATTTTTTAAACAATTTTTTTAAACAAATTCACAAAAATAATTTTTTTATTTCCAACAATTTTTTTTAGATAATTTGGGTCATTCTGAGCAAAAAAGGTCTCCCGTCATTTTTCTCTAAAATTGACGGTTGTCGAGTTATACGCGATTAAAAATTTGAAAAATGCGAAAATTGCCATTTTCAAGGCTTCATAACTCGATTAAAAATGATTATTATGAAATTTAAAAAGTGACAACATCAAGATTCAAATACCTTCTTCAACGTCCTGAAGAGATTTTTGTCACTATTTTATTACAAAGCTGTTACTTTTAGTTATTAACAATTACCGGTATAGTCCAACTGTATCGTCGCCCCCGTTAGCGGAACTATTTTCGATTCGATTTTTTTGCACAAACTTACTCAAAAAGAGGTCTTTATAACATATCCACAGGGGTCCGGGCGGTGCCGTGGTCAAAAAATTTTTTAAACAATTTTTTTTAAACAAATTCACAAAAATATTTTTTTTATTTCCAACAATTTTTTTTAGGTAATTTGGGTCATTCTAAGCAACAAAGGTCTCTTGTCATTTTTCTCTAAAATTAACTGTTGTCGAGTTATACGCGATTAAAAATTTGAAAAATGCGAAAATTGCCATTTTCAAGGCTTCATAACTCGATTAAAAATGATTATTATGAAATTCAAAAAGTGACAAAATCAAGATTCAAATACCTTCTTCAACGTTCTGAAGAGATTTTGGTCACTATTTTATTACAAAGCTGTTACTTTTAGTTATTAACAATTAGCGCTATAGTCCAACTGTATCGTCACCCCCGTTAGCGGAACTATTTCGATTAGATTTTTTTTGCACAAACTTACTCAAAAGGGGTCCTTATAACATATCCACAGTATTTTATAACAATTTTTCGACCACCGGCCGGCACTCTGTGGATATGTTATAAGGACCTATTTTTGAGTAAGTTTGTGAAAAAAAATCTAATCGAAATAGTTCCGCTAACGGGGGCGACGATACAGTTGGACTACACCGCTAATTGTTAATAACTAAAAATAACAGCTTTGTAATAAAATAATGACAAAAATCTCTTCAGAACGCTGAAGAAGGTATTTGAATCTTGATTTTGTCACTTTTTGAATTTCATAATAATCATTATTGATCGAATTCTGAAGCCTTGAAAATAGCCATTTTCGCATTTTTCAAATTTTTAATCGCCTATAACTCGACAACAGTCAATTCCAGAGAAAAATGACAAGAGACCTTTTTTGCTCAGAATGACCCAAATTATCTAAAAAAAATTGTTGGAAATAAAAAAATTATTTTTGTGAATTTGTTTAAAAAATTGTTTAAAAAATTTTTCGGCCACGGCACCGCCCGGCACCCTGTGGATATGTTATAAGGACCTCTTTTTGAGAAAGTTTGTGAAAAAAAAATCTATTCGAAATAGTTCCGTTAACGGGGGCGACGATACAGTTGGACTATAGCGCTAATTGTTAATCACTAAAAATAACAGCTTTGTAATAAATTAATGACAAAAATCTCTTCAGAACGCTGAAGAAGGTATTTGAATCTTGATTTTGTCATTTTTTGAATTTCATAATAATCATTTTTGATCGAGTTATGAAGCCTTCAACATGGCCATTTTGACATTTTTCAAATTTTTAATCGCGTGTAACTCGACAACAGTCAATTTTAGAGAAAAATGACAAGAGACCTTTTTTGCTCAGAATGACCCAGATTATAAAAAAAAACATTTGGAAATAAAAAAATTATTTTTGTGAATTTGTTTAAAAAAAATTGTTTAAAAAATTTTTCGACCACGGCACCGCCCGGCACCCTGTGGATATGTTATAAGGACCTCTTTTTGAGTAAGTTTGTGCAAAACAATCGAATCGGAATAATTGCGCTAGCGGGGGCGACGATACTGCCCGGTCTATAACTGTTATTAATAAGTAGGTAGCTTTTATATTTTTCAGGAATATAAAAAATAGTCTTTATTTTAGTATTTACGTTACGATATGGATCCATTTTCTGCGAAAGTAAAATTATGTGAAAGGCAAGTAGTTAGTCTTGAGTTATTCTCAATTTAGTGGAATCAGATAAATGGGAAACTCCAAGATGACATCTTTTATTTTCTTCTGAATTAGATAAGGTACTATTTGTATCTAGCAGTTGATCGTAAGACCTTCCACCATTTTTTTTCATTAAAAAACCCATAAGGCAACGTGCTTTTGGTTAAGGATAAAAATGCTAGTATTTAAGAGACTACTCTAGAACTCTACATAAGTTTTGAGTAAATTTTTGTTGAACTTCGTTCTGAGAAGGTACTATCTGGTGTTTTTATATCTCATACTTGAATCTTTACACTTAAATCTATGTTAATTTTTCCATGCGTGTTTATAATATATTTGAGATCTATCAAATTCTCAATTTTCAATAAAAATTGGTTTATTTATTTTTAGATTAGGTCAATCAATTAGATTGATGTTACTTATTCTAACATTTAATGATTCACCTAAATACAAATGTTCGCATTGGCAAGGCATTTTATAAATACAATCCTTTATTCTTTCTTTTTTGTTGCTAGGTTCCGGATAGATAAAATAGATTATTTCATTCACAGGAGATTCTGACCAATAGAAAGCTACAGAAATAAAAATTAAAGTGATAATTTTTGATAATATCCCATCGTTAAGCATTATGTCAGATGCCCTTCGTTACTATGCAATAATTAATATTCAGTGACATTAATGACAATTAGGTAACGTTTTACAACTTGTCACAGAGAACACCAAGAAACAGGTTTAGGAAATATTCAGGTGAAGATATCAATAAAATATTAGTTAAAATTATTTAAAAAGACAGTCTTAATCGTGAAATAATCTCAGCGAATTACCCTTGATCTATAAAATTATTATCCACTCCTTGCTCTCGTGCCACTTTGACATAATTTTACTCCCCATTGGGTCGTGAAATTAAAACTGTCAAAGTGTCACTCGGGAAACAAATCGATAATTTTACAGCGCTCGTGCGCTGATACATTAAAATTACTACTGATAATTTTAAATGGGTCCTTAGGGCAAGTGATACCTCGTTTAAGATATTTAAAATACCTACTCAGTCATACTAATTTTACTTAAGCTTAAGCTCAAATTGATGAATAAATTAAATAAAAAAATATTGTAGTTTCGCATTGAATTAATAAATATTCAAACGTCCGCTCTGTTTACTTGTCAAAAAGTTAATGTTTATAAATTTTCTAATTATTGTTTTTACGTCAACGTCAACTTTTTTGGCAAATAAGCAGAGGCGGACGTTTAAATTTTAATTAATTAAATGCGAAACTACAATTTTAATATACCTCTTCAATTATATTAGTTTTTTTCGGTTTAAGTAGATTTTGATATTGGTGAATAAATTAAATAAATATAACATTGCATTTAATTAATAAAAACTCAAACGTGAGCCTATGGTTTATTTGTCAAAAAGTTGACGTTTTTCATTTCTCTAGTTGTTTTTACGTCAACGTCAACCTATCTCAAAAGTAAACATAGGCAGAAATTTAAATTTTTATTAATTAAATGCAATTTTATATTTATTTAATTTATTCATCAAAATGCGATTAAACTTAAACGAAATTGGTATGACTGAATAGGTATTTTCAATACCTTTAAAACGAGATATAACTTGCCATAAGGTCCCATTGCAAATTAGCTATCACAGTGGCGCTGTAAAGTCATGTGTCACTATTACGTCACCTGTTATGACTAGTGAACAGCCTACATCCGTTTATTTCCTCCTTCCAAATTTCACTACTATAAGTATAACCGTTCAAAAGATCTGAGACTAGTGAAAAATGAAACTAGTGGAGGTGGAAATTATCATTATAAACGTATTAATTAACATTACATTAAATAGTTTTCCACCTTTAGACGTCTGTGACAGGAGTATTTTATAAAATTCTACTGTCACAGTGACAGTTGTCATTCTCCTCTGATACGTCTAAAGGTGGAATACTATGCAATGTAATGTTAATAGATACGTTTATAACGATAATTTCCACCTCCACTAGTTTCATCTGTTTTTGTTTCGCAATGTATTATGTTTTCCATCTTTTGAGCTATTTTGCCGGTTATTAGCGCGCTCATCACTGTATAATAGGGGACTTGCATAAAACTTTAAATTCGAAAAAAAATCACAACAGAACATAATTTAAAACATGTATCAAAAATAAAAAAGTTATTTTTGTATTCCGTTTGTCCCCTAAAGATCCTAAATTCAAATTATTGCAGCTGGCACAAAGCGCGTCGTGACGACATATGGTTATGTGTTTACATGCTGCAGCAACAAAGTAAACAAAATTGTATACCGTTTTAAATTAGACATTAAAAACGTCAGTAGAAAATACGTTTGATCGTGTGAACTATTTTAATTACATTGAAAATTTATACTTTACAAAATGGCACTAAAAAACACTTATAGTGTTTTCTTTTATTTTCCCTAGTAAACCTTCTTTAATTTCCTTCAAAAACTGTGTCAAGCTTCAATGTCAACAAACTGGTAGATATATCGTCGCTGATTTGCAAAAAGGTGCCAAGTGACATTTTATTCAAAAGAGGAGTTATGTGCAAAAACGATAGGTACGAAGGTTCTACCTATTCTGTAAAAAGGCGTAAAGTGAATTACTTATTGTTGTTGAGATAATCTCATAATTTTTTGGTGCTAAGTAAAATACTTTTTTAAAACTGGTTGCGTAAAAAGGAACTAATTTCCACTTAGTAAAAGTATAAAAATATTACTTGCCCCCTTTTTGCAAATCAGCGACGATATATATATTATTACAATGACATAGGATAAATTATGTCATTAGAATATAAATAAATATTTTTCCCTTATTTCGAGACGATAAGCTGGCCAAATAGCCAAGTAGGTGGAGGCAAATAAACTAAAAAATAAGAAGAAGAATATACCTAAACATAACCATAAATATAAATATAAGCATTAAGTTCGACTATGTGATGTCACGGGTGGTTTAAACTATTTTAAATCACAGAAGACTTTAAATTTGTACTTCTAAGTTATTATGAGTTTTTGAAGCGTAAAATTTTGGAAATCTCATTTTTAAACAAAACTCTTAATTATTATGTAATAAAAAAATGTGTAAGTTCCCAATTATTAGAAGAATTTTTTTACCAGGTAACAAAAACAAAATTTGTTTAATTATTTATGTTTTGTATTTTGATAACGATTTCCGAAGCGGAAATCGAAGCGGCAAATTAACTTTATTTTCAAAGTAAAATTGAGGCTTATTCCCAATACAAAATAGTAAAACACATTAACATGCCAAAAGCAAATAACGTCAGAACAATATTATAATAGTTATTTAAGAATTTAATTTATTTATTAATTAATTTATTTATATAACAATAATTAAAAATTTTGTCTGAAACAATATATTGTTCTATAAACAAGTGAGGAGTAGAATAAAATGAATAAAAGTGATGTTTTAAAACTTCAAACTTAAAACTTAAACCAAGATTAGTCAGTCGGTAGCATAGTCCAGTCGGGTTAGACGAATAACAGGCCTAACCTTGCATTAGGAGCTGCCCCAAATTTTATTTTTCTAATCTTTAGGGAGGGTCAATATTAGTATAAATTTAAAATCTCGACTGAATTCCACCGTTGCGTTAGCCGCCATCTTGATTTTAAACGAGAACCGTTTTTGCTAAATATCTCCGCCATTTTCAATTTTTTGACAAAAAGTGTAGAAACTAAAATTGTTCAAAAGATGATTTTCTATAATTTCATTTATTATAATTTTTTCGTGCGGTCGATATTTTCCGAGTTATGAGGGAAAATAGTGACAGTTGGAGCATAATTATTGAATCATTGAATTATCTCGTTTATTATTAGTTTTAGAACAAATATGTACCTGTACAAAAATGAAGAGAATTAAATTCTAAACAATTTTGATATCTCTTTCATTTTTTTGCTAAAATTAATATTTAAGGTAGTACGTATGCGGTAATGGCGCGAGCGTAAGACCGGATTGATTTTATAGCAATTGTTTTTGTTCAATATCTACGCCATTTGTAACTAAAATTGTTCAAAATATAATTTCCTACAATTTCCTTTAACAATTTTTTTCATGCGGTTGATATTTTCCGAGTTACATGGAAAAAAAGTGGTGGGGGGAGCATAATTATTGAATTGCATTTTGTATCCGAGCTGCCCCAAATTTTATAATTATATCCTTTAGGAGAACTCAATAGTAGTGTAAATTTAAAATCTCGACTGAATTCCGCGGTTGCATTAGCCGCCATATTGATTTTACATGAGAACTGTTGTTGCTTAATATCTCCGCCATTTTCAACTTTTCGACATAAATGGTGGGAAAGAAAATTGTTGGAAATGCAATTTCCTACAACTTCTTTGGCACAATTTTTTATACGATCAATATTCTCCGAGTTAAGGGGGAAAACCATGGAAGCGGAGGGGAAGCATAATTGTTGAATTGTCTCATTTATTATTAATTTTAAGACATAATTATACATAAACAAAAATAAAGAGAATTATATTTTATACAATTTTTGAAACTTCCAATGAAACATCAACCACACTAAGTATATAAAAGACATAAAAAGAAATTATATACATTAAGTTCACTTAATTTTATTAACTAGCGGGTTTTATTGGTTGAATTTGTCTGTCGATATTTTAAGTTTTATGTCAGCTAAATCGTGATGTTCCAACAATTTTTTTTTTTAATTTTGGACCCTGTTGGGGGAATTTTCCCATTTCCCCCCCCCCCTTGCAGACCCGCCACTGGTTCTCTCGAAAAATTGTAGTAAATCGTAATTGCAACAAATTTAGTTCTTACACTTTTTGTCGAAAAGTTGAAAATGACGGAGATATTGAACAAAAACAATTGCTACAAAATCAATCAGGTCTTACGCTCGCACTTTTACCACATACGTACTACCTTAAATATTGATTTTATCAAAAAAATGAACGGCATCAAAACTGTACAAAATTTAATTATCTTCATTTTTGTATAGGTAAATATTTGTTGTAAAACTAATAATAAACGAGATAATTCAATAATTCAATAATTATGCTACAACTGTCACTATTTTCCCCTAATAACTCGGAAAATATCGACCGCACGAAAAAAATTATAATAAATGAAATTATATAAAATCGTATTTTCAACAATTTCAGTTTCCACACTTTTTGACCAAAAATTGAAAATGGCGGAGATATTGAGCAAAAACTGTTCTCGTTTAAAATCAAGATGGCGGCTAACGCAACGGTGGAATTCAGTCGAGATTTTAAATTTATACTAATGTGGACCCTCCCTAAAGATTAGAAAAATAAAATTTGGGGCAGCTCCTAATGCAAGGTCAAATGCTATCCCGACTGGGCTAGCAATACTATATCTACATATGTAGGTACTTAATTTTAACTATGTAGGTAAAATAACAATAACATATATAGTCCATTTACTCACGGTTTTTGCTACAAATTTTAAGGAACCACGTGAATCCACATGAAATTTGACCTACACATAGCTAACATGTCAAAGAAAAAAAGTGATATTGTGCCGATGTATGTTTTTGTGCTGTGGGTGAGTTTCAACCCTTCTCGGGGGTGAAAAAGTATACGTTGAAAGTAAGTGCGGAAGTGGATAAACTGACTAATTCTAATCATGTTTTGTTCTATAGCAGATTATATTGTCGATATTTGTTGATTTATTTGCGAGTGAAAATGTTCAGATTTAAGAAAATATAGGTCTTTCTTTAGTCAATGACTGTGAAATAATTTCTTAATTTTTATAAATAAAGTTAATACGATTTCAGAAAACAAAAACAATTATCTTGGCTTTAGTTGGTCGTCAAAAATTTTTATTATGTTTTAAATCTTTGTTTTGTCTTCAGCAACAATAATATGCAAGTTAGAAACTCATAGAATATATAGGGGTCGCTTCAGTTCTAAATGTTTATAACGAAATTTGCCCCCTTATTTTTCAACCCGAAATAGGTTGAAACCCGAAGAGGTTGAAAAATATTGTACTCATTTATTTTCATCGGAGTATGAAAATATATATGTCTTTAGAAGGAGAGTGGATCTAGGATTAAATCTCTACGATTTTTTTTCCAAAAAGTTACAGCCTTCGAAATTTGGCCTCTCGGATAAACAATTTATTATATACAAGCAACAAGTTCACCAATCGGGCTTTACAATTTTTTATGTTTGAAATTGAAAGATCTCCATTTTAAAGCCTTAAAGAATTAAAAATATTATTTTAACAAAAAATAATGCAATTGCAAAAAAACGGCCATTTTTGAATTTCCGCAGGTTGTTTTTCAATAAACACTTACGAAATTAAACAAGCTTGCCATAGCTTAAATTGTAAGTTTTTTAATTTACTACAACTTTCAATCTAAAAGTTTTTCTCTAAAATGAATATCCTAAACAGCAAAAATCTTTAAAAATTGCAAATTTAACAAATTAAAAACGTCATAAATAAAAAAGCGCACAAAATTTTTTTGGCATCGTCCTTTACAACCCCTAATTCGTTTCAAAAATTCCTGAATTATATCCTGAAATCGGCCTATTTTTAACCCACAGCTTGGACTACTTAACTCGTTCAAGCCCATTCAACTACGGCTTTTTACAAATACGCACTCTGAAGCGTTGAAACTTACAGATCATAATATGATCTGTATCTACAATACTTCAATAAACGAGTAAAGCAACTTGTGATGTGGTATCGATTAACTTCATTTGGGGTACTACTAATTATTGAGTGATTTTCAAGATTTTTTTGGCAAAAAATAAAGGACCAACTTTATTTTGAGCGTAACATGCTTACTTTTGATTCTAGAAACTTTTTTAGAAACCAAAGTTAATATTTTTTTAAACACTATAAATAAGTTGTTATGCGAAAACTACAGAGGCATCGCACTATTAGAAATAGTTTACAAAATCCTGGCACAAAATATAAAAAAAAGGCCAAGTCATTATTCGGAAAAAATACTGGGGGAATACCAGGCAGGTTTTAGAAACAACAGATCAACGACTGACCAAATATTTGCCTTAAAAGAAATACAGACTCCCTGTTACGAACATAAAACAGTACTATATGCTTTGTTCATAGACTTTAAGCAGGCTTACGACACAGTAAATAGATAGCAGATGTATGAACTGATGAAAGAATTGGGGATACCAAGTAAAATTGTCAGGATGATAAAGATGACGATGGAAAACACAACAAACGAAATAGCTTGGAAAGGGTATACATCCAAAAAGTTTGAAACCAAGGAAGGATTACGACAAGGAGACCCACTATCAACAATGGCATTCAATCTAACATTGGAAGGAATAATCAGGAAAAGCAGAATAAATATGCAAGAAACGATATTTAAAAACGGCCACCAATGCATAGCATTTGCAGATGATCTGACGCTATTAGCAACAAGCGAAAAAGAACTAAAAAAGTTAATGAAAAACATAATAACAGAAGCTAAAAAATTCTGACTTAAAATAAATGAAGAAAAGACAAAGTATATGATAATGGGAGAGATCCAAAAAGAAAAAGAGAATAACATCATAGTACAAATAGATGAAGAAAAAACATACTCGTTCAAAAGAGCCAAAGAAATTATTTACCTGGGAGCCAAAATAGATGAAAATGGTCATGAAGAAGGGGAGATAAAGGCAAGAATAGCTAAAGGAAATAAAAAATATGAAGCATTACGCACATTATTGAAATCCAAATACGTATCAAGAAAAACAAAAATAAGAATTTATAAGACTGTTATCAGACCTACAGTAACATACGCAAGCGAAACATGGGTGCTCAAAATGTCAGAAACAGACCAGTTAGAAAGATGGGAGAGAAAAATGCAAAGAGCAATATATGGAGGTGTGAAAATAGAAGGTCAGTGGAGAAGAAGAACCAATAAAGAATTGGAAGAACTATATCAAGAGCCAACGATTACGACGACGATCAAAGCACAGAGAATACGATACTTGGGGCACATACAGGGAATGGGAAGTAAACGAATGCCAAAAATGGTGCTTTCACGAAGACCAATACAAAAGAGGAGGAAAGGCAGGCCAAGGAAAAGATGAAAGGACAGTGTATATGAAGACTTGAAAAAAAGTAACATTGAGAGATGGAAAGAACTAGCATTGGACAGAAGGAGATGGGGAGAGGTGGTGAAGGAGTGTATAAGAAGACTGAAGTGTATTTAAATAAAATTTATAAGTTATGTAAGTTATATTAAGTTATTTACTATATTATTTATGTAATCAGAAATGTAAACATTTTAGCCCTAGGCCTACAAGGCCTGTTGCTTAATGAGTAAATAAGTTGTAATGAATTCTTCCCAAAAAAGTAATTCATTTTGTGTTTATTTTACGTTGAAATATTCTAATTTGACGAGTACGAATCGATTTTTTAGTAGTTATAGCTCAGCTTATACTCGGTCTAGAGACCTCATACATACGTCATTCTTTTCACTTTTTTATAAGCTATGTATTTGCTAAGAATATTGTTTTGATAAAATACTTTTTGAGTTATTTGCGAAAATATGTCTGAAAACTTGTTATTTTTAAATGTTGTTCTGAAGCTATTTCCTTGTGGCATTTTTATGATTAATTATTTAGATGGGAAATTGTTATTTTTGTTGAAAAATGTACAGGGTTTATCACTATATTTTGACCCCCCTGTAAACTGCTTTATTTACAGAATTAGAAAAAATGTAAAATACAAAAGTTATTCGATTTAAATTTATGATTTTTTGACATATATATCGTACTAGTGACGTCATCCATTTGGGCGTGATGACGTAATTGACTATATTTTTAAATGGGAATAGGGGTCGAGTTCTAGCTCATTTGAAAGGTTATTCAATTTCCTATTCAGTAATATCAACGTTGACGTGATTAATTATACAGGGTGTCCAAAAATTTTTTTTTTAATTAAATTAATTGACACAAAAAGAAAAATGTATGTAATTTATTTAATTTAAAATACATTTTACTGCTGTTAGAATACAGAAATAAAAGTTTATTGCACAAATAAACATTGATTTGTGCTTAAATTCAATGTTTAAACTGCCAAGAGGCAGGTGGATGGCAGCTTGAACATTGAATTTAAGTGAAAAGTAATGTTTATTTGTTCAATAAACATTTATTTCTGTTTTCTTGCAGCAGTAGAATGTATTTTGAATTAAATAAATTATATACATTCTTCTTTTTGTGTCAATTAATTTAATTAAAAAAAATTATTTTGACCCTCTGTATAATTAATAATGTTAATGTTTATATTACCGAATAGGGAATTGAATAACCTTTTAAATGAGCGAGCATTCGACCCCTATTCCCATTTAAAAAAATAGTCGATTACGTCATAACGCCCGCATGGATGACGTCACTAGTACGATATATATGTCAAAAATCATAATTTAAAAATCGAATAACTTTTTTATTTTACATTTTTTTCTAATTTTGTAAATAAAGCAGTTTACAGGGGGGTCAAAATATAGTAAATAACCCTGTACATCTCGCATTCACTCTCAAATATCTCGAAAATTATTACACTATTAGCTTGTGGAAAAACGCTATAGAATAAGAGTTGCTTAGAATTAGTCAGTTTATTCATTTCCGGACTTATTTGAAGGTATATTTTTTCAAACCCGAGAAGGGGTGAAACTCACCTTCACTTTTGTATTAATTTGATATCTTAGCTACCTGTGCGCCAAATTTCATGTCAATCCAAGCAGTTCTTTAAATTTGGAGGTTTTACAATATGTATCTTGCGTGAGTAAATGGACTAACACTAATTTGGCTCATCGTAAAGCAAATATCATAAAAAGTAAAAGCGAAGATGTCACAACACTAAATACATTTTAGGTTAACCGATTAGCTACACAGAATGTTTTATTGATTACAAAATTGTAAACATTACTTGTATCGGTGTCACACATACCTATTTCCGTGGAAACCATTGTTAATATTTGGTATTGGTGACAGTATAGTAATTTTCTAAGAAGTTTATTACAATAAAATGTTAAACGAGCTTCAGAAACTAATTTAAGTTTATGTTTATATAACAATGCGCAACAATTATTGGTGTAATGAAAATTCATTATTTTTAGAATAAAGGCCTTCTTACTTTGCCCTTCAGCCTAACGAAAAATGTCTGTTTTGCAGTAAGGAATATACGACTTTACCATTTTTTTCATTTTTGAAGTTATACTTCTTTACGGGCGTAATGACTGTGAATTTTTATATGGTAAAACCTAGCGACCGGGCGCATGCGCATTATAACTTTGTTCTGATTGGATGTTCAAATGACATGTCAAAAATTATCGAATATGGCAGCTGTAGCGCAGCTGTGGTTTGGACAGTTTGGTTATGTCGTTGATTGATAAATATAGAGTGATTGTTATACTGGCTTTTTAAATAGTTTTCATATTATATTTTTGGACTTATTAACATGCTTTGTGCATGTCATTGTGGAAGCCCAAACTGTGTGAGTGCGATTTTCAATCGCAAAATTACTGATAAAAACCTATTCGCTCGAAGAGGTAGAGCGTAGAGATTCTCTACACTAGAGAACTGTGGATAAACATCAATCAACCAGGACGATTTACGATCTCACTTATTCAAAACTAAAGACTCGGGGAATCCAGTACTTGAGTCTTTTATTACTGTCAATGATTACAGGTAAGTGTTTTAAAAATAAGTTAATCAAATTTTGTTCCTACATTTGAGCCACTTTACACATTGCAAGTAATTGCGAAATTTATAGCACGTTTTTGCAGCAAAAACTTCTGCAATCAGTTGCAACTTGCAACTAGATTTCTGCAATAAAATGATTACAGGGTACAAGTAATTGCATAAGCTGACAAGAAATAGACAGAACCTTTGACCTAACCATAAATTTTAGGTTATGTTGTTTTTATAAATTAAATGTGATTTTTTAAATAGATTTATCAGATATTAGATTAAAAATGTTAGATTATTGAGAAAATTATAATATGTGTTATATATAACAATTGCAGAAAAAAATGCATGAACATGTTCTATTTAGCTGAAACTTCTTGCAGCAAGAAGTTGCTGCAAGTAATTGCACCTTTTCTGTGCAATTCTTGTGTGACACGATGCAATTTCAATTGCTACAAGAAATTGCGCAATTACTTGCATCGTGTAAAGTGGCTATCTCATACATTCACATAACAATATTTTACATAAATCTATTAATTTTAGACGAACCTGCTTATTTAGAGGACGATAATCATCCTGATCAAGTTCCATAGCAGGAAATGGTACGCAAGCCTCAAAAAAGTGCGTAGGTAACATGATGTTGAAAGAATGAGGAGATTGGAAAAGAAAGAAGTAAATTGAGAGTGAGTAAATCCAATAAACACATTTATCTTATGCTTTTTTAAGTGGATATAACAACTAAACAATAAATAATGGAGAATAATTTAATATTTTGATTTTTTGTTAAAAAATATTCTCAGCTGAGTACAGTGCGTTGGTAACAGACTGTCTCCTTATATGCAATAAACCATTAGCTCATGTGATGCTCCAGATACAATTTGCTTATTCCATATTTTATAACTTTTCCTCAGCTTTTCGCTTTCATGTATCACATTATTGTTAGCATTAATGGTTCTGATTTAAGTCGAGCTGCAATGCCACTTTTTTTGAATAGCGTAGTTAACCATATATTATCTGGTAAAGTATCCAAAAATGTTTCTTACGAACTTGGTGTCAGTGTTCTGCTAACTGCAAATTATATTCATAATTATCAGTTTTACGTGGACTCATTTAACTTTTCTCTATTGTTTGAGAATAGTCCGTCCGCTATAACTTTTCCCATGCGGTACGATTCATTTTCAATCAAATTAAGTCAAAACAGAAAGTGAAACGTATGCCGATGTGTGTAGTATATAGTATACAGTATACAAAATGTATATACACATCGACGTTCGTTTCAATTTATGTTTTGATTTAGTTTGGTTGAAAATGATTCGTACCGTATGGGAAAAGTTATAGCGGACGGACTATATCTGCATAAGTATGCTCTACAAACTCTACATAAATCACTCTGTTTATAATGATCAGCTATTGCCCAAAAATTATTAAATGAATTGAGTCATTCTTTTTTTATATAATTTCGATTTACATTTAATGTTACATTTATCGTTACATCGAGGTCCCAATTCTCTCATTTACGTTAATTTTACAGTTTTTATAGTGTATTCTTGGTCAGGGTTCCTTAGTTTCTTCAAAATATTAATTTTGAAAACACTTGGATCTCTTTGTCCCTCCTTTCCAAGATTTTTCTTCTTTGGGAATTTTTTCTTAGCAGACGTATCTAATAATAAACTAATGCCTTTGATGCAGGAAGGGGTTTCCGCTGTTGATGTTTCTTGAACATGTAATCCACTGTGAACATCAGATATAACAGTGGAAGTTAGTTCACTCGTAAATTATATAGATGTTACAATGTGTTTATAAAAATATTCATCAATAATAGAAATTTATAGTATTGTAACATTGGTTACAAAGTTTTTTCCACCGAGTGATTAAAATTTGCACATACAATTAGGTTATTTTATTAAAAAACTTTATATTTAGATACATAAGATAGGATAAAAGTTTTTAAATCAAAATGAAAGTTGTCCTTTGTAGATATCATTTAAGCAATAGTTGAAAAACATTATAAGTGGAGTTACAATGTTATTCATATCAGGTGTAGTTGTGATCTAAAATTTAAATTGGATTAATTTTTTTTGTAGGCTATACAGATAAATCAAAAAGTAAACATAGAGGACAATGAATCATTAGAGACTGGCATATCATCTCATACGGACAACACCGCAGGAGAGTTTTTTTATATTTGAACAATTCAGCTTCGCTTCAAAGAAAGTTGGACGCCTTGAAAAAAAATTTAAACTCGCCGTTTGGACTTACGGAAGACATTGAAAATGCTATAAAATAGGGATATTATACGGGATTTGTATATACTTTTGTAAATAATATATTGTATGATATTTTAAAAGAAAATAATGAGTATCACCAGTGTTACTACAAATGGCTAGTGAATTTAGTAAGTAATTTTGCCAATTTTGTAAAATTGACAAGAAAATAATTACTGAATAGTTAGTGATTTTGCCAATTTTCGCAAAATTGGCCAAAAACAAAAAAAAAGATCTACTAAAAACACTAGCCAGTTGTGTCTGAGTTTAGCGAACCGACTATAACTCTTGTTAAATTAAGGTTTAGTTTACACATTTGACTTGCCTACAGATTTAAAAATATTTTTGTCATAATATACAGTATGTCCCTGTAAGTTGGAACCATAGTATGGAAAACTTTTTTATTATTCATTTTACGAAAAATAGTTGTTCTACCAAAAAGGTTCTGCAATATCTAGAATCTCTGATTCAACCATCAGATAGTAAATTTTTATGGGTATTACACAGGGTATGTCAAAAAAAAAAGTGAATTTCACTCAAGAGAAAGGTAGCTTTATTTTTACAATATTGAACATTGTTATTATGGACAGTTAATTGGAAATAGAACTATATTCTAATATGCAATTACATCCTTCTAATTAAAAAAGAATTTAAAAATTTTTCTCAACATAATAAATCAACATTATTTTCTGTTATTTCAATTATGATAACTTTTGTTATTAATTTTACGAAAGAAAATTTATAGAATGTTCTGCATGATCTAAAACCTAAAATATAGCCATCTTATATCAAATATTATCGATTTTGTATGAGGTATATAAAAAACTGTTTTTTATGACGACAAAGAAGTATAACTTCTTACGTGCGTACACAAGTACACACACTCTTTTTTTTTTAGAGAAGGTGGCCTGGAATCTTTAAATGACATCTCAGTCCAGAACGTCGCTTGAATGATTTTAGTGCAGGATTCATTTTTCGTAGTCCTAGCGACAGTACCCGACGTACTTTAACTCGCCCTCTCGTCGCCGAGGCTACTATCCAGTGCTCTGAAAGCGGAATGGCTGCTGTAAAAGAGTAAAAACATGCCGAAGATACATGGATGAGCGCGGTGTAGGTCGCGATCGCGGTCGCTACATTGATATTAAAACAAACCTTCATTTTCTTATAAGATCGCACATACCAAGGATGTGTCACCCGTTCACCCTTGTGACCTTGCATCGCGGTTTACAGCGATATCGATACCAAAACAGGATACGGAAAGTATCTTCGGTATGTTCTGCCCGTCATCGATGTAAACCTCGACCGCGATCGCGACCTACACCGCGCTCATCCATGTATCTTCGGCATGTTTTTACCCTTAAGCTGGCATCGCTTCCGAAGAACTTTACCTTTATTTATCCACAGACTGTCAGTAAGGAGGCCCTTCCTTTCCCCGTTACCCCTTTTTTTGGTCCCAGAATTAGGGGTTTTTGTATGTTTTTTTTTAAGAGCTCCTTCCTCCCCACAGAGTGTCTCACACAATCTAACTTACTAATTCGCCTCTTATCAAAACGTATTCTCTATAGCTTCTATTTATAATATAGTTTTCTTTTACCGCTGTCGTTGGTACACCTGTCTTTCCTCCTCTTCTTTCTTCTTGATCACTATACGGATATAGTTGTGTATACTAGTACAACCTGCTTTATTTCCAATCGTTCTTTCAATCATTTCTCTCACTGTCACAAAATTCACACCTGTCTCTCTTTCCATTTTATCCTTTCTACTATCTATTTGTTGCACTGTAGCATCGTATGTGTGTGTAACGGTGTCCGGGTCTCTGCAGTTTATGCAATCATCCATGTCAGCCTTTCCGAGCCTAGATAGGTGCGCCCTAAAATACCTCAGTAAATTTCTATTAACATAAATTAAATCTATTATCCTTATTGGATAATTGACATAAATATAAATTATGAGTATTTAAAACTAACGGTCTGTTATTAAATTTACAATTTATGTATTTTGCCTTTTCTTCTATATTTTGTATTGGTTTTTCATAATATTAATATCATGTTATTATACATTGTATGAATTTATAAATCATTGTAGTAATTCTATATATTATGTGAAATTATCTGCTATAATATATGGAATAAAATTAAAATGCTTATGGGACTAAATGCAAGTAAGTTCAGAAACCTAACTTATAGACTGAGAGCCGGGAGAGGTAAAATTTGCTATTCATTTTCGACACCCTAAGAATTCATAACTTAAATAGTAGAACCTTAAGTAAAACCTTTCAGAAGTATGCCGTCACTATTCAGTGGTACATTTGTCGACATTGGCGCATAAAGCTTTCCACGTTTGTACGAGATAAATAAATTTAAAGGGTACCCTTCTCACTCATCTTAAGAATTCATTTTTTTTTTATTTTTTTAACGTCTTTGTGATTGAAATAGACTCGACGCAATTTTAACCCACAATTTACTTCGTACATAATTTCTCGTGTGTTTCGTCAGAAATATGTCTATCTTTATAGACCTGAAGGTTGAGTATACATAACCAAAAAATAATATTTTTTATGTAATATATTTTATTTATTTTTTTGGGCAGGTCTATTTTTTTTTTAATTTTTGTAATTTATCAAATAAACACTATATTTCCAATTTTTGCAGATTGTCCATAGGGTACACCACCTTTAACATTCGGATGACCAAGCGGGGGAAATTGTGACCCCAGCGTATATTTTTCTTTAATAAATTCAAAATAATTTTCAATTTTTAACTCATTATTTTTTTATTTGATTTTAATATTATTCTAGATATCCTCATATTTTGAAATAAGAAAAATTCCCTATATTTCACGAATAAAAAATATATTCTGAAGTTGATGTTCAGTAAAATACCGTCTATTATGTGTAATTCCAAGTAGTTTTACGCTAATGACGTCGACTTTGCAAAGTAACAAGACACTTACTTAACTTACACACTACACATGACACTAATACTCATGTTGTGACTGGCTGAATGACATAAAGGCCATGCTATAAAAAAAATAAAAAAAAAAATTAAAAAAGCTTAATTTTTTTGTTAATTGTCATTTTTGACATTTTTGACCTGGGGTCATTTTCAAATGGTCATCCATGTAACAAAAAAAGGTTGGTCATCGGAAGGTTAACAATCCGAAAAACTGTTTTTATGGGATTTTGAGAAATTTCCCTAGTTTATAGACTTCAAAATAGATTAAAATCGAAGCTTTTTTATAGATTATATTTTAATTAAAGTAATTGAGTCTTTTAGAATGTTCAGAAATTGGATAAACACGTTCAATTATCCAAAAGCCCTATAAAAATGTTTTTTGGACTTCTGAAGGTGGCAAACCTTATGGAAAAATCTAAAAGAAATTATCAAAAATATAGTGTTTAATAAAATACATAAAATAAAAAAAATTTAACCTGCAGCCATCTCTAAAAAAAAATTACACGCTTTTTTCCTGAAAAATTTTTTTTGAGGTTATGTACACTCTACTTACCGGTCTTTAGCCTTCGGATGAACTACCTTTTTTTGTTACACGGATGACCAACAGGGGTAAAAAATGGACCGCAGGTCAAAAATGACCTGGAATAAATGTTTTCAGCATTTAAATCTTCATCTAACAATACATCCCCGTTTTATGATTGTATTTCATCTTCTATATCATCATAAAAATCGCTAGCAGTAACAATTTCCTGTAACTCAGCCTCGGTTTGATATTTGCGGGTCATATTTTATATGTACACAAAATACTAAGAAACTATAATAATATACGCCAGCAGGCACGTAGCCAGGAAATATGCTTGAGGGGGGTCCAAACACATCAAATTTTTTGTTAGATTAAACGGTAAGCTATTGAAAAAAGAATTCAGAATTAGTTTTAGATCCATATGCAAAATTTGAAAAAACTGTTTTAACCTTCCTATGACCAACCATTTTTTGTTACACGCATGACCAAGGGGGAAAAATGACCCTAGGTCAAAAATAACGATTAACAAAAAATGAAGTTTTTTTATGGCATGGATTTTATGTCATTCAGCCAGTCACAACATTAGTATTAGTGTCATGTGTAGTGTGTATGTTGAGTAAGTGTCTTGTTACTTTGCAAAGTCGACGTCATTAGCGTAAAACTACTTGGAATTACACATAATAGACGGTATTCTACTAAACATTAACTTCAGAATATATTTTTTATTCGTAGAATATGGGGAATTTTTTTAATTTCAAAATATAGGGATATCTAGAATGATACTAAAGTCAAATAAAAAAATAATGAGTTAAAAATTGAAAATACTTTTGAATTTATTAAAGAAAAGCATACGCTGGGGGTCACAATTTCCCCCGCTTGGTCATCCGAAGGTTAAATAATGCATTATGTGTTTTATAAAAGCTTCACCTATATGTGTTAATTTTTTAAAGTTTTAAAATTGATTTCATCTTAGGTACCTTAAAAAAAATAAAAGCCAAAAATTACGTCTTTGACAGTCGAGAAGTCTTATTTTTTAATCACATAGAACTTAAATAAATAAAAAATATTCAATTCTTGGAATGAGGAGGATATATAAGTGGAAAAAAGGTTACATTTCTCTTCTTTTAGGTTCTACTATTTAAGTTAAAGACTCTTAAGGTGCTTAAATGATTAGCAAAATTTACCCATCCCGGCTCTTAGTATATTACGTTACAGTTTTACGACTGTCAAAGGAAACAATAATTCTTGTTGACAAAATCTGTCCTGTAAACTTGTTCTGATTTTAACGTGAACAATGGCATTTCATAAATCATTAATTACAAATTACTTTTTATAGTTTTTAAATTGTTAATTAACTTTACACATATTCTTATTGTGTTGTCTATATTCGTCCTTTTAAGTAATTGTCGTCATTGCAAATGTTAAAATTAACTGAATATACCATGTGAACACAGATTTTCCCTAATACTCATTTATAGTTGAAATTAAGAATTTGCCTTAACAATGTCTAAACCTTAAAGGGTCGCTTTCTCTTCAGCACCCAAAATGTCACTTCTATACCTCCCTTACGAAGTTATTCTAGTCAAGTAATTTCAGGGGCTATAAATTAGTACTAAATTTAATCTATTAAATCCCTTATTTTTTTAATATAAAAGGTTAAAGGACCCCGTTTACATGGTTCTCGCAGTAAAATTTAGGCTTTAAACATTTCTGTCTCGGTTATTTTTTATCTTACACAAATATCAAAAAAAAAAAAATGAAATCTTTGTAAAAAAAGGAAAATTTAGTTATATATCAATATTTACCTATATCGAGTATTTTTTGAGTTATTATCAAGAGAAAATGAAATTTACAAAAATGTGAAAAACACTAATTTTTTTAATTTTTTTTTTCAAAATTATGGATACCAAACCGGAGAAACCCTTATAAGGATTACCATAAATTTTTATTTTTGTGAAAATGGCGTATGATTTATTTTTTACTTTTTCCCAAAAAATTCGAAAGTGTTCTCTTATTTTCATCATAACTTACTTAATTTTGACACTATGAACTTCTGACGAAGATCATTTGAAAGGTATTTCTGAGTACTTTGGCAGGTGTTTAACAAATATTTATGTTGCCGAAACTGCATCGTTTTCCCATTATACTTATGCTTGAATTACATTATGCTTGAATACTTAGATTTGAGTACTCGCGAAAAAAATATACATTCGATAACCGATAACTCAATAAAAATTAACATTAAAAGCTTTTTTAGATAAGAAAATTATTTGAATAATTTAAGCTTCAATTTTGGTGATAATAGTTTTTCAGTCAAAAGACTTATAGTTTTTTAGTTATTTATGAAAAGCTGCTTAAATTTCACGAAAATTTTTATTTAACATTCAAATTTTTGATATACGTTTCATTGAGAAACGGAAATACTTAAATGGCGAATAAAGAGAACGGAGGCAGTTCTAGATATACTAAATTTATCGCTTGACCGATGTTTATAACCGAGTTACAGGGTGTTTGATCGGTTTTGTCCATTTCTTTCTAGACCCATAACTTTATAACTACCCTGTAGATTTTTTTTATAATGTTGATTTTTTTTTGAAACTATTCAACTACTAATCACAGGAAAAATCCAAGTCCGGACTAAAAAACAATTATAAATTCATTGTGACCTTGAAACAACACCCTGTATATTCGTCTGCATATTTGAAAAGAGCACAAAAAACTAAGTTTATTGGTTCGCTTCAATTTTTTGGCCAGACAATTTAATGAATTTCATTTTGAAATTTTATTGAAATTTTTAAAAACTGTGAGATTAAGAAGCAGGTATTATTAACTTTTAATAATAAATTATTAAAGTTATTAAACAAATACTCTTTTTACCAATAATCCATAAATATTTACTGCATTGGAGCGACCCATTCAGTTTATTGGTTCGCTTCAATTTTTTGGCCAGACAATTTAATGAATTTCATTTTGAAATTTTATTGAAATTTTTAAAAAATCTGTGAGATTAAGAAGCAGGTATTATTAACTTTTAATAATAAATTATTAAAGTTATTAAACAAATACTCTTTTTACCAATAATCCATAAATATTTACTACATTGGAACGACCCATTCAGTAATCACAAGAAAAATCCAGGACCTGATTAACAAAAAAATATGAAGTAATTGTGACCTTGAAACAACGCCCTCTATATTGAAATTTTTAAAATCCGTTTGAACATTTGAAAAGATCACAAAAAAACAAAGTTTAATGTCTCGCTTCTTTTTTGCGCAAACAATTTAAATACATTACTTTTGAAATATATCGAAATTTTTGTTAGAGTTCTCAGAATTTTTAATATTTCCAGATAATTTCAAAATTAAAGTCATTAAATTGTCATCGTAAAAAATGGTAGCGAACCATTTTACTTAGTTTTTTGTGTACTTTTTAAATGTTCAAACGGATTTTAAAAATTTCAATATAAAGGGTGTAGTTTCAAGGTCAAAATTACTTTATATTTTTTTGTTAATCCGAATCTGGATTTTTTTTTGTGATCAGTATGTGGGCCGTTTCAATGTAGTAAAAAATAATTTATTATTTTTAAAATGAGTGTTTAGTCATTTACTTTGATAATGGACCGTGAAAATCGTGACGTCAAATCAATGTTGGATACTCTGGAAAAGTTTCCAAACAAAGCAAAAATTCACACGTGGTGTTTGTTTTGGTTTTTTTAATTGGAATATATTGCTTGTAAGATGTTTAATTTTTACAAAATGGTAATGTATTGGGTACCCGTGATTTTAATCAATGCTCATAGTATAATATATTTCCCACCATATTTCCAAATAGAACTGGTTAAGAACCGGAAGAAACGCAGTAAGTACTATGTAGTGGGACATCCAGTAAGGACAAAGGACATTTATAAAATTAAAGGCAATATGATTGATGACATGACTAACAAGGATTGTTTCTTTAGAAAAAATATGCAGATGATTGTTAAAACAAAATAAAATTAAAAATGATTACAAACATCACGTGTATAAACAATTCACAGACGTCAAACTTTTGCTTTGTTTGGAAACTTTTTTGACGTTTTGACGTCACACTATCACGGCCCATTTATTATTAAAACTTAATAATACTTACCTGCTTTTTATCTCAGAGTTCTTAAAAAATTTCAGTATATTTAGGTTCAAAATTAATGCCATTAAACTTTTTGTTTTTGTACTCTTCTTTTCAAATGTGCAAACGTATTTTGAAAATTTCAATATATAGGTACAGGTATTGGGTGTTGTTTTAAGGTCAAAATTACTTTGTGATCTCTTGTTAATCCGGACCTGGATTTTTCCTGTGATTACTAAATGGGTCTTTACAATGTAGTAAATATTTATGGATTATTGTTAAAAGAGTATTTGTTCAATAACTAATAATTTATTAAAAAAACCTTATATAGAAGTAAGAACTTCAAGTTTTATATTGGTATAAAATCTTTTATTAAAAAACTTCATAAAATGTCGTGCAAAATGTTTTCGTTTTAATTCAGAACATCTTCAGTGCATTCTGCTAAGTAGTTGAAACTTGCACACTAATGTAGTTGAAACTTGGTGATATCATAATATATGGTTTACATGTTAGATTTAATAAAAAAATGGTGAATACCAGTCGATGTTAACCCGGGAGTAGTCGCGCTCACTTCTGTAACGTCGATAGTCGCGTGTGAGATTCTATCTCAAAATACGAATTTAAACAAATTTTTATTTTGTACGATTTTTATCTACTTTTTATATTGAAAATATATATTTTTAACAATTTTATTAAAAAAACCTGTGTTAACGGCCACCTGACAACATCGGCCACCTGTCCTAACGGCCAGTTTAAAAATTTCCCAAACCAATTATATGTAGACTACAAAAACTGGCAATACCGTCCACCTTTCTATATCGGCCAATAGTTCTTTAATTTTTAGTGGCCGTTACTGACAAATTTTACTGTACAGTAAAACCTGTTTTAACAGCCACCTGCCAACATCGGCCACCTGTCCTAACGGCCAGTTTAAAAATTTCCCCAACCAATTATATGTAGACTACAAAAACTGGCAATAGCAGCCATCTTTCTATAACGGCCAATAGTTCTTTCATTTTTAGTGGCCGTTACTGACAGGTTTTACTGTATTACGAAAAAGGATGAAATGTGAGATTGTATCTAACGGCGCGACTAGTCGCGGGTTAAAGCTAATTGGCTCTCCCCAAAGCCATAAATTCCAGAAAAAGAAGAAGAAGAAAAAAATTCCTACGCATTACTACACCCTTCCTCGAGGCACTTACGAAATTTTTTCAAAATTGCAAAATTTTTCATCAAGTTATCGCGAAAAAGGATACAAATTGAGATTCTATCTCACCGCGCGACTACTCGCGGGTTAAAAGATTAAAATCAGTACATGTTCAATGGGCACTGGACTGGTATTGAACTGGCAAGTACCTAGTTTTTCGAGCAGGGAAGCATGTTGCCCTTTAAACATGTACTGATTTTAATCTTTTAACATCGACTGGTATTCATCATATTTTTATTAAGAGGCTACAGTAGCGATCAACAGGTAGCAACAAACGCGTTCCAAGATTGCGGCTCTAATTTTGATTATTTTGTCGAGATATTTGACAAACATATTCGTAATATAATAAAGAATGGCGGTACAGAGCCAATTTAAGAAATATGTTAGTACGTGGAAATTACTCTATAACTAAATAAAATATTGAAAAAAGGAGCCTGTACCGCCATTAAGAAGAAAAAAAAAACTTTCTTCAAATAAACTTTTTTATCCCATGCCTAGATTTTGTGTAATCTTGGAACTACTAAAATTTTGTGTTTATTTAAAATTTTTTATTTCTAACAAGAAATCGAACATATTATAACTAAATAACTAATCAAGCAACGTAGAGAAATTATCACTGTCATTTTGATAAACCTGCGTCAGATTTTCTCTAATCTGTTCTGTCATCTTTATCGATATCTGTTCAGTGCAGTAGTGTATTAATTTAAGAATTCGTTTTTGTTGTTTCATAGGAAAGTAGTGTTTATTGATAGTTAATTTATTATATATTTGTTGTTGTTGTATAAGTTGTTGGCCTCTTTGAAAGAATAGATTGTTGTTAATTGTGAGTTTTAGTTACATATATGTAGGTAGGTAAGTATATTTCACGTAAAATTATTTCAAATTCTAATGCGAGTATATAAAGTTTTAGGAGGATTTTTTATTCTAAAAATATTATCAATAGTTTAACAAAATGGAAAAAGTAAATCAAACGAAAAATAAAGTGAAACCTTCCAAGAAAAAGTCCATTAAATGCCGTGCCAAAATTATGCGAAAATCGAAATTTGTTTCGCTTCACAACAAAAAATGATTATTTATTATTGTTTTATTATTAGATATTACATGCAAATACCTTTCTAAATTCCTACCTTAACATAAAATTTGCACCCATTTTGGTTTATTTTTATAAATATCTATTTACTAATAATAAAATCGTTTTCTATTACTTCCATTTAGCGCGACTATGATATTGTCAAAATATTAATCTTAGATAATGTCAAAGATTACCACTGTTGCCAAAGTTTATGATACTATCTCCCGAAGTTATATTTTGTTGCTACCTGTTGATCGCTACTGTTTACTCTAAAATCTAACATGTAAATCATATACTTATTATGATGTCACCACTTTAATTAGTGTGCTAGTTTCAACTACTTAGCAGAATGCACTGAAGATGTTCTGAATTAGAACGAAAACGTCTTGCACGAAATTTTATGAAGTTTTTTAATAAACGATTTTATACCAGTATACAACTTGAAGTTCATACTTCTGTATAAGTTTTTTTTTAAACTATGGTATACAGCCAACTATTGGAATTTTTCCATTGATTTTATAATAATTTATTATTAAAAGTTAATAATTAATACCTGTTGTCTTATCTCAGAGTTCTTAAAAATTTCAAAATTAAAGTTATTAAATTGTCTGGTCAAAAAATTCAAGCGAACAAATAAACTTAGTTTTTTGTTAAATCATTTGGGTTCTAAATGAGACATATGTTTAACAATTATCAAAAAAATCTACGGGTTGGTTCTAAAATTATGGGTCCAGAAAAAAATAGGCAAACTCGATACAACACCCTGCAACTCGGGTATAAACATCGGTCAGCCAATAAATGTAGTATACCTAGAACCGCCTCTGTAACCTTTATTCACCATTTAAGTATTTCGGTTGCCCAATGAAACACCCAGTATAATAACTCAAAAAGTATTGAGTTATTTTAATAGCTTGATATACTTAAAAAATTTTGATTATAATTTGTCCCTCTATCGATTTATGGGGATATTTCTAATAAAATAATTTCCGCCCCCGAGAAGGGTTGGCATCCCAGGATAAATAATTCTGGAAATACTAATAAATATTTTTGAAAAATTTAAAAGCAGAATGAAAGATTTCATTATTACCTAGGGTTAGTGATGCGAGTCGAGAATATTTCTAAGCGAATATTCGCGAACATTGGAAAGTTTCCGAGAATATTCGCCTTTAAAAAATGGAAATATTCTCCTGACCGCGAATATTCCCGGAAACATTCAATGGAAAATTCTCTAGAATATTTCCGAGAATTTTCAAGAATGTTTCCGAGAATTTTCTATAATATTTCCGAGCACTTTTGAAAATATTTCCAAGAGCCTTTTGGACATAAGAGTCAGTGACGTAATTTAAATTTACATGAAAGTAGCGCTATTTAATTCACATGACCGGAGAACCTATACCACTGCCAAGTGGAACATTTTTTTGATCATTACCTTCATTATTTTTATACTAAAAATACCTAACCTATACTAAAATCACAATAAAGATGCACTAGAAATAAACAAACTAAGACACGTTGAATGTTAAGAGGAGTAATCCCGAATCATGATTTACAATGTATAAACTTTGCAAATCATGATTTGTGATTTACAATGTACATAAATATTGTAAATCATGATTTCCCACATCATCAATTTCCCAACAATCTTCCAAATCATCAAAGTCCTCCTCGAACATTCAATGTGCCTTTGTTTGTTTATTTCTAGTGAATTTTTATTGTGATTGTAGTATAGGTATAATGCATGGGAATATTTCAAAAGAAAACTACTCTAGAAAACAAAACTGCATTCAAAACTACTATAAACTTAGATCATTAAAACTTCTTGTAAAAACTAGATGGGGTTCAATCCTTAATTGTGTAAATAACATATTGCGTCTAAAAGTGCTTTACCGATACTTATGGTCATAGAAGGAGAAAATTTAAAATTTTCACGGAATTTTAAACAGAACTGTCTGGATGATGAAATATTTTCGATAAAGCTGCAAAAAGTAGCAGTTGCTCTAACACCAATTGTGAAATGGATTAGGTACTTTATTGGAAGGCAATATGTTTAAAATATCCCAGGTTGTCGAGGCATTTAAGGATACAGAAAATATTTTTACCTAGAATATTCCGTTACTTCCACTCAGTAAGTCTGAGGAAAAGGAATGCTTATCTAAATTAGAAAAAAAATGGCAGTGACGCCTGTGAACTATGCTGCAAACTTACTTGATTCTTCTTTAACAGAACAAAGCCTCACTGGTTAAGGGCTAAGAGCATATTAGCTATGCAGTGTATACCTGCATTTTAATATAAATAAAATAACTTTTATTTTTAAATTATAATGACTAATAACAAATATTCAGAATATTTTTTTAATTAAATTAAATAAATTTTTAGTATTTTTGGACATTTAATTTTTAACAGATTTTTTCTTTAGTAGTAATATCACAACAATAAATGAAGCTAACTACTGATTTGTATAATTTATTATAATAATTTTAATAAAAATGCAATATTTCCATAAGTTTCCGAAAATTTCCAATATTCCCGGAAAGTTTCCGGAAACTTTCCGGGATTTGAATCTTCCCGGAAATTTTACATCACTACCTAGGGTAGAAAGTCCCTTAGAATAAACAAAAAGTTTCTTTTGAACGAGGAATTTGCAATTAAAAATCACACTCAATTTTTTCTTCTTTTTTACCCCTGTAACTTAAAATTTATAGAAATTTTCAGGGACTTTCTGCTCTCGGTAATGATGTAATCTTTAATTTTAAGTTTCAATTTTTTAAACATGTTTATTAGTCAGTTTTCTCAGGATTCGAAAAAATTAATGTATTTGAAACAAGTTTTTCTTCTTATCGGGCCGTCTCCTGTCGAAGGTAGGCGATCCAAATGGCAAATGCAGTTTTGGAAATTACCGCAAGAAAAATTTCTGCGGATGAAGTGCCGATGACATTTTTCGCCTATGCCCTTAATAAAGATTATAATAGAATTTCTTACAGAACAATGACTGGCTTAGTAAGGTAAATCCATCCGATCTAGTCCTTCACGGGCTCAAACATAGATCCATCTACACACTAAAGACCTTTCAGCTCAGGTCCTGCCTAATATTTCAGAGCATGCAAGACTCAGGCTGATTTGCTGTTTCTTCAAATTGGTGTTTTACTTTTAATGAAAAGTCAGAGTCATTGATTTTTTTAAAACTGATTTACAAATACACTCAGATATGAATTCATAGCAAAGGATGGACCAAGATCACCGAAAAATTCTGCAGAGTAATACTCAAGAACCGGGATACCTATTGTTCTTGCCGATGAAATGGCAATAATTAACCTTCGTCCAAAATAAAGTTATGAATTTTATTACTACTAAGTTAGTAAAATTAAATTTTTTTGTAATATATTTTTAGCAGTGCAGCAAGATGTATTTTGTTCTAGGTTCATTTGTTGTACTTCTTATCCTGTATTTAATAAAAATGTCTAACCTACTATAAAATATCAACAAAATTATGTAATTTACAAATATTTTTTCCCTTTTCCACTACATTTACCCGTAAGTGTTTTAAATGTAACTTAAAATTATTGTTTAGCATTTTATCTAAATTTACCTATAATTAAAGCTATTAAAATATGTTATCTTTAGCAATATCTATGATTCGTACTCTGAACTTTACATAAATTCTGCAATTCATGGTAATTCTAAGAGCTGTTATCTTTAAAATTGTTGAGAGGTGGTGACAGCCTATCTATTCTTCGTGCAACATGATTATGACTATCAATTGTACAATATTTAATTGCTGCATTTATCGTTTCTATTTACAGAAATATTAGTAACGTCATATACGTCAATCAGCAATATTAGAATGTATATACTGGTTTGTATTTTACTGGAACATTAAGAAAAATTACATGTTTCTATTTCTTAAAAATAAGATTTGTTGAGTTATATTAGATCTTTCTAAAATTATTAAAATTGTCTATACGCGCTTCTTTTTGTTTTTGTCTTCAGAAAGAAAAAACATTTTATTTTACATAAAATGGCACTGTCCGACTCCATTAGAACGGAAGTATATGACTACATCCGAGGAAAGATTGAGGTCAAGAGAGGAGTATAAGGAGTGCACTGCACCATAAAAAAAGAATGTGTGTGTACATTGGACGCACATAAGAAGTTATACTTCTATTATATAGTGATGAGCGCGCTAATAACCGGCAAAATAGCGCAAAAGATGGAAAACATAGTACATTGCGAAACAAAAAGAGATGAAACTACTGGAGATGGAAATAATCGTTATAAACGTATAAATTAATATTACATTACATAGTTTTCCACCTTTAGACGTATCAGAGGAATATGAGAATTGTCACTGTGACAGTGGAATTTTATAAAATAATCCTCTCACGGACGTCAAAAGGTGGAAAACTATGTAATGTAATGTTAATTTATAGGTTTATAACGACCATTTCCACCTTCACCAGTTTCATCTCTTTTTGTTTCGCAATGTATTATGTTTTCCATCTTTTGCTCTATTTTGCCGGTTATTAGCGCGCTCACCACTGTATAATTTTAACGAAATAAATATATTAAACAGTTTATTTGTATTTTATTTAAATATTAAACCAGTTTTAATACTTACCTACCACTTTTAAAATTTTTATTAAAACAATACCGGAAATTAAAAAAAAAAAGAATATGAATTGTCCGGATTTGAACCCGGGACCTCTCGATCTGTGGTAATATGCCCTACCCACGAAGCTATCTTCGCTCTGTTTACGTGACATCTCGGACATAATTACAAATCACGGTAACAAATAGATCAAATGAAGTATAAAGATGTTATAATATATACTTATTATCTTACTCCCGAGGAAGACAAATCCAAAGACACAAAAATTATAATATATAATATAGTTACTAAAAACACTAATATATTATTTTCATACCTTATTTGCGCTGATACATACATAACTCGAAAGATTAGCAACGAAATCTATACTATCTGTGTGCGCATGTGCCCAGAATAATAAAAATTCACTCTCAATCGCGCCTAAAGTAGTATAACTTCAAAAAAAGGATTACGGCATATAGTCTAGTAAAATAAAATTACACTACATGTAAATCAAAATGTAAATTCGTACAGGTTGAAACAAATTTTATATCAAAGTTTAGGTGGGTACAAAAAATATTTTCAAGAAAGTATCCAAATCATACAAGGGGATCATTATTTAAATAATTAAAAAGGGGTCATTTTTGCAAAAAACTTTATTTTTTAACTGCTGAGGTCATTCAATTACTAATGAAGGTGTATAGGATTGTTTTCTGCAAAGTTGAAGGGTAGATTTTTCACATAAGACTTACAAAATTAAATTTGACCCCCTATTTATTTAAATAATTATACATAAAGCTTTAAAAACAAATTTGCAATAAATTATTTTTAGCGTTTTAAATAAGCACTATAAAATATCTTATTTTACAGAAGAAGTTGCGCTATGTTACCAGTATTAAGTAAAAAAAAATTGGTCAAAAAATATTTAACATTTTTTATGATATTGAATTTGTTTATTAAATGTTACTATATTTTCAATTGCAAAAACGTGGTTGTTGCCAAAGAAGTATTCACCTGTTTTAAATCTTATTATTTTTATTTTTTTGTATATATTCAATAAATGTATTAATAGATATAAATTTCAATTAAACTTCCCCCTAAAATGGCATTTGAAAATGATTCAAATTTGTTTATAATTTATTTTTTTAATAACGTCGCGGGGATTAAATATTTTGAAATACCGTTTCGATAATTGGATTCCTGGGAATTTTTCACTAATTTAAAAATTTTTCGGTCTTTTTTTCCTCTTCTTTTTTTTTCTTGGAGTTATATTACTACGGGCCCTTTTAGGGTTAAGTTTCATTAAGAATGTCGAATCTCTAAGTTGTAGATTCTAGACCTAAAAATATTAAGATTAGTCTAAAATCACTTAAATAAAATGTGGCTACTTACTGAGTTACAGGGTGTTTTATTTAAAAATTAAAAAAATATTTTTACCAATTACTTTAAAAATATTTGACGTATCCTTATCATACTTGGCAGAAAGTGTGGGTACTATACAGTCTACTAAACTGTGATAAACAAAAGTTTCTAGCTACTACCTGAGGCGTACGACAGGTGATAGTTAATGGTTAATGCTTCCCAAATTCTACGCCACTGAGGGAATTACTGTTTCAGCGAAATTTTTCGATTCTTTAATACATTCTATGTAAATAATATACTCTCTACTGGTAACGATTAAGTCATTAGTTTTCGAGGTACTGGACGTTAAATATGAAACGGCGTGGTTATTTTGATTCATTCATTCATTCATTTTAAACTTCCAATATCTCTCAAACTGATGACTTTATCGATACCAATAAAGTTATTTACATACAAACTATTGGAGAATCGAAAAATTTCGCTAAAATAGTAATTCACTCAGTGGCGTAGAATTTGGGAAGGGTCAATCATTCACTATCCCCTGTCGTACGCCTCTGGCACTAGCTAGAAACGTTTATTAATCACAATTTAGTAGAGTGTATAATAGCTACACTTTCTGCCAAGTATGATAAGGATACGACAAATAGTTTTAAAGTACTTGGTAAAAATAATTTTTAAATTTTTAAATAAAACTTAGTAAGTAATAAGTAAGTAGCCACATTTTATTTAAAAGATTTTAGTTAAATCTTAATATTTTTGGTCTAGAATCTACAACTCAGAGATTCGACATTCTTAATAAAATTTAACCCTAAAAGGGCCCGTAGAAATATAACTCCAAGAAAGAAAAAGAAGAAAAAAAAACGACAAAAACATTTTTTTAATTAGTAAAAAATTCCCAGGAACCCAATTATTGAAACGGCATTTCAAGATACTTAATCCCCGCGAAGTTATTAAAAATACAAATTATAAACAAATTTGAATAATTTTCAAATGCCATTTTAGGGGGGAGTTTAATTGAAATTCGAATTTATCAATACATTTATCGAAAATATACATAAAAATAAAAATAATGAGATCTTAAGCAGGTGAATATTTCTTTGGCAACAACCGCGTTTTTGCAATTGAAAATATAGTAACATTTAATAAACAAATTCAATATCTCAAAAAATATTAAATATTTTTTGACCAATTTTTTTTTACTTAATACTGATAACATAGTGCAACTTATTCTGTAAAAAAAATATTTTATAGTGCTTATTTAAAACGCTAAAAATATTTTTTTGCAAATTTGTTTTTAAAGATTTATATACAATTATTTAAATACATAGGAGGTCAAAATTAATTTAGTAAGTCGTATGTGAAAGATTTTATCTTCAACTTTGCAAAAAAAAATCCCATAGAACTTCACTAATAAGTGGATTACCTCAGCAGTTAAACAAGTATTTTTTTTTTGCAAAAATGACCCTTTTTAATTATTTAAATAATGATCCCCTTGTATGATTTGGATACTTTCTTGAAAATATCTTTTGTACCCACCTAAACTTTAATATAAAATTTGTTTTAACCTGTACGAATTTACATTTTGACTTTTTTTATTTTATTAGGCTAATATTAAAAACCCTCATTTCTTAATGATAGGTAGGGTATCGTGAATGACTTGCTATAACTTAGTCCAGGGAACAGGGTTGTTGTTTGTTTGGGTTTATATGACTGCGGACACTAAATCCATTCGCCAATTTTACTATTTTTTATTTTATTAGTCATTTTTTCGTATCTTATCCTAAAACGAATACTAATATAATAAACAATTCTACTAATAAATAATTATTTTTGTATCTTTTTTAATAATTTTTTTGTATTTTTTTTTATTTTTTTCTAAATGATGTTCTCAGAGTTCCACAGCAAAAACTGCAACATTCTTCTTTAGCCCTCTACTTAATTCGAAAGCTATTTTACTATGGACTGTCCAAGTTCGTCATTCATTTTTATCTACATATTTTTGTATATTTTTTTAATTATTATATATTTTTTTCTGTTTTTTTTTATATATATTTTTTATATTTTTCTTCCTTTTTTTTTGTTTTTTTTAATTTTTTTTATTTTATTTTCATTATTTTTTTATATTTATTTTCTTTTCTTTTTTTTTCTTTTTTTCTTTTCTTTTTTTTTTCTTTTAACATATAACAATTTACAAGAAATACTTACTCTATATTTTGCAATTACAATTTAAGCTTAATATCTAAAATATGTTTATACAATAGTCGGTATACCAACTCATTATTTTCTAATGTTAATAAATAATTTAAATTAATGGGATGGTGGACATCAGTCAAAGAATACAGTGAATTTAAAAACATATTAACTTTATTAGAGATAAGAGAATGGGTCAAAATTTTGTGTTGTAGATTGCCCAACTGTCCACAAATACATTGTGGACTATCAGCTATATTAATTTTAAATAAAGATGATGGAGTAAGACAGTGGTCAAATCTCATTCTGCATATGGTTCTTGTCATATCTTTTGTCGACTTCATTTTAGAAAACCAAGGGTTATCCGTTATATAGTTTCTGATTGATCTGTAGTGGTTTCCTGTATTTACGTTTTCATCAATATACCTTTCTTTCCATTCTTTCTTAATCTCTTTAAATAAATTTGATTCAATTTCTTTTGGCGTACAAAGATAATGGGTTAATACTCCTTGTGTCACCGCGTTTTTAGCCAATTCATCTACCATTTCATTTCCAGTTATTCCACAGTGGCTTTTAACCCATGCCAACTTAACAAACTTTCCTTGTTGCTGAAGTTCTTTAATTTTAATTATGATATATACTTCAATGTAGTTCACTTTTGATTTAGGATTTATAGCACTAATTTTACTAAGAGAACTTTTACTGTCACTAAAAATTATAAACTTTGAATGATTTATATTAGATAAATATTTTAGTGCTTCCATTATCGCTATTAATTCAGCTGTGTATATACTCATGATAGAATTTAGCTTGAACATTTTACTAATTTTATTACTGCTATCCCAATAGGCACACCCCACACCTTCAATATTTTTTGATGCATCTGTATATAGCATACAATAATCTGAAGCATACAATAATGAACATTTGTGAACTGTCGGAGATAAACACTAATTTTCTTACAAGATAGAGGCAAATTGCTATAGTCCCTTAAAAAGCATACCTGAACTTGTTCCATAGTATTAAAGTCGATATTATAATTTGGGTGTATGTCATATTTATAAAGTTGTTTATCATATATTATCATTTTTGAATATAAATCTACTAAATTTAGAGTTTTCTTTTTTATCCAATATTTTTCTGTCAAATCTGCTAAAAACAGTTGATGTATTTTGGAAATTAAACTTACCTTTTTTTTATACAATCTAACTAAAAGGCTGATGCCAAGTTTTTTTCGTCTTATATCCATCGGTATTTCACAGCATTCAACTTGTAGATTATTTATCGGTGTACTTCTTAGGGCTCCTATACACAATCTAAGGGATTTATTAATGATTTTGTCTATTTTATTTAAATGACCCTGTGATGCGTCACTGTATAATATTGATCCGTAGTCGAATATAGCTCTTATATTATTTTTAAATACCAACAAAGAAATATTTGGATCTGCTCCCCAACGTATGTGTGATACGAATCGAATAAGGTTTATTCCTTTTTCTTTTTTTTTTAACTATATGGTATATATGTTCTTTCCAGAGAAGCTGTCTATCCAGAGTAATACCCAAATATTTAACATAACTTTGTACAGGATAGGATATATTGTTTATTAAGATGTGATTGGGTATTTCTTTTCGTTTTCTTGTAAAAATATATAATTTGGTTTTGGAATCAGATACATATATTTAGTCCATGTAATTCACTCCATATTTTAATATGTTTGTCTCCTTCTTCAATGGATTTGACTGCATTTTATATTTTAATGTTTTCTTGATAAATAACTATATCATATGCAAATTGTAAAATTTTTATTGAGTTTAAATTTTTATCTATATCAGAAGTGTAAATTAAATATAACAAAGGACTTAATATTCCTCCTTGAGGTAAACCACCCATCGCTAGTCTTGGACCAAATGTGTTATTATTTACCAATATATAAATTTTTCTACAGTCATACAATTTTATTATTTTTTGACAGAAACATTCTGGCAGACCTATTTGTATCATTTTGTTATATAGTATATTTAAATTAACGTTGTCGTATGCTGCTTCGACATCTAATAAAAGAGCTATTACTGAAGAATTTTTCGTAAACGCTAAATTGATATCTGTTACCAAATGGCTCACTGCTTCCAAAGTAGAATGATTTTTTCGAAATCCAAATTGTGTTTGTGATAATTTATTGTTTTTTTCTAGCCAACTTTCGAGCCTAAGTTTTATCATTCTTTCCAGTGTTTTTGTTGTGCAGGAGCTCAATGAAATACCTCTATAAGATTCTGCTGAATCAGGATTCCGATTTGTTTTGAGAATAGGAATCACCCGGTACTCTCTCCAGTTATCTGGAATATCTTCTGATATCCATATTTGATTAAAAATTTTTAATAGTGTTTCTTTTCCTTTTTGATGTAAATTGGCCAACATAATAATATATATTGTACATTATTTATACCTGGAGAAATATTTTTCTTATTCTTAGGGCTTATTTCTAATTCACAGAAACTAAATGGAACTGAAAGTGGGAATTTTTCCTTTCCATTACATTAATTTTTGAAAATATATTATCTGGACATAATTTTCTTAAAAACTCCTCAACCCATTCTCCTTCCGTCACTGGATTTACTTTTGGTTTAAAAATGTTTTGTAATCGTTTGACTTGATTCCACATATCTTTAATTGGTGTATTTTTGTTTAAAGTTTTACAAAAACTTTTCCATGCATTATGCTTACTCTCTAATACAACTTTTTTGGTTTTTGTTACAGATTTATTATAATTTATATAATTTTGTATATTAGACTGTAGTTTAAACTTGCGTAAAGCTAGTTTTTGTTCTTGTATTACCTTTTTACAATTGTCATTCCACCAAGTTTTTCTAAATCGTGGATTAGTCCCTGTTCTCTTCTCGGGTATACATATCTTAAAATATTCGTTTAATTTATTTAAAAATTGTTTGTTTACCTAATTGTTTAAAACTTAAATTATTATCAATTTCCATGAAATTATCAGTGATAGAAGAGAAAAAAGACCAATCCGCTTTATTTATGTTCCACTGGAATTCTGTATTTACACATTCCGCTTTATTAACATTAATATTTGACTTAATAACCATAGCAAAATGGTTTGATCCTAATGTCTCCTCCACAACATCCCAATCGAAAAAATGACTAATATTTGCTGAGCATATTGTAAGATCTATTGCAGATTTATTATTGCTATTCGGTCTACGCATTAAAGTTTTTTTACCATTATTTAAAATTACAAGATTACAGTCCTCAATAGCTTCTAACAGATTTTTTCCTATAGTGTCTACAGTACTACAACCCCAAACATAATTGTGGCTATTAAAATCACCACCAATGATAAAAGGCTTCTCTAGACTATTAAACACTTTTTCCATTCATTTACTGTGATTTTAAGATTGGGTTTTACGTATATTGAATAAATGTTTATCTTTTTGCTGGATTGAATTTTAATTGATATGCTATTGTAAAATTTAATTAATTTTTTTTAATTATGGCTACTCCACCATATCCGTCATCTCTATCATTCCTAAAGACATTATAACCAGTAAAGTTAATAAAATTACTTTTTTTTAACCAAGTTTCTGATATTAATTATATATCTATTTTATTGTCATACAAGAATTTTTCTAAATAACCCTTATTTGTTTTAATTGATCTCGCATTCCATTGAAGAAATGAAACGTTAGCCATCACGAGGTAATAATAATTGTGAAATATTGGTTTTCCAACGTTTTCTTATCTAAATTGTGATTAATTTCATTTAATGTTGCTGAAATAAAATTTACTATTATTTCTCCTATATTATTTTGATTATCGTTTTGTGTTTGTGTTTTGTTAGAATAAATGGGATTATTAAGATTATAACAAGGCTGACTTTGTACTTTTGGTGTTTGCAAAATTTTTCTGCATGCTTCCATTGTTTCTTTATCTACACTACTTGATCGTTTTCGTTTATATATTGTATATTTATTTGAAGTATTTTCTTGTTCTTTGCTTACTGTTGAATAATATTTTTTATATTTATTATTAGCTTCATAATATGTTATATTTTCATTATTTATAACTTTTTTAATATATTCCTGTTTTTGTCTTTCTGTACAATCTGCTCCCTTGTCAGTAGCGCTGTGGTTTCCTTTGCACAATACACAAAGTAAATTATTCTAATTGGAACAATTAGATTTGTTGTGTTCTTCGCCACATCTTTCACACCTATCTTTTCCTCCACATTGAGCACTTATATGTCCAAATCTCAAACACTTTAAACATTGGATTATTCTGGGTGTATAATTTTCCACCTCGTATATCATTTTTTCTATTATTACATTTTTGGTATAGACTGACCTTTAAAAGTGACAATTACGGTTCCTGTTTTTACATAAATAGTATTACCATTATCTTGAATCACTTTCCGCATAATTCTTTTTACATGTTATACTTCGAACTTAATTCCAAATATAGGTTTAATTAATGATAATAAATCATTATCTTCTATCTCTTTATCTACCAATTTTATAACACCTTTCTTTTGAGTAAAAAACGTTGGAATATATGCCTCGTACTATTTGCTTTTTAGAATTTCAGAATCAATTAATTTATTAGCACTAGCAAAATTATTTAGTTCTACCTTGATTTTATTTCTACCAACTATTGTAATTTGTGTAATATTATTTTCAATTTCAGGTACTGAACTTAAAATCAATCGGGCCGTGCCGATTCTGTGTAATCGATCTATGTTACCGTTTTTATTTTCTATATGTACTATATAAGATGCATTATCTCCAAATTGATATCTGTTTTAATTTTAAATTTATTACTTTATTTAAATTTTGCTTACCTGACTTATCTGTTTGATTTAAATTTGTCAAAGTTTCACCGTCATCGGAACTAAATTTGTTACTTACCTCAATAGTGCTACTTGTTTGGTTTTGTTTGTTTGTTACCTTATTATTTAGCCTATTTTTATTTAATTCCTCATATTCCATCATCCCATCTCCTTCCATTTCTACATAAAATTTCTCTTTATCTGGAGGTTCGGGTGGTATACCTTCCATATTACTTGTTTTCTGAAATTTAACTTCTAGTCGCGAAATTTCACACTTTATTACAGAGCACTAGTTTAGTACTTCTTTATACAACTAGCAATACTCAAAAAGTTAAGAAAAAACCTTAAAAATTAATAATTTTTAGGAGGACTTCTAAATAAACTCGGGACCAGGGTTATTTCCAATCGTTTATTACTTCCTTTCTGTCAAGTTTTCTCTCTTCTTCTGCTTTGACTCCTCGCTAATGATTTCAACGCTTAACAGTCATAATGTCTATCGATGAAATTTCAGTCAATATTGCCTACGGTTCACTTGACAATGAAAAGAGGCCATTATAGTCCAAGAGGCAGCGCTAAAAAATCTCTTTGAATTTACTAAAGCTAGATTTTTCACAGTTGATTACTGTAATTTTGTAGAGAAACATACTGCGGTCGGTCAAGCGAAACGTAGAACAGGGGTTACTGAGAGGGTATCAAAGTTGCTTTCCTACGAAGCTAATTAAACCCATTTACTAAGGCTGAAAATCAGTACACACATTCTAAATTAAATATAAATAAAAGTTATTATAGTCGGTCAGCTGTATGACGGGACAAAGCTGGTCAGTCGTCCCCAGTGAATGTACAGGGATATTCATTATATTTTGACCCCGTTGTAAACTGCTTTATTTACAGAGTTAGAAAAAATGTAAAATACAAAAGTTATTCGATTTTTTAATTATGATTTTTGACATATATATCGTACTACTGACGTCATCCATTTGGGCGTGATGACGTAATCGACTATTTTTTTAAATGGAAATAGAGGTCGAGTACTGGCTCATTTGACAAGTTATTCAATTCCCTATTTAGTAATATAAACATTAACATGATGAATTATACAGGGCGTCAAAAAATTTTTTTTAAATGAAATTAATTGTTTGATTAATAATTCAAATTTTTTTTTGGACACACTCTATAAATAATGATCTTAATGTTTATAGTACTGTATAGAGAATTGAATAGCCTTTCAAATGAGCTAGCACACGACTCCTATTCTCATTTAAAAAAAATAGTCGATTACGTCATCACTCCTAGATAGATGACGTCACTAGTACGATATATATGTCAAAAAATCATAATTAAAAATCGAATAACTCTTGTATTTTACATTTTTTTCTAATTTTGTAAATAAATCAGTTTAAAAGGGGGTCAAAATATAGTTAATAACCCTGTACATTCATTGGGGCGGACCTAACGGCTCTGACCGACTATAAATTTTATTTATATTCAATTTAGAATGTGTGTACTCATTTTCAGACTTAGTAAATGGATTTAATTACTTTCGCAGGAAAGCAACTTTGATACCCTCTCAGTAACCCCTGTTCTACGTTTCGCTTGACCGACCGCAGTATGTTTCTCTACACAATCACAGTAATCAACTGTAAAAAAATTAGCTTTAGTAAATTCAAAGAGATTTTTCAGCGCTGCCTCTCCGTCTAATACATCTCATTTGGTTCCACTAGACTGGAAGGTACCTTCAATCATCAAGTTGATCAACAACACAAAGTGAATCACCATAGTTATAGGCATAAGAAGACACAGCAGCGATCACCAACAAATCTGTAAAATATTCTCCTTTTCATGAACATTTTTCAGTGCGTCACAAATTATAGAAAAAAAGGTAAGTCCGTGATAATACACATTTATGACATTTATTCTAACGTGACATTTTTGTTAAATCTGACAGTTGTCAAATTTTATTTTCAATTTGGAATAAAACCAAATCAATTGTGTCTATTGCATTTATAAAATGGTATTTTCTTTCATTTGTATAGTCTTATAAATTGTACAGATTATATTGATAATATTATTATTTTATTTAATAAATAATTCTTTTTTGATTATGGCGCCATCTATCGACAACTAGAATAATCATCGAACTAGAATAATTACCAAAGTATTCAAAGACGTGCCTTTTTTTCTGTCACATACAATTTAATGCGTTAGAGAGAAATCGAAAAACTGTGACGCACTGAAAGATGATCATGAGAAAAAGAATAATAATATTATTTTTTATACTGCGCTTCTATTGGTGGGTGATTGAATGTCATCAAGGATATTCTGATATTGATTTTTTTTTTTTTTAATAGGAATGATCCTTCACAAAAATAGGTGACCGATATGTAGGATACCTATCAAGATCGAATGATTGTGAAGTATTGACCAAAATTTATTTTATTGTAAAAGATTATTATGCCTTAATAATTACCTCTTAGAAAATTCTAGGAATTCAATAAGTAAAGAAAGAATTTAAAAGCAGATAGTCCAGACTGTATCGTCGCCCCCGTTTGGTAAATTATTCCGATTAGATTTTTTTGCACAAATTTATTCAAAAAGAGGTGCTTATAACAAATACACAGGGTGCCAGGAGGTACCGCGGTCGGAAAATTATTTAAACATTTTTTTTAGTCAAATTCACAAAAAAAATTTTTTCGCTTCGGACAAATTGTTTTTAGATTCATTGGGAAAAATTTTGGACAAATTCTCAGCAAAAAAGTTTTTTGTGATTTTTCAAGTTGATTGTTTTCGAGTTATATGCGATTTAAAATTTGAAAAACGCGAAAATAACTATTTTCAAGGCTTAATAATTCGGTTAAAAATAATTACTATGAAAGTCAGGAACTGACCAAATCAAAGCTTCAAGCCCCCTCTACAAGATCCTGAAGAAAGTTTTGTCATTATTATTATTGTATTAATAAGATGTTATTTTTAATTATCAACAATGAGCGCTAAGCGTGTATCGAGGCGGCCGTCAATGTGAGTGCGAGTGAGATGCACCATTGGACGGCCGGAATGGCGCATCTCTTTCGCACTCACCATTGACGGCCGCCTAATGAGCTCTTAGCGCCCATTGTTAATAATTAAAAATAATAGCTTAGTAATAAAATAATGACAAAAATTGCTTCAGCATCTTGTAGAGGGGGCTTTAAACTTTGATTTGGTCACTTTCTGACTTTCCTTGTATTTATTTTTAACCGAGTTATTAAGCCTTGAAAATGGCTATTTCCGCATTTTTCAAATTTTAAATCGGGTATAAGTCGACAACAATCAATTTTAGAGAAAAATCACAAGAGACTTTTTTGCTCAGAATGACCCAAACAATCTAACATGGTGACTTGATTTTTAAATTATGATTTTTTGACATATACATCGTACTAGTGACGTCTTCCATTTCGGCGTGATGACGTAATCGACTATTTTTTTAAATGGGAATAGGGGTCGAGTGCGTAGCTCACTTGAAAGGTTTGTTTATCCCTATTTAGTATTAGAAACATTAATATGATTAATTATACAGGGTGTTCAAAAAATTTTTTAATTAAATTAATTGACACAAAAAGAATGTAGCTATGTAATTCATTTAATTTAAAATACATCATTTTACTGCTGTTAGAAAACAGAAATAAAAGTTTATTGCACAAATAAACATTGATTTTTGCTTAAATTCAATGCTCAAACTGCCAAGAGGCAGATGGGTGGCAGCTTTAACAATGAATTTAAGTGAAAAGTAATGTTTATTTGTTTAATAAACATTTATTTCTGTTTTCTGACAGCGGTAGAATGTATTTGGAATTAAATAAACTACATACATTTTTCTTTTTGTGTCAATTAATTTGATTATAACTTTTTTTTGGACAGCCTGTACATTTAATCATGTTAATGTTTATATTACTGAATAGGATTTCAAATGCTATTCCCATTTAAAAAAGAGTCGATTACGTCATCACGCAAAATGGATGACGTCACTAGTACGATATATATGTCAAAAAATCATAATTTAAAAATCGAATAACTTTTGAATTGTACATTTTTTTCTAATTCTGTAAATAAAGCAGTTTACAGGGGGGTCATAATATAGTGAATAACACTGTACGTTCTACTCCATTCACCTTGTATATATCCTTAATAATTAAAATGAATATGTAAGTACTACTCAATAGTAACCTGAGTGTAAATGAATAGAACCAAAAAAAATTGTATCCAATTTAAGGCACTAGAGTTAGAGGGTATATTTTTATAAAATACGAAAGCATATCTTGCGTTTTACTTAATGTCTGAAATTGTCTGAAAATTACAAAAAGTCTAAAGTTACCGATACTCCCATAATTACGACCAATAAAGTTTCCCAATAAGGAAACAATCATATCAAAATTTCACAGGCATTTTAGTATCTTTATTGCTAAGATTTTAATACATTGATATATTAAAGTTGCAAAATTGATCGGTGTACTCAATAATTTTGTACAATAAAGTAAATTTTCAACCGAATCAAACTGATTTAGTGTGAAAGATATATCAAGTTATGAGTAGACATAATTTTGTGTTTGAATCATTTAAAATTTAGTGTTTTATTATCTTGTCTGGTAGTTTATATGGATGTTGCAACTGGATATGGAATTGTTAAAACACCAATAAATGTAAGAAACAATGAAATTTAAAAATTCAATACATGTTTATATCCAATAGACCTACTGACATCACAATAGGCATCACCAAAACTCGGATTAAGAGGCAACAAAAATTGAAGATAGAGGCGCTTACATAGTTAACCCTCCGTTACTCGCACACGGTGTGTTAGACCGGCCCTCTAAATAATTTCCTGTAACGCTGATTGTAGTGTAGATTTTGAAGCCATACTTGCTGGCAGCAGTTACTTGCTGCCATACTGTCACTAAGTGAACAAGTCCAACCATAGCTCAGATGTTACCTGAGCGCGACTGCTCCCGGGTTAATAAAATCATTTTTTAATTAAATTGTGGCTTATTTCCCATTTAGAATTAATAGTTGTTTATAAAATTTTGACATTTATCTGCAGTTCACGAAAAGTTCAAGTTAAACTTGAGTTGAACTGATCATGAGAAATCGGCCCTAAAACGTATACAGAATAGTATAGGAACTTTTTTAAAAAGTGTTTCTCTCCTTATTTGCTGCTTAGAAAATTGCAGAATTAATCAGAAATTTTCATTTTTTATAATGCAAATAACTTTCTCAAAAATAAATTTACATACATAGAACCTTCATATTACACGAAATTATTGGACCTTGGTCTTGTTGGTCTTAGAAACGATATATATGTTCTATCTGCACCGATCTGTTTAATGGATAAAAACTATTGGATATTATGTAATTTAGTATGTTAACAATTATAAAAAACCAAGGGTTGGCTGATCTAATTTTGTTCTGTCTATAATTTTAATTAATAATTAAAATATTAGTTTTTTTTATAAAAAAAAAAATGCGACCCGGACAGATATTCTTTGTGATATTTTAAATCATTCTAAACAAAAAAGTCTTTGTTGTCTTATATTGCTCGTTTTGGAGTTATAAAAAATTTAAAACTGAAAGTTTTTGATAAGTATTTTGGACTTATGTATTTGATTTTAAAATATTGTTTTTCAGTTATTAATGTCCGTCTTACCATAATAGACGAAGCAACGAAGCACTAAAAAGCCCGAAACGTAGGAATTTTGTGCAGTAAGATGAATCATTATACATCTTTCTGCATTCGATTCGAGAGAGTGTCATGCAATTTTGTGAACTAAATTAATCTCCGGCAAAAAATTTAGTGCATAAGAAAATGCATTTTCAAAGTGCATCTCGAAGAGATGGATAATGAAAAATTTAGAACTCAGGAAATATTGACGGAAATGAGTTCAATTTTTATACTTGGGGGTTTTTGAGGTCACTGAACACGAATTTCATGACGGCGGTGGTCTCCGAGGTACCTGGTGCCCAGGGTGGAACTCGTCGCCTGGGACGATCGAATAATTCGTGGGATGATCGAATAATTCGTTAAATGAAGACTGGATCAAAAAACTGAAAAATACGTGTTCAATATTTTTCAAAAATTTATCGAATGACACTATGTACTACCTCCCCATTCCACCCCCTAAAGTGGGTGTGGGTAACTTTAAAATCTTAAATAGAAACCCCCATTTGTTATTGCAGATTTGGATTGCTTACGTAAAAATAAGCCACTTTTGTTCGAAACATTTTTCGAATTGTGGATAGATGGCTTTATAATCGGAAAAAACAATTTATCGAAAAAAACAATTTATAGGTAAATTACACAAACGCTCTAATATCTCGAGAAATGCACTTTCAATTAAAAAAGCAAAAAATAGGTTTTTAATATTTTTCAAGAACCTATCGAATAACATCAAACACGACTCTCCACTTTAGCCCCTGAAGGTGTTGTGTGGGGTAACTTAAAATCTTAGATAGCCCATTTTAGAAGCCCCCATTATTTATTGGCAGATTTGGATTCCTTAAGTAAAAATAAGTAACTTTTATTCGAGACATTTTTTCCAATTATGGATATATGGTGCTATAATCCGAAAAACAATATAAAACGCTAAAACGCTAAACGGCTAAACGCTATATAAAATGTTTCGAATTAATGTTACTTATTTTTTCATGAGGTATCCAAATCTGCAATAAAAAATGGGGGCTCCAATTTAATATTTTAAAGTTACCCCACACCCCACCTCCAGGGTGTGGAGTGGAGTTTCGTGTTTGATGTTATTCGATAGAGTCTTGAAATATATTAAACACCTATTTTTTGGTTTTTTATTTGGAAGTGAATTTCTCGAGATATTAGACCATTTCTATAATTTACCTAGGGTATTACGATAAATCGTTTTTCCGATTATAGCGCCGTCTATCAACAATTCGAAAAAATATCTCGAATAAAAGTTGCTTATTTTTACGTAGGTAATCCAAATCTGCAATAAAAAATGGGAGTTTCCATTTAAGATTTTAAAGTTACCCCCACCCCACTTCTAGGGCTGGAGTGGGGGGGGGGTCGTGTTCTAATGTTCTAAATTCTTTAGTTCTAAATTTTTCATTTTCCATCTCTTTGAGATGAACTTTGAAAGTGCATTTTCTCATGCACAAAAATTTTTGCCGGAGATCAATTTAGTTTTGGCCTGAACAAAATTGCCTGACACTCTCTCGAATCGAATGCAAAAAGTTGCATGACGATTCATCTTACTGCACAAAATTCCTAGAATTATTGCTTCGTTGCCTCGCCTATAAGAGTCCTTCCTCATTAACAATAATTAAAAAAATATATTTTAGACTAAAAGACGGCAAAAATTCTTATCAAGGCCAGATAAAAGAAGGTTTGAGCTCGAATTAAGTACTTCATGATTACGAAAATAATATTTTCACTTGTGCTTTTGAGCCTTGAAAATCGTCATCTTTCGTTCTTTTTCAGTTTTAGTTTTTCAATTTTTGATAACTCGAAATCGATCAACTTAAGAGAAAAACTTTTCACACAGAAGAAATTACAAAAGACCTTTTTTTTGTTTATAATGATAAAAAATGTGAAATAATATCTGTATCTGCCCTGGTCGAATTTTTGTTTAAGTATAGCAGAATTTTGCACCCGTGCGGCAAATTAATTGTAACAACAACCCCCTGTGTTGCTCAGTGGTAAGTGCGCCTACCTTTGGATCGAAAGGTCCGTATAGTCGTGAGTTCGAATCTCACCAGGGTCAGGAATTTTCGTTTATTATAAATTAATAGATGAAAATAGTTTCTGTTCTTGTGAGATCGGTACTCACCGTAGGGACCGCAGACGTTCGGATACAATTAGCATCTCTTTGCAAAGACAATGACGTCGACTTTGCAAAGTAACAAGACACTTACTCAACACACACACTACACATGACACTAGGTACCTAACTACAAAAATTCACCGTACCTACCGTGCCAATGGCCATTAGTTGCCAATGGCCAAAAAAAGAATGTGTGTGTACTTTGTACGCACGTAAGAAGTTATACTTCTATTATAATATAATTTCAACGAAATAAATATACCTACTTAACAGTTACAATACAAAAAATTAACAATAATTACCAAAAATGAACCAAAACTTAACAATGCCAAATATTAATTAAAAAAAAAGTATGAATCTTCCGGGATTTAAACCCGCAATCTCGCGATTTTTTTATCTCTGGTCCAATGCTCTACCAACAAGGCCATCAAGCCGCATGCTACTTACCTTTCAGATATACATAATTATACATCACGGTGACAAGTGAAATATAAAAATAGATGTTTTATTATTTTAAGCCCAAGGAAGATAATCCCAAAGACACAAAATTATAATAAAAAACCTTTTAAACCACCTTTTTCAAATTGCGCAAGTTGTATTATTAATATTAATGTTAATAAATGAAATATAAATATTTTTGACGTTTCACATTTTGACAATTCACTTTTAACTGCAGTGCCTTAAAAATTTTAAAGCACTAGTGCCTTAAAGTAGCATTTTTAACGCTCCTATGGACTCCTAAAAATTGCATTAGTAACACGTTTGTAGAAAAATATATTTAAAAACACTAATATATTCTTTCCACACATTTCCTGGACTGATACATACATAAATTAAAACATTTTGAAGTATAACTTCAAAAATATAATATGAAAACTATTTAAAAAGGCAGTATAACTATTAACTAACCTTTGTTTGTTGTTTCTCTTCCCACAAATTTTAAAGCGCAACAACCATACATAACCAAACCGTCAACCGTCCAAACCACAGCTGCGCTACAGCTGCCATATTGGATAATTTTTGACATGTCATTTGAACATCCAATCAGAACAAAGTTATAATGCGCATGCGCCCGGATCGTAGGTTTTAACATATAAAAATTCACCCTCATATCGCGCGTAAAGAAGTATAACTTCAAAAAAAAAATGTAGCAACAGCAAATTACTTCTTCTTCTTCTTATACTTGTTGTAGATCTGTCAATCTATTAATTCTGACGTTGAAGTATTTCTTGAGAGGTAGACTGCCAGCTAACTTTCTATCTTTTTGGTGGTCTCCCTGGTGGACGCTTGCCTGCTGATTTTCCTTCTAGCGCCATTCTTGGTAGTCTGTGCTCCTCCATTCTTTTTACATGACTGAACCATTCTCTTCGTCTTTGACTGCCCCATCGGACTAGATCTTGCACGCCACATTGTTCCGTGATGATGTTGTTTCGTATTCTATCTCTTCTTGTCTTCCCTGCTATTGCTCTTAGTGTATTCATTTAGGCTGTTCGTAGCATGCGTTTGGTTTTATTGGTGTCTTATCTTGTTTCAATGCCATAGATAGGTCATAACAGGTCTGATGCAAGTTTTATAAACAGCAAATACGCGGCGAATAATATTGTAACAACTGTAGTTGCTCTTTTTTTCTACAAATAATTCTAATATTTTTTATAGCTACAGTATTACTCTATTCGGAATCTTTCTTATAATTACAGTTACAGCCACACTGATTATATTGGCTGATAGAGAATTAAAAGCTATACAAGAAGAACAGGACACTGTAACTCAAAATCGCCAAAAATGTTAGTTACAACCTTATTCTATGCAGGGGTCGAAATTATCATGGTAACATTGAAGGAAGCAAGGTAATTTGTAGAAAACAGCTCTCGTGGTTTGAATAATGTCAGGAGAATGCATATGCATAGGGATGTGAAGAGTCGAACAATTATTCAGAACAGAAAGACAGAGAGAATCAACAACGTCTAGAGGGGACTTGATTAGACACTTTAATAAAAAGAAGGCGCTTTCGTGAGATTTTATACTATTAGATGACCAATATTCTATGTGAAAAAGACGATAAAATTAAATTTAAAAATAACAATTTAAATTAGGTTTATTGCTTCATGAGCACAAAGTGATGATTCACTTTAAATCTATTCATCCGTAACAATTGCGCAATTTCGATTGAATAAAACAATATAATAGGAAATTCATCTTCAGAAATAAATAAAAAATGTCGGCAAATAGTCATTCTCTCACGGCAGTATTTATTAGAAAATCATTAGTTTGAATGTTAGACAATGGCGTACAACAAAGAATTGTTAAATTACAACGAAAGTAGATTTGGATGAATAATTCAAAAATAAATAGTTCTATAGGAACAATGCGGCTGTCCCAAGTAGAAACACTGTAGATCCATTTTTTTCAAATTCACTTTTATTGCATTTTTGGATTTAGGGTGTTGTTATCTACCAATTACCAAGGAAGAAAAAAATAAAAAATTAGTAGAACTACAATTTAACATTGCTATGAAACACATTATATCACATTCCATCTTCACTTCACTAATTTAAAACACATTATATCCATGTCCCCAAGTATAAACACTGTAAATACGGGATATACAGTGTTTTTATTTAATTTTTGGTATTTACAGTGATTTGCCGTGGGAATCGCATGATTTACATTTTACATTTGCCAAGACCATTGATATTTCCAAGGAAATTTTTAGTTGTTTGTTAGTTATTGATGGTTATTTTGATAAGTGCAGTAGAAATTTGTCGTTTATAAAATATTTAAATTTATTGTATTAATTATTTAAAATATATTTTTAAAATTATACTGGGTGCTACCTATTAATTATCAAATATGAATAAGAATCGAATAATATTTTGACCGGCTGAATTCGAATCTATACCTTTCTTTTGCGCCGGAAGTGACGAGAATTTATTATAAACAATTTAATTGTTTAAGTTATTATAATTCGTAAACTAACAAATATAAGGAGTTCTACAAAATGAATTTTGTTTTTAAAAAAATCTACAAAATAATGTTTGGTAAAGCTTGACCAATAATTAGAAACACAGATGATGCAAAAATTTAGTCGATTTTTCACTTGTAAGTCGGCCGAATTTTGAGTAAGATAACTTTATCATAGCTCAAATTAATAAAAAAAAAACTACAAGCTGTAAAACTAAACCCTAATATAAATATTATATATACAAAGTTATAACAATAAACGAAAATTGTTTATTAAAAACTATAATTTTTTCTGTAGAAAATTTGTTTCTTTGATGCCTGAAAACGGATAATCGTTTTGGAGTAATTGGTCAGTCTCAGAGACACTAGTGGATAAGCTTTTCCATAACCCTGGATGACAGCAATTACATGACCCAGACACTGACCATTCAATTGTTGCAATTTGTTATATATTTGTTAAAGGAACTTGAATAAATTATCATTTGTGGTACTTAAAGTCTTTAAAAAGTGGGAAATTTTATACTATATTTTCAGGTTTCCCAAGTAAAAACACAGTATGTTTTCAAAACCTAGTCAGGAAATAAAATTCACACATCAAAATATTTACTGAAAAACAGGAGTATTTTTTGCTAAATTAATGTGTGTTAACTTTTATTTCAAACAAAATAGAAATTTGAAAAGTTGAGTCCTTTACGTTTTCTACTATGGTGAATATTTTTCGAATTGGCGCTTACAGTGTTTCTACTTGGGACAGCCGAATGGATATAATAGATATTATATAGACCACTTTTAAAGTATTCAAACATTTTCTTCTTCCTATGGCATCGCAGCCTTCTTTTATATGTGGATCGCTGGAGTGGAGCTTGAGTAGGGGTTGGCGGGAAGATTTTTGACGGTGGGATCTCGATTGGTGCTTGGGTGGAGGTTGACGCGGAGATTTTTCTTCACGGTAAGATTTGGATTGGTAAATGGAGCTGGCGATGTTTTCTTTGGGAGAGGTTTCCATTTCGAAGGCAATCGGATGGCGTCATCTCTCTTATTTAGACAATTTTGGCGTTTTTCCATCTATACGGCTTCTCGGACAATTTTTGGTTTAGGACCAGATGGAGGCTATGGTTCTGGAGTGTTCTGGAGTATGGTGTCTTTGACTGATCGGACAAGGGATGAAAGTTTTTGATGGGAGATAAATAATGGAATTTTAAACTATTAGATAAAGATACCCGATGTGAACAAAAGGGTAAAATAAAATTTAAAAATAATGTAAATTAGGTTTATTGCTAGACAGGTCGAAACCATCAACGAATGAAACCAGCAGCCAGAACGAAATGATGGAACTAATGAGAAAATTAGCAAGCGATAATAAAAAGAAAAACAAGGACCTGGAAGATATAAAAAATACAATAAGTAATATGATTGAGGAACTAAAAGAAATTAGGAAGGAAAATAGTGAATACAAATTGCAAATGAAAGAAATAATAAGAGAAAATGAAAATCCAAAGAAAGAAATGGCTACGATGAAACAAAAAATAGATAAAATAGAAATAAACTTGGAAGCATGTCAGAAAGAAAAGAAGTAAAATAACCTAATAATGAGAGGCTTACCACTAGACACAATAGAAGCAGAGCAACTAGAGAACTTCATAGAAACAAAAATGGGAGTAAAATCAGAAATAAATAGGGTACAAAAGATAAATGAAACAATTTGTGTTATCGAATGTAAAAAATTCGAAGATAAAATGAAAATACTGAAAGCCAAGTGTAAACTAATGAACTATAAGCAACATAGAGTATATATAGAATGCGACCTAACAATAAAATAGCAGCAGATGAAAAGACTAATGGGAAAAGGACAAAAAAATTGGATATGGATTCATAGTTACTGAAGGCATTAAGTGGAAATGGAACCCAAAAACAAGTCGGATAGAAAAAGTAACATACAATACAGAACCAACTTTTTCAAAAACTAGCTGAATAAAACACAATGATGGACCGAGAAACAAAACAGGCACAGAACAGGGACATGAGCAGATTTAAAGATAATAACACAAACGGAAGGAAAAACAAATTGAAGTACAACTTAAACACAGAAAAGAATAGAACAATTTTGAAAATGGCATCATGGAATGTAAGAGGTATAAATGGGGGGTAGAAATAGAACTGGGGGAAGAAATTAGAGATAAAAACATTGAAATAGTAGCTATAACAGAGACAAAGAAAAAAGGTAGAGGATCAATAATATTAGAAAACGGAATGTTACTAATATACAGTGGAGTGGAAGAAACGAAGAGAGCTCAGGCAGGAGTAGCGTGCATGATTAAGAAGGATAGTATCAACAAATAAAAAAAAATGGATATATTACAACGAACGTATACTAAGAGTAGATATATATATGGATACAGAGGAAACCAGTACAAACGTAATCATATGCTATGGACCAGATGAAAACGCAACAAAAAACGAAAAGAATGAGTTCTGGGACAAATTACAAGAAGTGATAAAAGATTGTACAGAGAAAATTGTGATCACAGGAGACATGAACAGTAGAGTGGGGAAAGAAGCAGAAAAATGGAACAATGTCATCGGACCATATGGGGAGGAAAAAATAAACAAAACTGGAAAATTACTACTTGAATTCTGTCTAGACAATAACCTGTTGATTATGAACACACACTTCCAACATAAAAGGATACACAAGATCACAAGAGAAGTCAAATCAAGAGACGAACAATCAATTATAGACTATACTATAGTGCAAAAAACAGAGAAGAACTGGATAAGAGACGTAAGGGTGAACAGGAGTTATGAAATTGGTAGTGACCACTATCTACTAGAAGCCACATTCAAAAGCAAAAGAAAAGAAATAAAAAGAAATGAGAACATAAACAGAAAACACAAAGACATAATAAAAATTTATAAACTAAGGGAAGAAACAACGAAAATAAGATACAGAGAAGGGCTAGAGAAAGAGATGGACAATGAACATGAAATAACAGAAAAAATAGAAGAAGAATGGGGAAAATTTAGAAATGCGGTGATAAAAAGAGCTGAATCAATATGTAGAACTACAAGAAATAACAACAGAGGGAAACGAACGTCTTGGTGGAACGATGAAGTGAAAAAAGAAATTAAGGAAAGAAGAAATTATGGAAAGATTACATACAAGACAAAACACAGCAAAATATGAAAATGATAAGAGACAAAGAACAAAAGGTAAAGAGATAGTTAAGAAAGAGAAAAAGAAAAGTTGGGAAAAATTCGGAGAAAAATGGAAGAAAATATAATAATAATATAATAATACTTTATTCATCCTTACAGATTATTTACATAATATAGGACATGTCAGAGTAAAGAATATAGACCTTTAAAAAATAGAAACGTTAAAGACTGCCTATACACTATAAACATATCTACACATAAACAGCACAGAAAACGTAAAATTATTTTATAGAACACTGACAAACCTAAGAAGCAACAAAGAAACAAAACTGAAACAAATAATGAACAAGGAAGGAACAATAATAAATGACGATAAAACAATAATGGAAAGATGGAGTGAACATTTCCAGCTGATACTGAATGGAAATCAAGCGAATACAATGGAGAACGAAAGCTACATCAAGAGAGTATCCATAAGAAACACGGAAAATCCAGAAACTATAGAAAAAGAAGAACTAGAAGAAGCAATAAGAAAGATAAAGATTGGAAAAGTATCAGGAAGCGATGAAGTAGCACCAGAAATGATGAAATATATAGGAGTAAAAGCAAAGGAAAAATTGTTGATTGAAATTGAATTGAAAAAATTGAATATATTATATAACCTAATATGGAGAGGAAAGTAATACCCAGAGAATGGACAAATGTAGTAATTATACCTATATACAAGAAAGGAAGCACAAGAGACTGTAAGAACTATAGAGGTATATCACTACTATGTGTAGCAGCAAAAGTATACGAAACCATAATAGAAAGAACAATCAGAAAAGAAATAGAACATAAATTAGAGGACGTACAAAGTGGATTCAGGAAAGGACACAACACACAAGACCATATATTCACCATGCAACAAGTAATAGAAAAAGCATTAAAGAAGAATAGAGAAATATATCTGAGCTTTATAGACATGGAAAAAGCCTTCGAATCAGTCAAAAGAAAAGATATATGGGAAAGCCTAAAGAAGAAGGAAGTAAGTGAAGAACTGATAGAAGCAACAAAGAGTATATACATGAAAACAACAAATACAGTAAGAATGTTAAATATGCAGTCAGAACCATTTGAAACAACTCAAGGAGTTAGACAAGGGGGAAGTCTCAGCCCAGTGCTTTTCATAAATGTAATAGATAGTGAAAGAATGTAAGAAAACTTTCAAGAAATACTGCATCGGTTGGAACAGAATGCAAATGATAAACGCTGAGATGTGTATATTTTCAGACGACATAGTATTAATTGCGGAAACAGCAGAAAAACTGAAATACAACTTAGAGAAATGGAACCTAGAAGCAAGCAAATACAACTTAAACGTAAACAAAGAAAAGACTCAGATAATGAAAATATCAAGGAAACAACGGACGGAAGATCAAATAGAAGTAATGATAGACCAACATCAAATAATACAGACAAATTCATACAAATACTTAGGAACAGTAATCAACAACAAAGGAGACATAGAGGACGATCTTAACAACAGAATGGAAAACACAGGAAAACTATTCCAAGCACTAAATAGAGGATTCGTTAATAACAAAGAAATATCAACAGAGACCAAGATGACAATATACAAAACAATATATAGACCTACGGTGATATATGGAGCAGAAAATTATATATTAAACAAAAGACATCAGAGCAGAATACAGGCAGCCGAGATGAAATACCTCAGAAGAACGATCGGAGTAAAAAGAACTGATAGAATCAGAAATGAAGAAATAAGAGAAAGGCTCAAAATCAAACCGATCCTCGACTCAATCAAGGAGAAAAAATTGGCATGGTTCGGACATCTAACCCGGATGGACAATAATAGACAAATGAAAAGAGTGTGGGACGCCAAACCAATAGGTAAGAATAGAAGAGGAAGACCCATTAAAGAATGGAACAGTGACATTTCGCAGATACTGCAGAGTAAGGATAAGACTTGGCAGGAAGCAACACAGATAATATCCAATAGGAAGGAATGGAGAACGTTCGTTAAGAGCTAGGACAATTCAGAAGAATGTAAAATATCGTAATTTAATGAATTGTATTATAAATGGCCCAACACCGAAAGGTACAAATGGGTCTACTGATTAAGAAGTAAAGGTTTATTGCTTCATGATCACGATGTCATGATGCACTTTTAATCTATACATCCGTAACAATTGCGCAAGTTCGATTAAATAAAACGATATAATGAGGAACAGAAATAAATAAAAAGTGTCGGCAAATAGTCATGTACGAGACAATAGCGTACAACCAATTTAAAATGAAGGTAGATTTGGGTGAATAGTAAAAAATATTACCACTCCGTATTACGACTACGTAGATTCTACGTTTTCTCGACTTTGTTCTATGGAATGGAAGCTTGGACCATGAATTCGGCATCAATAAAAAATCTCGAATCATTTTAATTGTGGGTGTATCGAAGAATTCTAATAATATCATGGAAAGAACGTGTCACAAACAAAGATGTTCTGAGAAAGTTGAATAAAGAAATGGATGTCTTAAATACAATCTATCTATCTAATTAGCTTTCTGCAGTCCATCTTTGGACATAGACTTCTTCAATCCTTTTCCATTCTTATCTGTTTGTCGCTACAGTTATCCACCTTGAGCCTACGTTCGTAATAAGGTTTTTTCCATGACATTTTAACAGCCGGGGTACTGAAGCGATTTTTCGGTAGGTAATACCTATAAGAACAAATCGTAACTATTTTCTGCGGCGGATCTATAATTTAGTGTTAAAAAACGGCCTTTTTTCCTTTTTTTTTCAAATCAATGGAAAACAGTGAAACATGTTTTTTTTAGTACATACATTTTCGAGAGCTTGAAAAAAGCTTTAAAATTACCTACTACAAAATTTGATATGCTCATTTGTTGTTAATATAATTGCGAAAAAACTTCTAAATTGCCAAAATATTAATTTCGCAATATGGAATGTAAAAATTAGTGTACAGCTTTGAAATTTTTGTCAAATAAGGGTTCTTTAGTGCTTAATATGTGACAAAAATTTTAAAGGGTTTTATTTAATTTTTTAAATTTTATTTTTGTGAATTGTTTATCATAGAGAGCTCTATTTTGCAATAACGTAAGTCAGATGTTAGAAAAAAAATGATGTTAGAACCATTCTGCAGGTGTCAGATGAAAGAGCATGAGCTATATTTTCCAATTTATTTAAACCAAGTGATATAAAAATGCATTTATGAGTAATAAATAACTATGCAAAAGTATTTTCAATTTATTCTCATAAATTTTTATTTATTTTTATAATAAATTATACATATATTTATTACAATTTTTATCAATTATTATATACATAAGATTACTTATGGTAGGGGAGCCCAAGCGGGGATTTTTGCAGTTACTTGAGCGCGTCAGATTATCACATGGGGAGAAACGTTGAACCAGGTAAATGTACATGTACCATAATATATTGGTTTCACAAAAAAAAAATATTTCGTGAAATGAACGCCAGATCGAAAAACTAAAAAATATGTTTTTAGTATTTTTCAAAAATCTATTGAATTATAACAAACACGACCCCCGACCACCCACGACGATATGAGAGGGATGAGAGGTAAATTTAAAATTTTAAATACGAACCCGCGATATATAAAAATCCACAAGGAAAAAGTTTTCCTGTATATATAAAAAGTTATGTATATATATAAAAAGTTTATAAGGAAAAATTGACGATAATTTTGCATAATTATTTGTTACTAATAAATGCATTTTTTATTCACTTTTTTAAACCAATTTAAAAGCATAGCTCATGCTCTTTAATTTAACACCTGTAGAATGGCGCTAAAATAATTTTTCTTCTGACTTATGTTATTGCAAAAAAGCTCTCTGGGATAAATAATATGAATAAATTTAAACAATTGAATGCATGTCTTTGAACTTGTTATCACATATTAAGCACCAAAGAATCCTCATTTGACAAAAATTTCAAAGGTCTTCACTAATTTTCACAATATTTTTTTGCTAAATTAATATCTCTGCAATTTCGACAATTTTTTAACAACAATATATTAACAATAGATAGGTATATATGAACCTTTATAATACACTATCTCAGAGACCGATGTTGGACGTGACATACTCGATGAAAAAAATATTTAGTATTAACGAAAAACCGTGCCATTGATAATTTAGTATCCCAACAGCCAGGAGTAAAAAGTGAAGCTATTTATATAAAAAAAAACAGCAGTGGAAAAATTGAGCTTGTATAATGAGATGTTATATAATTGTTTTTAATTTCTTTGGTATTTTGCTAATGTTGTTCTGAAGCTATTTTCTTGTGGCATTTTTATAATCAAGAATATTCAAATGGGAAATAAGCCACAATTTTACCTAAAAATGATTTTATTAACGTTTCGACGCCCAAGTCGGGTGTCGTTGTCAAAATACAAAATAATACTAAATAAAAAAAATGTTGTTGCTTATTAAAAAATTCTTCTAATAATTTATTTATTCTGACTCATTTATACCGGCAATTCAGACACGTATTATACATTTTAAAGTAGACGACTTTAAAATGATATTGCCAATATTGATGAGTTGCGTTCCTGGGACGACTTTACTAAAAGATAGTTCATTCGATTACATGAAATCAATCCCAACTCAAGAATATCCGCCACAAAAAATCATAGCATGTGATCTGTCTTTAAAAAACTTGGGCGTCGAAACGTTAATAAAATCATTTTTAGGTAAAATTGTGGCTTATTTCCCATTTGAATATACTTGATTATTTTGCTAATGTTTAAGAGGCTTAAGAAAATAAAAAAGGTATAATTCTTGTTTAATTTCACTCCTTCAAGAAGTAAACACAACCCTATGCTTGAAAGTGTCTCAATGGACACATATTTTTTATATCGGTCTCTGACACCAATGTTAGCAATGTTCAGAAAACCCATGTTAGTTGCGGAAGGTTAAGAAATAGTGGAGGTTCTTACAAAATCCTCTTAAAACTTAATTACAAGAAAACTTGAGTACTGATAACTCAAAAATAATAAAATAGTGCTTTTGACTTAAATGCAGAATAACAATGACTGCCATACCAATAGGGAAAGAATACACTGGACTGTTTTTAATTACATAAACGTAGATACTGACATGCGATACGTGTGATACCGCAAGATAACTTTAAGGCGGAGATACATATGCGCTCTGCTCGGTGTGCGAGCCGCTCGCGCGCAGCGTATTCGTCAGATTAGTACGTGTTTTCAAGTGACGCACAAACGGCACGCACACGGCGCACCACGATCTAAATTCTGTCGGTTTTTCAACAAACGCTTTGATGGTTCGCAATACGTATTTGGACGGGTTTGCGAGTGGTTTGTTGGTTTTGGCGCGCATGAGTTGAATATTTGTTAGTAATGGAATGGTCGGAACTGTCGGAAGGAAATTGATGTTTACCGTGGAAAATCATTATTGCGGGATCCTCAATAAAGAACCATTTAATTTAAAGAAACAACTTAAATCCGATCTGAACGGAAATAGAAGCTGAAATAAAAAAAATGTACATGCGGACCTTTTAAAAAAATGTTAGTTCATTGTTGTACTAAAAATAACATGTATTAAAAATAAGATTTACTATTTTATTTGGGCATAAGCCACAATTCGAGTTTGAAATCAAGTTTACTTGACCTTTCGACTTTCACTTCGGAAATAGTTATCAATATCAAAAAAACATTCATAAGCAGATATATATTATGTGTCACCGGAAAGCGAAATAGGTAACGCACGACTTGGAGAACCTATAGTTTTCTAACTTCGTGTCTGGTGAAGCAACGGAGTTGGAACAAGCAGATATATTATAATTGGGTCACCGGAAAACGAAAGAGGTAACGCACAACTTGGAAGACCCAATAGTTTTCTAACTTCGCTTCTGGTGAAGCAACAAAGTTGTAACAAGCAGGTATATTATAATTGGGTCACCGGAAAGCCAAAAAGGTAACGCACAACTTGGAAGACCCAGTAGTTTTCTAACTTCGCTTCTGGTGAAGCAACGGAGTTGGAACATGCAGATATATTATAATTGGGTCACCGGAAAACGAAAAAGGTAATGCACAACTTGGAAGAGCCTATAGTTTTCTAACTTTGCTTCTGGTGAAGCAACGGAGTTGAAATAAGCAGATATATTATAATTGAGTCACCGGAAAGCCAAAAAGGTAACGCACAACTTGGAAGAGCCAATAGTTCTCTAACTTCGCTTCTGGTGAAGCAACGGAGTTGAAACAAGCAGATACATTACAATTGTGTCACCGGAAAACGAAAAAGGTAACGCACAACGTGGAAGAACCTATAGTTCTCTAATTTTGCTTCTGGTTGTAGTTACAAGCAGATATATTATGGTAGGAGAGCAAAGTATGCTAAATGTGCAGTCACTCGAGCGCTTTGAGGACCTATTGGGCTGTGATTATTAGGTCCTAAAACCAAAAAAAGTTAAGTAAAATTTTCCATTTTAGTGGGGACTTCCCATTTTTTAATTTAAATTTCCATTTCCTACAATCTTTTTTCCGATTACAGCGCCATCTATCCATAATTAGAAAAATTGTTTCGAATAAAAGTTGTTTATTTTTATACAAACGATCCAAATCTGCAATAAGAAATGGGGGCTACCACTTAAGATTTTAAAGTAAGCCCCCCACCTCACCTCTGTGGGGGGTCGTGTTGGGAACCATTCGATAGATTTTTTAAAAATATTGATAAAGTGTATTTTGCAGTTTTTCGATATGATGTTTATTTTGCGAAAGATCGCGGGATTTGTATTTAAAATTTTAAATTTACCCCCCCCCCCCTCTCCGTAGGGGTCATGTTTGGTATTTTTCGATAGATTTTTGAAAAACATTGAACACGTAGTTTTTAGTTTTTCAATCTGACGTTCATTTCGCAAAATATTCGCTTTTTTTTTGTGAAACTTTTTGACTCACCCATTTCCGTACACCCCGCTCAAATCGTCATATTTTTGAAATATAGACTCTTTTGCATGTACTTAACTTACCTAATCTTAATCTGACAATTTCGAGTATTTTTAAGGATAGATTTTTTTTCGGGCCCCCCTGAACGAACCCCCCTGTGTTAAGAGACCATAGATGGTGGAGGTACATCTGCAGGGTACAACGTTTCTCCCCATATGATAATCTGACGCGCTCGAGTAACTGTAAAAATCCCCGCTTGGGCTCCCCTACCATTATTTGTGTCGCCGGAAAGCGAAAAGGTAGTTCCCGAAATGTTCGCAAACTGTGGCTTATTCCACATAAAATAGTAAATTGCATAAGATGACACAAGAAAATATTTTCAGAATATGTAATAACAAAATAAGATGTAGTAGAAGTACAGGACAGAGACATGATTATCTACAATTGCTAAACGTTCGTATGTTTCCTCTGGGTCGTCAAAATGAAAAATTTTAACAAACAATAACCGCGCCTCAAACGCGCGGCGCTCACACGGCGCGGAGTTCGCGGCGCGGATATGTATTTCCGCCTTTACGTCAACGTGCGTCGCTCATAGACTAAACCATAGTAAAACTGCAGCAGTTTGGAGAAAGCAAAATTACGCACCACTTGAAGGTACAGAGATGATGTTCTAGAAAACACGTTTTACAATAAAATAGATTTTCGGCAAGGTATGAAATACCGCATGTCAATGGTTAAGGGTTAAAGCAATGAATTAGCTAACTTCTCTTTTTTTTGCAAACTAAAATCACCGAATAAACATCATTTTTTTTCTTCTTTTATGGCCTTGGGAACTGCGCCCATTAAGCCAACAACATTTCTTAAAATCAACGCCTGACCATACACCAAGACCATTACGAATCCAATCAAACAATCAAGGGTAGGGAAGGGAAAAAAACTTTTCGCAACCAGGTCGTTCAGGGTGACTAACCACAGACTAAGACTTAGTCTGTGGTTAGTCACCCTGAACGACCTGGAAGTTAAAAGTTTTTTTCCCACCCACAGTAGGAATACGGGGTACTAAATAAACATCTTGCTATATAAATATTATATTGACTTAAATCCTTGAATAAATTCTTATAATAAATAATTTATATTTTGTTCAATATACGAAAGCATTAAATTTCATCATTCAAATAATTTAAAATTATTAGATTAAAAGACATACTCGCTTACAATGTATAAATATTCCAGTAGCTCCGCAAATAGCAAAAAATTCTCAACACGAGCTATTTGCACAATATCAGTTTCATGGTACTTATATAGAAAATAGTTGCCATCTTTTTTTGTTCTCCTTTTTTATCCTTTACATAAAAACATGAATTCGCATGGGAAACTTTTATTGCCTTATACGTTGCTCATGTGATATTTGTAAATAAATATGTTAAATGTCAAATGTTATGTTCTATATTTGGAAGTCACTGTTTTTGAGATATTCTACCCTTCTTTGTGTAAATTTCGTATGCTCATTGCTCATTTATTGTTAGTTTTTTTATCATATTTTTGGTTCTTTATCTATAAAATTTTTAATTCTAGGTTGCTATAATTAAGGACCGCAAGGACGAAACACAAGTTTAGAGACGTGGCAAAGAGAATGGACAGCCGAGGTCGAAAAGGCAGCCAGGACGAGATCTCTTATTCCGGATGTAGTAAGGTGGTACGATTGCAGGCACAGGCGCGTCAATTACTACTTTACACAGTTCTTGACGGGACATAAATCGTTCAGATCATATACCTATCGTATAAAGAAGACCGCGGACGATTATGCCCCGAGTGTGGAGTGGTGGATGACGCGCAACATGTCGTATTCGTATGTCCGGCATACCGTGCGGGACGTACCGAGCTGCAGCTGGGTCTGGGGTCTCCTCTAGGCGAGCTTCACGAGCTTATGGATAAAGCTATCAATAGCAAGAATGACTTCGACCTGGTCATTGTCTTTGTTACCAAAACAATGAAGCACTAAGAGGAAAAAGAGAGGCGACTGCAAGCGGGATGACCCTTATTATTTATTTTTTAACGTGTTTGTGTCGTACTGGGCGGCCAGTGGGGGAGGACCTTTTACATCCAGCCTACCCTGGCAAATACAAAATTTTTTATATACGTTTTCCATTATTTCTCATAATTTATGATGTACGTATTAATTTATGATGAATGAGTACACTAGAGTAAGTGTAAGTAAATGAAAACATGAATGCTTGGAGTTACTCGTAACTGCCGACTGGTATTTTCTTGCTAGTTTCATGCTGGATGGGGGGGCACCCCGGTTGCCTCACCCGCACATGGGTTGCACGGGACGGTCGTCTTCACTGGCCAGTCTTTTGCGAGGTGTGTGTGGGACGGGGCAGCTAGGAGGTCACTTGTTCTGGGGAACAGAGGGGGAGCTGGGAGTAAGGTCGACGGGTTAGTGTATATACTCGCTAAGGGTGGTCCCAGACCCGTCGGCTCGAGAAAGATGGGATGAGTTTAGTTGGTAGGCGATCCGGCACGGTGAAGCGTGTCGGATTGAATCCAACTCACATAGGACACCTTCTCAGACGGTCTTTAGAAGATTCTCTCCTCCCAAAAAAAAGGTTGCTATAATTGATACTTTCCCTTATATCTCATTATTTATAAAGGGTGTCCCAAAGTTCAGGAAATATTTGAATTTGTCTTCGCTTGTACAGTAAAGGGTTAACAACAACAGCATAAAACGGTTTGACAGCTCTGCTGCTAGTTTGGGGTTAGTAAAAATAATGTAGCATTGTACGAGGGAAGAATGAGTATTTAGGGTTGAACAATGTTTTAAAACTAGGCAATGAAAATTGGAAGGTCACAGTTCGAAAATTTTGTACACAATTTGTTAGGTATTAGTCTCATTTTTATATTATTTTTGCTTATTGTTTAACTTTAAAAAAACAAAATATTTTATTTTGTAGAAAAAAATAACACTTTTTACTGTATAAAACCTAAATAAAACAATCTATTGAAATGTCATGATACCAAACTTTGGTGCCTGTGAGGCGCCATGCGAGCTTTTATGTATGTAAATAAAAAATGCCAGATTTAGCCAAATCAAGATTTAAGATGTAATATGATTTGTACAAAAATAACATTAGGTAGGTATGTTACGTAAGACATTACCTAATAATTTATTCAAATATATAACTATTACTATAATATACACTATACACATCCGAAAAGCCTATGGATATTTTTATAGCATAATAAAATTAATAAAAATCATTTATTAAATACAGTTGCTCATTCTTTAAATTTTTGTGAGTAAAACAAAACGGTAAACGTCATTACGAATATTTGAGAACGTTTTTAACAGCAGATGAAAAAACTACGATTTGTGCACGGCAGTAAATACTCTGGTAGTTTCGATTCTGTTCGTGCTATAAAATTGTTGTCTAGTTAGTGCATTAACAATACTGGTTTTTATCATACGACGACCTCACCTAACTTTGGATGAAATAAATAGAGCAGTAGGTCTTAATAAATGTGGAATCCAGCTGAGTAAAGCAACTGAGGGCATGGAAGTCTCCCAAAGTGTTATAATTCGATTTTGTGACGTTTTTGTGCACTTAAAATCTAGCCGAAAGTTATCCAGGACGTAAGTGCGCTATAACTTCAGCTCAAGGCAGCTTTTTTAGTGTCAACCGCTAAAAGACAACTAACCAATACATCACCTGGATCGGATAGCGACTTGCACCCATAACATAACATAGGTTAGTGACAGACCAGGTAACCATAGGCCGTGATACTGTAGAAAATTGTCTCCATGAAACCAATCTCAACAATCAAAGGCCACTGAGATGTCCGCCTATCTCCAGAGGCAATCATGCTGCAAAATTAGAGTGGAGTCAAGAATATCAAAATCTGAATTCGAATGATTCGGTTATTTTTACGAATCTAGGACGATTTGGATTTCATTCAGATTCTCCTCAAGTAAGTGTATGGATACGATCTGAAAACGTAAAACGATTAAGACATATCCAGGAAATTGACACACGCAGAGCTTGTACAGTAATGGTATGGAATGGAATAGGCCTCGTGTAGACCTAGTCATTTAGTACTTCTAGACTTCATTTAGTAATTTCTCTTGTTTTGGTATCATTATAACGTCAGCTATTTTTCTATAGAGTTGGGATATATCTCAATCTAAATGCAACTTCCGAGACTTCTGGAAAATTCACGCTTTTTTGCGTGAGTCGTGTATTCGTGGAATGACCCATACAATCGGTTCATAACATTCTACGACGTCTTACGATTCCCAATCGCCATTGTTCTCGATCGTAGCACATGTCTTCGTTCCAGCCTCCTTCTCTGATTTCTCTATGAATTCCTTCTATCTAGCTTTTCCTAGGTCTTCCTCTTTTCCGTCGTCCTTGTGATTCCCATCGCAGCACTTGCTTGGGTAATCGGTTTTCTTCTATACGTTGTACGTGGCCACACCATCTTAGTTGCTTTGTTTTTATTGTCGTCCATTATTGTATGCTTTACATCCATTATCTCCGATATTCTTGTATTTATGATTTTATGTATTCTTGATATACCAGCAGTTCTTCTCCAGAAGTCCATTTCAGTTGTTCCGAGCATATTTTCAGATTTTTCTTTTAAGCGGCCAAACTTTGCTGTTATATGTTATAATGCTCTTAACAATGCTGTTAGAGATGTTATGTTTATTTTCTTTGAAGATACTTTGATCCCATAGGATTTTGTTCAATAATGCGATAGCTTTCCTTCCTTGTGTGCACCTTTCTTGGATATTCTTGTCCAATGTTCCGTCTTGTGTAATTTTAAGACCCAGGTATTTATATTCCTGACAGTGATTAATAGTTATTTCATTTTCCAACGCTAGATCCTGCTGTATACCTCCAACGCACATATATTCCGTTTTCTTGGTATTCACTTCTAAATACCAGATTCGGTACTCTTCTATGATTTTGCGGGATATTACTCATAATAAAACTTACTTAAAGGATATTACTCATAATAAAACAGTAAGGTAAAGCAAGTAGTTGCATAATTAACATTGCATTGTATATGGGCAAATTATTAATATTTTCCTATTCGTCCTGTCAGAACGGGCCTCGTGTTTCCAGACCGCTTTCTTACATCTGTTGGCTACACTCAACGAAAAGGTATGTAATACCAGTAAAAACGTTAATTCAGGCAACAAAGGCAATACTTAAAATTTGTCCAATTCTTGGTTTTATTGGAACAACAAAGCGATGTTCATCAATTCATTATTTTCGTTAGTTGAGCCAATGTATTACGTTTATTGAATGGATGAACATTAATTGTGAATACCATAATATCACTTTATTGATATTACGAACTCCGTTCGTTAAGTCAACGAACACTATTTATTGAAAATAACAACGTTGTTAATTGACCGACGAAGATTATTCGTTGTGTCAATAACAGTGTTATTTCTCCTAACGTATTTCGTTTATTTCTACAATTGTTTCCGTTTATTCTTACAATTAATTCTGTTCATTCCCACAATAAACACGGTTATTTTTACAAGCAATTATATTCATTCTTACAATCAGTTTCGTTCATTGCTACTATGAACGTATTTTATATTAATAATTACTGAATGCATTAGCCCAATGTATGATATTGATTAATAATAATTTTTTAAATCCCCTTTTTTGTCCTAAACCTAATGGACTTTACACTGTGTGATTTCTCATAATATGAGAAATCATATCATTTCACTTATACAGTGCGCTGGAATAAGTGTTACACTCCCCCTGCCCCTTATTAACTTATATATTTGTAGTACGTAAGCAAAACGTTCGGACAGGTCGATTTTTAAAATAATCAAAGTATATTATAACATCAATGTTTCGAACTTTACACGATCCCTCTTTAGGTGACAGGCATTGGTGACAGGCTTTGATTTTTTTAAATAGGAAAGTACATCATGTGATCGCTCATTTAAAAACGTTTGAAATAGTGATCCCAAAAATGTATAACACTTTAATCCTTTTTGAAAGCGCACGTGCAAAATTTTGATCGAATTCTTTTTAAACGCCTTAATTTTTTTGGTATCCTGAAAAAACTAATAAATATTTTTGAAGAATTTAAACGCAGAATAAAAGATTACATTATTACCGAGGGCTAAATATCCCTTAGAATCAACCAGAAGTTTCTTTTTAATGGTATATTTGAAATTAAAAATCATACTAAATTTTCTCTTTTTCACCCCTGTGGCTTATTAAAATAATCATTATAGAAGTTCTCAGGGACTTCGGACCCTCGATAATACTGTAATATTTTATTCTGCGTTTAAATTTTTTCACAAGTACTAATTAGTTTTCTCAGGATTCGAAAAAAATTTAAAAATAATTTGACCGAAATTTCACGATAATAGACACACGAAATAAAATTATTATTCGGCACTTCGGCAGAGGTAACAGCATTGTTTAACAACTAGTTTTTTTAAACAATGATAACACAGAGAAACTAGGGGTATTACGATAAGGAAAAGCCGTTACATTTCAAATGGTCAAACAAAACATTTATTGTCTCAACAACTACGTTTATTGTCAACATGCACGCATTAATTGTGGTTATTAAACGCAGTAGTATGTAGATTGATTAATGCACTAGTTGTCACAACAATCAGTTTACATCTATAAAATAATCATATATTACTCTATATTAACAACATTTTTACATGGTTTTAATGAAATCTGTACGTTGTCACGATAAACCTAGGTAATTGCTTGTCATCTACGAAATCAAGAAAGTGAGCTGCTGCCAGAATTAACATTATTTATTAAATAACGAAACTAAGTTATTGGCTGAATAAATTGAGTGTTATTGATTAATGTACTCTAGTTATTTTTACAATTATTATTCAATCATTGTGACAATAATCAAATATATTCGTCAATGTCTAAAAGTTCGTTGAAACAAAAAATTAAATTGTTACAACGAAATCACACTATATAGAGGTTCCACAGTAAAACCACTCCTCTGTCGGCGCTTTGATCTCAAGAAGTAATACCGGCAGTACGCAATTGGTAATTCACTAGTGGTGGATGCGGGATTTCCGCTAAGTATAAAATCCGTACGTTTCTATGCGACTAGCAATGCGAAAGTGGGGCAAAAGCGACTAAGAATATTGCGCGGTCGCCATGTGCGACTACAGATTTTACTTTTAATTTTTCGGAGAGTGGTTCTACTGTCCCTCTTTATACTGTGACAAAATACTATTCAATAATCACTCTTAATCAATATTACGAACTAAATTTTTTTGAATGTAAAACTTCTAGCTCATGTAGAAAAATGCTCGTCCACATTTTGCACACCACACCTAGTGACAGACTGGCTTGCCAAAGAAGGTAGTGCTGTGTTATGTGAGTTGAATCCCATCAAGCACTGTATAGGACATACTCCAACGAACAATTACTTTACATAAATATTATGGGTAACATATTCACGTTGTTTCGTTTCCGAGAGCTTCTGATATAATAATAATAATAATAATATTAATAATATTTATTGCTTCTTGGAATACAATAAGTCCATAGCAAGAGGTTTGTTCGACAATACAATAATAAAATTTTTTTGAACAAATACGTATAGTGACATGCAGAGATAGTTTAACAAAATAAATAGGTATTAAATGAGTAATACACACATGACAAAATTACATTACAAAGAGACGAATAATAGTGATACAAAAATTACAAGGAGGAGTCCGGTCCTGATAGCAAGCAAATCTTACAGCTTTATATCGGTCCTGACAAATTTATAAATTCAAGTAGTTAAAAGTTGAAATATAATTTAATTTTTACATTGTTTGCAAGATAAAGTTTAAATGTGACAGTGTGTTAAAAAACCAACGATTCTGTGAGTACAAAATTGCATTATTTATATCTAACCATAAAATCAGAAGTTAAAAGGCAATATTTTATCGATTTCAATCCAAATTATCGATTATCGACAACAACTTTTTGCTGATTCAAGTAATTAGGCTGCCGTCTAATTTTGTTAAGAGGCCAGGTCCGGCTTCAGATCCGCTGTTCCAATGCATGTAAATTTTCAACGGGACGATGGCTGAACCGGAATTAGCTACTACTTCACGAAATACACCGACTACGTCATATATCTCTTACTCTCATGCATTAAACAGTTTTAAACATCCTTCAAAAGACCAAGGTATCATACTTTCAACCATACAAGGAATACAAGTTTTCGAATATGTAAAAGCTGTTGGATCAATAGTACAGCCCAAAAACGTTATTTGGGCATCCAGAATCGCAAACAACCGCATCTGCATCTACCTCTCGTCTAAATATATAGTTGACCAATTTCTTAGCTCCCACAAACATGTAATTATTGACGGCAACCAAATTGAAGTAAGAAGATTAATAACTCCTGCCCAGAGATTAATCATATCAAGTGTATGTCCTACTATACCTAATAGCATAATTGAAGACCATCTAAAAACTATGGGTATAAAATCCGTCTCCAACATGACGTTTCTACGAGTAGGCATGCAAGACCCGGAATACCGCCACGTGCTTAGCTTTAGAAGGCAAATCTTCATAAGTCCTTTAGAAAATGCATCGATTCCTGACTCATTCCTAATTTCATTCGACAATACATCATATAGAATATACATTTCCATAGACGGTTTAAACTGCTCCAGATGCAAGACGGTCGGACATCAAGATTCTGACTGTCCTTCTTTATCATCATTAAGTAGTCCAATTAATCAAACGGAAACTGACCATCAAGTGAACGTACTCAACTCTGCCAATAAAGAATATAGCCAACCAGAAGAACAACCACGGAAAGAACACGAAGAAGGTACCCAGACATTAAAGGAACCGAAACTTAACATCACAAAAAATCACGAATTAACATCAGCCACAAACGACCAAACCACTTCCTTACAAACAAACAAAGAACTACAGATTTCGTCACAACCACAAATATCCCAAGATTCAGTAATTGAAAGCGATAGAAAAATCTCTGAAGCTATTCATGTTACTAAAAGACAAATTTCCACTTCTCCCGAAATCCTTGAAAATGACCTACCTCCTCCCACTACTGAAAAACAAAAAAATAAAAAGCCTAAAACTCAAGATTCTATTCCAGATATTCTCAATGAAATTAAAGAAAAAATTGAAAATAGAATCCCTTCCTTCACACTTTCTTTTCATGAAATATGTGATTTTCTGTCAAATTCCCTTCACTCAAAACATCCTGAACTTATTGCTAAAAATTATTCAAATGAAAGCGATGAAATCAAAGAAATTCTAAACTTTATATATTCTCAAACACAAAATAAAAGTTTAAAAAACAATATTACCAGATTGAAGAAGAAACTACTTCTAAGCAGTCTTTCTTCTACTGACGAAACTGACTACGAATCAAGTTCTCAAGTAAATAGTTAAAATGGCCAATAATACATTCATATTACAGTGGAACCTCAATGGTTATTTTTCCCATATAGAATCCATCAAGCTTCTTATAAACGATTATCTTCCTTTAGTCATATGCATAGAAGAAACCCATTTCAAACATCAAAATGTAACATTAAAAAATTATGTTCCTTTTCTAAGAAACCGAGTTACAGATCATTCAAGCGGCGGAACAGCAATTTTCGTAAGGGATGACATAGAGTCAACCGAAATACAACTGCAAACAAACCTGGAAATAGTTGCAGTGTCAGTCACCCACAAAATGAAAATTAATATTTGCAACGTATACTTACCTCATCCTACTGATTTAGATATAACTGAACTAAACAATGTTTTAAACCAAATTCCACACCCAAAAATAATATTAGGCGATTTTAACTGTCACAACAGTACCTGGGGAAGTAACAAAACCGACAAATGTGGTAATCTCTTAAACAATCTCATCGACAATTTAAATTTAGTGTTACTGAACACTGGCAAATCTACTAGGTTCAATTCATACAATGGTACATTTTCAGCTATAGATCTCTCTTTATGCAGTCCGTCGCTAGCTACTTTATTATACTGGGACACATTGGGGTATTTATATGATAGTGATCATTTCCCTATCACAATAAACATAGATACTAATGATATATTGACTTTTCCAATTCACCAAACATGGAAAATAAAGTCAGCTGACTGGGATTTGTATCGAACACTTATAGAAGGACAAACAAACAACTTTAATTTAACCAATACCGCAAACGAAAATCTGGAACTATTTAATAATATTATTATTTCTGCAGCAACAATCGCAGTGGGAAAAACAAAATCTAGTAAAAGGCAGCCAGTTCCTTGGTGGAATAACGAAATTGCGCAAGCACTTACTTTGTCTAAACACGCTTTCAACGTTTATAAGAAACATAAAACTATCGATAACCTTATAATTTTTAAAAATCTCAGAGCAAAAAGCAGACAATTGATCAAGAAAGGAAAACGAGACAGTTGGAAAAAGTATGTGGCTTCAATAAATCCTTCCACTCCCATAGGCGACATATGGAACAAAGTACGCAGAATAAAAGGAACAAAATACTTCCGAGGCATAGATACGCTATCATACAATAACCAAATGCATTCAAACAAGGTAGCTATTCCAGAAATACTAGCAGATATATATGAACTTAATTCTAGTGATTCCAACTATAGCATACCTTTTTTAGAATATAAAAATCTAATGGAATCGTCAAATATACAAATCACCGAGAGCGACAATCCAATAAACAAACCCATAAGTCTTCAAGAATTAGAATTTTGTTTAAGCGCAAAAAATTCGACGCCAGGACCTGATGATATCCACCCTCTTTTCTTACGAAATCTTCCTCTAAATGCAAAACTAATATTAGTTGATATTTTTAATAATATTTTCATTCAGCACGACTTTCCTGATCTATGGTCGCAAGCAACTATAATTCCAATCCTTAAATATAATAAACCAAAAGACGATCCAAATTCCTATCGTCCAATCTCACTTACTTGCTGTACCTGCAAACTTTTAGAAAAAATCCTTAATTATCGTCTTAAATGGTATCTCGAAAACAATAACCTAATAAGTATCAGACAAAGTGGATTTCGTACGGGTAGATCCACAACAGACAATCTAATAACCCTTGAATCAGCTCTACATGAATCTTTTCTGCACAATCAAAAACTTATTGCCGTATTTTTTGACATAAGAAAAGCTTTTGACACAACATGGAGACATCTTATACTAAAAACACTTCAAGAATGGAATGTCCAAGGGCATATGTTGTCGTTTATTAAAAATTTTCTAGAAACACGAACTTTTCGAGTTAGAGCCAATGGATTCACATCTTCCAGACGAGTACTGCAAAATGGCACTCCACAAGGATCTACTTTAAGTCCTACACTCTTTCTGATTGCAATAAATAGTAATATACATCAAATAAAGCTGCCTGTATTTACTAGCCTATATGCAGACGACTTAGTCATTTATCTAAAAACAAATAATGTAACTCTGGGATCACATATATTGCAAACGGCCTTACATACAATTGAAAACTGGTCGCAAAACACGGGTTTTATATTTTCTGGCGAAAAGACACGTTATTTAATTTTTAGCAAAAGGAAAGACTATCCTAATATTCAATTAACACTTAACGGAGTTATGCTGAAGCAGTCAGAAGAAATAAATTTCTTAGGACTTTCTTTTGAACGTGACTTAAAATGGAAAAACCACGTAACGAATCTGCAACGTTCTTGCCAATCCAGAATTAACCTACTAAAAATGCTGTCAAATACCTCTTGGGGGGCTGATACAACAACTTTACTTAATCTATATAGATCATTAATAAGAAGTAAATTAGACTACGGCTGTTTATGCTACGATACTGCTAACAAAACATCTTTAAAAAAACTTGACTACATTCAAAATACGTGCTTGAGATTGGTTTTAGGTGCCACAAGAACTAGTCCAGTAAGTAGTTTACAAGTTCTGGCTAATGAACTCCCTTTAAGCCAACGAAGGCAACTTCTATCACTGAATTACGTTGCCAGAATTTCAGCAAACAAAAGCAACGTAACCTACTCAACAATATTCTACAGAACAAATATATCTTCTGATCATTACGAAAACATTGCAAGAAATATGCTACCATTTCTTGAGCGAACAAAACGTATTGGTTTTAATTTAGAACAGTTCAGTCTCACTATACCCATTCATGTAAATTTTCCTCCCTGGATGATCAAACCTCCAAAAATAGATATGTCTCTAAAAGATCTCCCTAAACATTCCACACATCCTTTCCTTATCCAGCAAGCTTTTAAAAATTTAATTTCCAAATACCCAACAACTCATCGAATCTTCACTGATGCTTCCAAATGTGATGAAGGACATGCTGCAGCTTATATCTGCGGAAACATCAAGTCTACCGTACGAATCCCAACAAATTGTTGTATATATACCGGAGAACTTACAGCAATTCACCAGGCAATGAAAAAATGTGGTTCTATCCATGAAAGCAAATTTGTGATTATCACCGATTCAATGAGCGCATTACTTGGGATAAAACAGCTATATACAACTCACGCTATTCTTCTCAAAATCAAAGAAGAATTATCTTATCTACAGAATCAACAGAAAGATATTTTCTTCATCTGGGTACCTTCCCATATGGGAATAATTGGCAACGAGGAAGTGGACTCTCTAGCAAGCAATGCAACTACCGACCAAAGTATTTCTATCACAGATCAAATACCTTGGACTGATCACAAAGTAAATATCAAAGGTCATGTCCACAGAACGTGGCAAACTACTTGGGATCAGACTAACAACAAACTAAAAGAATGCCTAAGTCAAGTAGGAACTAAACTCATGTTACCAAGTAATAGAAAAGACCAAGTCATCATCAACCGACTCCGAATAGGACATACGTTACTAACACACAAGCATATCTTCAACAAGGAGGCCGCTCCGATGTGTACCAATTGCAACACGCAACTGACAGTGAAACATATAATTATCGAGTGTCCAGTGTACCAGAAAGAAAGGATCGCGTGTGCTCTTAGTGACAATATTAAAAGTGTACTGACTTCAAACCTAAACTCCTTATTAAATTATCTCAAAATGACTAAACAATACACCAGATTGTAAAGCATTTTTATATAATAATATGTATCTTACTGTTTGTGTATGTCCCCCCGCTAATAACCCTTAGTGGTTAATGCGGGTTTATTTGTGTAAATAAAAAAAAAATAAAAAAAAAAAAAAAAAAAAAAAAATTACAAACAAAAAAAAATGTAAACATATATACAGGGTGTAACAAAAATGGAGGTCATAAACTAAATCACATATTCTGGGACCAAAAATAGTTCGAATGAACCTAACTTACCTTAGTACAAATATGCACATAAAAAAAGTTACAGCCCTTTGAAGTTACAAAATGAAAATCGATTTTTTCAAATATATCGAAAACTATTAGAGATTTTTTATTGAAAATGGACATGTGGCATTTTTATGGCAGGAACATCTTAAAGAAAAATTATAGTGAAATTTGTGCACCCCATAAAAATTTTATGGGGGTTTTGTTCCCTTAAACCCCCCCAGACTTTTGTGTAAGTCTCAATTAAATTATTATTGTGGTACCATTAGTTAAATTCAGTATTCTTAAAACTTTTTTGCCTCTTAGTATTTTTTCGATAAGGCAGTTTTTATCGAGTTGAGGCTTATTTTTTAATATGTTTAAATAAAAATTTTATGGGGGCTTTGTTCTTTTAAACCCCCCAAATGTTTGTGTACGTTCCAATTAAAATATTACTGCGGTGCCATTAGTTAAACACAGTGTTTTTAAAAGTTTTTTGCCTCTTTGTCTTTTTTCGAGAAGGCACCTTTTATCGAGATGTGGCTTCATTTTCAATTTGGTTCAAAATCTACCTAAAAATATAAATCATAAATAAATTTTCATATTATTACTAAGTCTCCATAATAGTACTTAACCATATACAAATATGTGGTGGAGTTGACAAATACTCAAAATATTTTGATAAAACTGACTTTTCGAAAAAGTACTAAGAGCCAAAAAAGCTTTAAAAACATTGTGTTTAACTAATGGTACTACAATAATAATTTAATTGGAACGTACACAAAAGTTTGGGGGGGTTTAAAGGAACAAAACCCCCATAAAATTTTTATGAGGTGTCCAAATTTCACTATAATTTTTTCTTAAGATGCTACTACCATAAGAATACCACAAGTCTATTTCCAATAAAAAAATATCTAATAGTTTTCGACATATTGGAAAAAATCGATTTTCATTTTGTAACTTCAAAGGGTTGTAACTTTTTTTATATGCACATTTGTACTAAGGTAAGTTAGGTTTAATCAAACTATTTTTGATCCCAGAATATGTGATTAAATTTATGACCTGTATTTTTGTTACACCCTGTATAAATAAACGGTAAATATAGAATTGCACATTGGAACTTATATGAGAATAATTATTCATTTAAGATAAACGCTCTGAGTTTTAAAATGTTCCATATGTACCCCGCAATGATTTTAGCGTTGTTGGGAGTGAGATTATCAAGAGCATTTAATAGTGAATCCATGCTTTGAAAACAAACAACTACTGGTTTCATAGTGCTATAGATAGGACAGTTAAATAGAAGGTGATCAATAGTTTCGAGTTGTCTTGTGTTACAGGCAATGCAAATATTATCTGGATCGATAGAATAGTAACATCCCTTATAGGTGAATGAAATTCGAAATTTATTACACAGTCTCAGTTGGGTTATAGTCCGCGTGACTGTATTGACAGTTTAAGTAATAGGTAAGGGTTTGGGGTTCTATATACTTTAAATGTAGGGTAGAAAGACAGAAAAGAAGACCTCTGAGATAAAGTTATGTCCATTTCATGCAATTTGTTATAAAATTTTAGCAGTAACATTTTCTTATTTTTATTAAGCGAAGTAAGACTGAGATTAATCCATATATCTGTACAATCAATGAAATCAAACATACCTTTAACCTGTGCTGCCCAATTATATGCTTCATCTGCTAAACCTACTAATCGTAGTTGTTGATTGTAACAAAGTTTGGGATAACGTTTATCGTCCATAAGCAGAATTTTTTGTAACCAACTCAAAGTCATTTTAAAAAGATTATACGAATATTTTACACGTCCCGTTTCTAACCGCGTTGCATAGTCAGGGGTGTTTTCTGGGAGTAACAGAATTCGTTTTAAATAAGTAGTTTGTACTTTTTCGAGAGCTTCAGTGTATCTAAGTGCCCAAACGGGAGCGCAGTTTGACATCACACTCAATGCCAGTGACTCAAAGAGTTTGATTATTGGTGACCACGAGTCTATTTTACTAGATGTTAAAATTGGAAGAATTGATTCAACTGCTTGCTTGGCTTTATCGATGGTTGTATACGACATTTCGCGAAAAAGTGATGATTTAGTAAATGTCACTCCCAAATAGTTGTATGCATTGGTTGAGATCACTGGATTATTGTTGTAAAAAAATTAATCTTGTTTGTTAGAGTGCTTCTGATATAAGAATCGGTAAATGTACTTCAACAGGGTATCAACAATCTCATTTTGTCTATGAACGACAAATGTAGAGCCGTAATAAACCAGGGTAGATACCATACTTTGTATTAATTTTGTTTTTTTATGACTCCTGTATTCTGTGATGACCTAAATCTTTTTTTTTTAATTATACTTGAAGGCATTCCCGTTGGTTTTGATATTTGAACAAATTTTGTTGTAGACTAAGAACTACTAATCCGTACAAACCGATTATTACTTAATTGATGGATTCGGCCGTCCGTTACTTGATGGAAGTTCATTTTATCTAACACTAAAACACTAAAAACGTTTGTTTTCTATACTTCCACAAAATTTATTAAAACTATGTGATTACAGCGGTTTCGGCAGAGTGCCTTTCTCAAGTCATATAGTTTACAATGTGTTTGCCTTTTTAAGTCTTTAACTGAAGAGGTTGAGGAGTGGGGAGCTGTTTGTCTCGAATTGGTCATTCAGAATTATATCTGTATTTTTCAATTTATTGATTTACATAGATTCAAAAAAATATAGCTTAAGGCCTTTTTTTTGAATATGCAGAGTTTAAAACTCTTCATTGAAAGACTGATTATGACCTATAAGGTGAAGTGCGTATGTAGAAGTGTCTGTTTTTCTATTGTTGAAAGCCCTTTTGTGTTCTGCTATCCGTTTGTCAAAGTTTCTGCCATTTTGACCGATGAAAGTTTTCGGATAGTCACCACAAGTTAGTTTGTATACACCACTTTGTAGTTGCTTTCTCTTTCAGCTTTTATTGTTCTTAATATATTTGCTTAAGTTGTTGTTAGTTCTGAAAGCTGGTGTTATTTCTTTCTTTTTTATGTATCTGAGTATTTTTGTTGTTATCTTGCCAGAATATGTGATAGAGCAGAAGGTAGTGGGTTCTTTCTGTGGTGGTGGATACGCTAATTTCAGGGTTTCTTATGGAGTTTTGGTTTAAAATTTTGTTAACTGTTTGTTCGTTATAGCCATTGTTTACTGCAATTTGTTTAATAATGTTTAGTTCTATCTCGAAATTATTTTTATCATGGGAATTTCTGTCAGTCTATGTATCATGCTGTGGTAGGCTGCTAATTTGTGTTGTGTACAATGGGATGATGAATTGTGTATAGTTGTGTCAGTATGGGTAGGTTTATAATATACGGAGAACTCATGTTTGTTGTGTAGTCTGGTAATCGTTACTTTTAGAAAGTTTATGGAATTATTCTGTTCTGTTTCTATTGTAAACTCAATATTACTATGAAGTGAATTAATGTATGATAGAAATTGGTAAAATTGTCTGTTAGTTCCTGTAAAGTATACGAGTATATGATCCACGTATCTCCACAAATATAAGAACTGTTTAAATACGGGATGTTTAAAAATTGTTGTTTTAAGTTGGTTCATAAATATATCTGATAGCAATGGGCTTAGAGGATTACCCATAATAAGTCCTACACTGTTGTTTGTCAATATCTAAACATCCCGTATTTAAACAGTTCTTATATTGGTGGAGATACGTGGATGATATACTAGTATGCTTTAGAGGAACTAACAGACAACTTGACCAATTTCTATCATACATTAATTAAATTCATAGTAATATTGAGTTTACAATAGAAAGAGAACAGAATAATTCCATAAACTTTCTAGATGTAACGATTACCAGACTACATAACAAACATGAGTTCTCCGTATATCATAAACCTACCCATACTGACACAACTATACACAATTCATCATCCCATCCTACACAACACAAATTAGCAGCCTACCATAGCATGATACATAGACTGACAGAAATTCCCATGACAGAAAATAACTTCGAGATAGAACTAAATATTATTAAACAAATAGTAGTAAACAATGGCTATAACGAACAAACAGTTAACAAAATTTTAAACCAAAAACGCCATAAGAAAGCCCTGAAATTAGTATATCCACCACCACAGAAAGAACCCAGTACTATCTGCTCTCTCACATATACTGGCAAGATAACAACAAAAATAGCCAGATACATAAAAAAGAAAGGAACAACACCAGCTTTTAGAACTAACAATAACTTAAGTAAATATATTAAGAACAATAAAAGCCGAAAGAGAAAGCAACTAAAGAGAAAGCTTTTGGTGACTGTCCGAAAACTTACATCGGTCAAACTGGCAGAACCTTTGACAAACGGATAGCAGAACACAAAAGGGCTTTCAACAATAGAAAAACGGACACTTCTACATACGCACTTCACCTTCTAGATCATAATTATTCTTTCAATGAAGTGTTTCAAATTCTGCATATTGAAAATAAAGGACTTAAGCTATCTTTTTTAGAATCTATGGAAATTAATAAATTGAAAAATACAGATATAATTCTGAATGACCAACTCGAGTCAAACAGCTCCCCACTCCTTAACCTCTTCAATTAAAGACTTAAAAAGGCAAACACATTGTAAACTATATCACTTGAGAAATGCCGAAACAGCTGTAGTCACCTAGTTGCACTAAATTTTGTGAAAGTATAGAAAAAAAAAACGATTATTATTTGTCTGAAAAAATAATAGAAGAAATTAGATCTGTTTCTAAAAATATCCCTAGACTTTTCCGATGTGTGTATTTTTTTATCCAATGGTACGGCACTGCTTTTTAACATAAGAACCTTGTACTCAGTATAAAATATAATTCACCTTTTGTTTTGAAATAGCAACATTTTGAGGATGAGCAAACAACTAAAATGTACATCCGCAAGGATATGACAAGGTAATTTCAAATCTTTAAATAATAATTGAAGGATTTATTCCTATGTCATCTAACGCTAATAAAAAATCATTAGATAATCTTAGTAAGATCTTTGAGAAAACCACAAACAGGATTATCAAGCAAGAAACAGAACAATTAAATATAATAAAAGTGAATGCGGATATACGTTTACTTGAGATCTTTACGTGTTTAAAATCTGTTAATTTTTTGAGCCTAGTTATATTAAAAAAATACTACGGCGTAAAAAAATAAAAAAAGAGAAAAATTTGAAAAAGATGTTTCAAAGTCCTTTCAAAATTTAGGAAAAGAACAGGTGACAAAACAAATAGTCAAAACTAAACAAAAAAAAAAAAGAATTTGTGTGTAATTTTCAACAAAATAAATATAATTTAAACAGTTTATTGGTATTTTATTTAAATACTAAATTAATTTTAATACTTACTGCCTTCCAAAATTTTTTATTAAAACAATACCAAAACTTTAAAGAAAAAAGAATAATATGTGTATTTTGTACGCACGTAAGAAGTTATACTTCTATATGATTCCAACGATATTAATATGTACTTGATAAGGTTTATTTATATTTTATTTAAATATTAAACTAATTTTAATATTTACTACTTTCCAAAAAATTTTATTAAAACAGTACCAAAAATTAAAAAAATGAAATAATAAAACACACACAAACACATTGAAAAATGCCACAAAGGAATGATTTCTGAACAATAATTGTTGCCAAAAATTTTAACCAAATACGCATTTTCTGAAAAAAATTATATAACAAATATACTTACAATCATAAAATGTATAAAAAAAAAATAAAAAAATAAAAACTTGCATCGGGATTCGAACCCGCGTTTATTCGGGTGTTTAGGATTTGAAGTTGAAGCCTCTACTCATTTTGCCACCTACACGTACCTCTCATGTGCAAAGATAGGACAACTGAACGTTTTACTGTTTAACAGATCTGAATTTATTCAAATTAGTTTGATTTTTGCGGAATTAAAATATTAAAATTCAACAAAACATATAGTAAGAACACAATATATTAGATGAATATTGGTAACAATTTTGTTGGTAATCAATTTATGTAAATCAAAGCATTACCTACTAGATAGATACATACATTTTCCAAATAGGTAAGTACCTATGTAATTTTTCATTACAATACTGAAACATTTACAATAATTATGTATCTGTTGCTTTTAAAAACTATATAAAAAGGTATTATAAACTTGCTTTTTTCTCTCTCCTCACAACAATAAAAACTAATATACACAACATTTGTTTACCCATAACCGACATATTAAACAATTGTTGACAGGTCATTGTAATTACCCAATCAGAGCCCGTATAACGTCTGAGCTGCGCTCAGGACCAAGACTTTTGATAAATTCGCGCACATATAAATTTATTCCCAGCGCTCTTAAAGAAGTATAACATCAAAAAAATTTGCTTATCAGTCTCACGTGGAGCAACATTGCTGTGGACTGTAACGAATGGAGAAGTTTATTGAGGGAGGCGGACATTCAAAATAGTAATTACAAATAAAAAATTTTAAATGGACTATACACAGCAAAACGAATGAGTGGATAGATGCAGCACATATAAACAATCCAAACAGAGCAGGACATAAAGAAGTACAAAAAACTTAGCAAGAATGTTAAAAAAAAAGGAGCCTATTTTACACTAAATAGGAAACGTATTGATAAAGGAAGTAGGAAACAGTTTGTCAATGATTATTTAACATAATTGTTGCATTTCATCATTTAATATTACAAAGTAATCAAAAATGTTAATTTCCTATTAAGTTCACTCGTGATGGTCTCACTGCGTCTATTATATAAATAATATTTAAAAAGATAATGCGACAATGGTTTTTTCACATTTTTTAAGAAAGAAATGTAGCAAAAAAGTAATTAAATATTATTACATATTATAAAAAACCTTGTATTGGCATATCTCAATTAAATAATATTTTCTCGTAATTTTTCCCATAAATTTTTAATATACTTTTCTGTACCTAGGGGTATAAAGGAAAAGCAGCTTTATGACTGAATAAAAATAAATATATTTGTTTTTATATTGTAATAAAAATAATTACATACAGACGAAAAAATAGGAATTCGCTTGTGCCCAAACACCGTTAAGATCACTAGATGATAGATAATAATATAGACTGTACTAACGTAAATATCATCACTAGATTATAGATCAAATTATTATGTGCTAAGTTCATTTTATCTAACAATAAATACTACTTTTGTTTTAAATACAGCCACAAAGTGCATTAAAAATTAACGTCACTACAGCTGTTTCGGCAGAGTGTCTGTTTCTGATTATGAATTTTTTCTATGCGTCTACAGTTTATATTCTTTAACTGAAGACGTTTAGGAGTTACAAAAACAGATTCTAGGTACACACTTCATCTTCTAGTCCATAATAATAATAATTTTTATAATAATTCTTATTATGACCAATTTCAAATTTTCCATATCTAAAATAAAGGCATTAAGCTATCTTTAGAATTAGAATCCCATCAGTTGGCGCTACAGCCATTTATGAGCCTTGGGCTGCCTCAAAACATTCTTCCAACCTTTTCGGTCGAGTGTCTGTCTTCTCCATCCCCTTCTCCAATCTCCCTTAAATCTTCCTGCACATCATCCAGATAACTGAGTTTAGGTCGCTTCCCTTATTTTTCTTCGGTCTATTTAGGATAGTTATTTAACAGAATCACTTTAATCTATTCCCATAACGGTGGCTCACCCATCTCAGGCGGTTTATTTTGATGGTTTTCTCGATATCTTCATCACCAAAAAGTCTATATTATAGTTCGAGACTATATGTTCACAGATCCTGTTCGTTAACTCCGCCATATAATATATGTTTGTCAATACTTTTCTTTTATTATTGTTTTGTATTATTATTGTGTATTATTGTTTTATACAGTTTACAAATATTTTTAAGCAAGTGTATAGTTACAAATTTGCATAACTTTCAAATCAGATATATTATAGTGTTGCAAATCTTAAGATTGTACGATATATCAATATTTACCAATACTATAATCCACCACTTATTTGAATACTTCACAACAACTAGAGCAGATTTAACAAAATTTCGAAAGAGTCGTCATCTGAAAACAGATAATAAATATGAACATACTCAGAATATAGAGTTTTATACCGTTTGAATCTGTTGTAACCAGTATAGGCCTGGATACTGCGTGCCAAAAAAAGTTGATCAAAAGCAAGCTGAAAATTTGTAAATAGCTTAACGGTGTCTAGTCGGACGAACTTTGATGTACGGGAACACTGGAACAGGGAAAGTTTTAATTGTGGAACAGTTTAAAAATTTGGAACGTCAGATTACGAAAACATCCCATGTACGTTGTCGGACAGAACATCCAATTGATTTCTTACCCTTTCGTTAAAATCTCATGCAAAAATCAGACTGCTATTACTAACCAACATGATTCCTGTCATTTGAGATGTTCTTCGTGTTCCACTCATTAAATTGCCCAGTTGGTGATAAATACCAGTCTGATTTTTGCATGAGAGTTTAATGAAATAATAACAAATCAATTGGAAGTTCTGTTCAACAAAATACATGGAACGTTATCGTAGTCTGACGTTCCAAATTTTTAACCTGTCCCACAATTAAAACTTCCCCTGTTCCAATGTTTCCATACATCAAAGTTTGTCCGACTAGACACCGTTAAGCTATTAATCAACTTTTTTTTGGTACGCGGGATCCAGGTGTAGTAGGGAAGGCCGGGGTTTAAATTGCCGAGGGTCTTCTTCTTCAAGTGGCCGTCCGTTGCGAACGTTGGCTATTAACATGGCGATTCTAATCTTGCTTGCGGCACTTCTGAATAGTTCGACTGATGTGAGCCCAAACCACTTCCGCAGATTTTGGACCCACGAGTGTCTTCTCCTGCGTGGCCCTCGTTTAGGCTCGCTGCAAATTGAACCTAAGCCAGACACAACCTGCGCCGGCGGGACGAGTGACCCGTGTTTTTATTTTTCTAGCGTGCCGCATATTGAACACAACCCAACCCAACCGTTGGCTATCGACGTGGCGAATAGAGATGGGGGGCAAAATCAGTGCGGACATGTAACGGTTACTTTTGATACCAGTTCTTTGTGGTACTGAGTACAAATACTGATTACAAAATACTGATGTATCTGATCCTTGTACTGAATTGAGTAGGCAACTTAAAATCGGTATTTCCGTACTTGTAACTAGTAAAGTTTTAAAAATATGTTACACGTCCCTAGTAGTCGTAGCGGTATGACTTTCGAAAACATCGAATTTGATCATAAGCGGGTGCATAAAAAGATACCTTACACTGAGTATTTTATTTCTGCACATAATACCTACATATTTAAAATAATCTCTCCCCTACAGCTCGGTCATAACTCATATTCCTCAATTTACTGCTCGGATCACAATCATTTACAATTACTCCAGGATCGCAATCATTTACAATTACTGCAGGTCATAATAATTCATAATCCCTCCCCTACTGATCGGTCATAAAAAATAACACTATCTGCATATTTCGTTTTTAATTTTTAACCATAAAAAATGTAACATGTAATAAACAAAAATGTAATATGCCGACAAGTTGAAATTGAGGCTAATACGATATTTTTATCGATCACGGTTTTAAGTAACATGAATAATTTTTCACCTTATTTTTCTAATAATGTGTTTTTTTAAAGGTAGAGCTTTGATTGTTAATTTCGTATCGCCGCTTATTTAGTCTACCAAAAGTTATCAGAATTTAATGACAAAGGCAACGCAGTTTTCACTCGGGGTGTTAACTATGCTAATATTTTTATTTATCATAATTAATTGTACTTAGGTACCATCCGTATTCATTTCAGGTAAGTCCATTTCGCAAACAAAAACAAGTAAAAATAAACATTTGGCGGTGAGTCACGCGTCCCATGGCCCAAAAAAACTGTACGCCGATGACAAACGTTCCCAAGCGAGACCTGCGAACGAATGCACTGATAGTAAGATGCGCAAAACTGTCTAGGCAGTTAGCCGGTGCAGGTTGTGTCTCGCTTAGTTTCAATTTGCGCCGGGCCTTACTGTCTATTTTCACCTGGACAATCAATTGCAGTAGACTATAGACGGTACTTATCGTGTCTCAATATGTGGCCTAGATATTAAACTTTTTTTTTTGTTTAATAATTATTGTGCTAACGATTTCTTTCTCTTTTCCGATTTTGCGGATTACTTCTATGTTGGATGTTGGTGACATATTCAGTCCAGGATATAATATGAAGAATGCGTCCGTAAATCCACATTTCGAATGCTTCTAGTTTTTTCGTTTCTTTCGTTTCTGAAAGCGTCTCTGTCAGCGTCCAGGCCTCCACACCATACAGTCTCTCTTTCTTGTAGTTTCCCCATTACTCAGGATCGTGATTTCTTCCAACATTCCTAACATTTTTTTATTGTTCTCTATCTCTAGCTGCTCAAAGAGCTTCGCAGAATGAGCTTCCAGCTGAATTCTTAATTTGGTTGAACCATCTAGTTGTTGCTCGTCCTCTTGATTTTCTACCCGGAACATTTCCAGAAACAATTAATCTCTCCAAACTATCGTCACGTCTGTGAGCCACGTGACCGAAGAATTGCAAAGTTCGTTGCAGACATATTGTGGACAGCCATTTTTACACCATAGTAAGATCGAAAAAATGTAGCATTTAAATAGACGTGGTCTTTGGCGAATAGATGCCGAGGGTAGGTTATTCCAATCCCAATATCTAGCGAAGAAAGGAGGTGCACTGCGAAACTCCATACTATCGCGGTATTGTATCAATCAATTAGTGTTGGTGTGTCAGAGTTTCAGAGCAGTAATCGATTAGTGGCAGAGTAATATCACGTATTAAGTAAAAATTTTCATGCTTTAACTTTTTGGTATAGTTCAATCAATTTTATAGCTATTTGTGGCTTCCTATTATCAGTTGGGCAAACTATAGTGATGATCTTTTTAATATCATTGTAGGCTTTTTATAACTTATTTTATCATAGCTGGAGGTCACTTCGGAATCGGGATTCGGCGTTCAAAGATCCTCTGGCTAGGGGAAAGTGCCCGCAATGAAACGTAAACAATAAAATCAAAATTTTGATTTCGAATGAAATAGTGAAAACTAAACAGGGCAAATTTTCAATTCAACTAATGCAGCGGGCAGCTGATGCTGTCGTAATATTAGTACATTCTTTAACGGTAAAATATTGCAAAACCTCTAAATTTTAAAGAACCGCTTGGATTGACATGAAATTTGGCATACACATAGCTAACAAGTCAAAGAAAAAAGTGATATTGTGCCGAAATGTGCTTTTGCCCCGGGGGTGGTTTTCACCCCCTCTTGGGGGTGAAAAAATATTCGTCCAAAGTAAGTCCGGAAATGGATAAGCTGACTAATTTTAACCCTACTTTAAGCGCGCGGTTATTGCTGACGAGCTTAGTCGCGCGGTCTACGATTGTAGACCAATAGTTTTTTGTCGTATAATACCGGATTTTGAGAAAATTAACAAATTAATCGTTAATAACATGTTTATTTACATCTGTACTTTGATATTGGATATGTTTTGTTCCTTGCCTTTAGTCGTTTTGACAGTGGTAAAATGAATAACGAGGTGATGATTTTTTGGGTCTTTAATCGCAAGTAAATGAAAATAGTCACAAAAATAAGCTCAATTTAGTAAAAAACACAAATATTTTTTATCTTTGAACTTATAGAATGACCAATAGGGATGAATAATAAAGAGGAGAACTAAAAAGTAAAAACAGAACAAAACTATTAAATGGTAAAAGTGGCACAATTTTAGTCCGTCAGACATTCAGTGCAAATACCCCTGAGATGATCCTTGCATGCAAATTTGTCACATCTTTATCATGCCCTTCTTGTTGACATATTGCAAATTCGTGCACAGATACAACATCGTCCCACGTAATTTGTTGCAATATTAGGGGGAGGTGGTACCAGTGGTGTCATGGCAAAATTAGCAGTGTGGGAACGCAGTGCCGGAACGCACTGCTAATTTTTGTTTACAAAACCTAAATTCTCTATTATTTTTTTTCTTTTCTTAACCAGTGCGGGAACGGCGTTCCCACGCGTTCCCACACCATGACACCACTGGGTGGTACGACTACTTGAACTCCGAGCAGTACGCGAGCTCGTCGTCTAAGTTCTCTTAGCAGGGAAGGTATAGTTGATTCATATTCAATTTGCGGTTTGATTAGTTCCCATGCTAAGTTTTCAATGAAGTCTCTTCTTGAAACTTTTTCATTTATGTTATTAGCTTTATATACACAGCAGGCTACATTTTAGCTTTATATATTATACAACTAAAAACTGGAACGCGCTTAGTCGCGCGGTCTAGGGTTGTAGAGCAGTGCTCTTTGAATAATGGTAAAAAAATAATGCAAACAGATCGGCGGCGTTTAGCAAACTGAAGAGTAAGTTGAAAGTATTAGTGATAGCTACTAAGAGGGATGGGGTCGTATGTGCAGTTTTCTGGAATCAGCGACCACTTAAATGAGAGTGGTCTACGATTGTAGACCGCGCGACTAACGGAGGGTTAAGTAATTTTTATTCTATAGAGTTTTTTCACTAAGTCAATACTTTTGGAGTTATTTTCCAGTGAAAATGTTCATTTTTTTAACAAAATAACCACGCTTTTAGACGGTATTTCGCAAATAACTCAAACAGTAAGTATTTTGTCGAAACAACTTTGTCAGCAAAAATATAGCCTGTAAAAAATTTAAACAAATGGTGTATATATCACGTCTCTGCACCTAATAGAAGCAGAGTTATAGCTAATTAAAAATAGGTTCATATTCTTCAAATTCCAAATGGAATATTTTAACGTGAAATAACCAAAAATTAAGCACATTTCGGGGAAAACTCATTACAACTTATTTAAAGTGTTTAAAAAAAGCTTCATTTTTGTTTTATAAAAAAAATTTCTAGCATCAAAAGTAAACAAGTTCGTCAGTATAAAGTTGGTTCCTTTTTTTTTGGTAAAAAAAACCGGAAAAATCACCCCCTAATTAGTATCTCAAATGAATTTAATCGTTACGACTTCACAAGTTTCTTGATTCGTGTATCTATTGTTTATATGATTTGTAAGTTTCATCGGTTCAAAGTCCTTATTTTTGAAAGGGCTGTAGTTAAAAGGTGTTGAACGAGTCGCTGATCACGAATGTATGCAAATTTAGAAACACCAATTCTTAATCTATTTTTGTAACATAAAACCAAAAAAAAATCGTGATATTCAGAAAAGCAATGCTGACTTTTTTTGGTTTTCGAGATTTTTGGTATCTCTAACAATTTTTTAAGTTATTTTGAAAAAAAAGCATATTTTTCAACATTAAAATGTTTAAAAATTTTATTTTAAAACCAAATTTTTTAAAAATGAGCTCTTTGAATAGATTAAACTTACATATCATATAAACACAACATAAGTAAAATAATTTGTGGAGCGGTAACGATTAATTTCATTTACATAAGTTGCTAATTAGGCGGTCGTTTTTCCGATTTTTTTTGCCAAAACAAAAGGGACCAACTTTATTTTGAGCGTAACTTGCTTAAAGTTAATACTAGAAACTTTTTATAAAAACAGAAATAAAGCTTTTTTTAACCACTTTAAAAAAGTTGTAATGGGTTTTCCCCAAAAAGTGCTTAATTTTTTGGATATTTCACTTCGAAATATTCTATTTGAAATTTGGTGATTATGAATCTATTTTTCATTGGCTATAACTCTGTTTCTATGAGGTCCACGGACCTAACCCGTACACCATTTTTTTTTACTTTTTGACAGGCTATAATTTTGCTAAAAACGTTTTTTTCGACAAACTACTTACTTTTTTAGTTATTTGCGAGAAACCGTCTAAAAATGTAGTTATTTTGTTGAAAAATAAACATATTCACTCGCAAATAACTCGAAAAATGTTGACTTGGCGAAAAAGCTCTATAGAACAAAAGTTACTTAAAATCAATCACTTTATCCATTTCCGAACTTATTTTGGACATATATTTGTCACCCCCAGGGCAAAAGCACACATCGGCACAATATCACTTTTTTTCTTTGACATGTAAGCTATGCGTATGCCAAATTTCATGTCAATCCAAGCTGTTCTTTAAAATTTAGAGCAAAAACCGTGAAAGAATGTACTATATGTACAATGTAGCTCGGCATCTAGAGATAATATGTCATAATATGACATTAATTCGCTGTCAACAAGCAGAAGGCTGGTACAACACCAACCGCAAATAAGAACAGTAGAAATATTGACATGTTATTTGTTAAATATACCTCGATTTACTTTAGTGTATTTCCAGAAGAAATGAGAAAGTTAGCATAAATATCGTAATTGTGCTTTTAAATTTGATATGCCTCTGGAACATTCCAGTCGCTTGTTATAGAAATAAAGAAGGTGGATCTGATTGGTTGATGAGATTCCTGAGAAGAAGTTTATCTTTGTCTATAAGAATTCCAAAAGGCACAAGTGCAGTCTTTTAACTAGCACAATACTAATGAATCCTTTAGCGAGTTTGGATATATCATGAAACATAATTTGTAACCATCTAGAATATAAAAATTGGATGAAACAGGACTCACTACGGTATTAAATCCAAAGAAACTAGTAGTTGCCAAAGGCTTTAATGCAGTTAAAAATACTACACCGCCTTATACTACTGTTTATTTTTCCTCGCCTTAAGTAAAGGGAAATAATCCTTCATGAAGGCCTCCCAGAAATTATTTGAGTTTAGAGTGGATGACGGCTAAAGAATAATGGACTATTTAAAACGTATTTTGCTAAATTCCAAGAAAAATGGCTACGTAATAGCCCTGGCATCCTGGCAAGACGATGTCTATTTGTGTAATACCTGCAATAATTGTAAAACCTGGATGGACCTATACTCTATTTCATTGGGATAGTCAAAATATAGAATCACAATTCCCAGAAATGACAGACTTTGAAGAAATAAATTCAGCAATAATAAAAGCAGCGACCAATA